>NC_140932.1:149337091-149757091 GCF_014529385.1 Adiantum capillus-veneris | reverse complement strand
CATAATGGTATATTTTTAAAATAAGAAGAGAGAAACTAGTTCGGCCTCAGCTAGTAGGGAAAATGCATCACCATAAAAGTTAAATCAATGTGGGGTACCATTTGATGCTAAATATATCACATTAGAGCTACCACGGTAACAAAATCAATAGCATAAAGAAGTTTCGACACCAACCTAAGAAGCATCTCCCTTCTCAAAGATTTCCATAGCAAACTTGTAAGTACACTACCATGACCCTCTCTCATAGAATGAAAAATAAAACGATATTCAAGGCTAAGTGAGGGAAAGATTCACCCCTCACCTCAATGAATAGCAGCAAGTGGAGGCCAGTCCAGTTCGTATGTGAGTAGAAGATCCCCCAAGTTTAGCTTATAGAATCTGTTCAGAGACCAAGAAAGCAGCTACATAGTCCTGCTATTAGGGGTTGATGGCAAGGGTGCAGGGAAGAAAGTGGCTACACAATCCTTCACCACGTTTCAACAAAGGCGTATGGAAGAGAGAGATATGAGGGAGAAATAGAGTAGACCCCATAGCGTGACCCTACAGAGGGAGTCTTCACATTCGGGACGACTTCCTACGGCCTTACCATTATTGAGCCATAAGAAGTCCAAAAGGAGCTAGCCCTCGGCAATTCTGCAATATTAGACCCACTCCACTAGTCTCTATAATTAACCAATTTGAGCCAGGGGTGTAGATGCTTAAGTGCCGATTTTCAAACGCTAAGAGAAGTAGCAACTAAGGTTTTGAATTGCCAAAGAGTAACTAAGCAAACCTTGAATTCTATTAGCATGGTTGACAATAACCAAGAGAGTATAATGAACATTGATAGCTTTGATTTTGCAAATGAAGGTGCTAATGATGATGCCCCCATGTTTGTCAATTATCTTGTTACTAGGTTGCAGCAAGCTATGGGCAACCTTGCTTTGTAAAACAAAGTTACTCAACAACTTTGCACTTATGGGATTTCCCTTCCTCTCCAAGAGGAGAGAGAGCTTAGGAGGCCTCTTGAAGAGACTCCCAAAAGAAGACTCTCTCCCATACAAGAGGAGGAATCCAAAGAGCAAGAAAGTAATGAATCTTTAAGTTCCTCTGAAGATGTGTCTCCATGAAGATGATGGTCTAGACGATCGTCAACTCCTCCCAAGAGAAAATGATCAACCCACATTCCTTCTCCTCGTCACTCCAAAAGGGAACAGAGGAAACAAAGGAAGAAAAGGGCAAGAAAGAGGTCACCCTCTTCTCCTTCTTCTTCACCTTCCTCCTCTTTCGACAAAATTTATGGCTATTCTCTGAGAGAAGGGAAGGTCACAAAAGCTCAAGAAGTTCAAAGAGGGAGGAAAGAGTATCTCTTTTCTTACCTATGATGGCACCTTTGGTGCCACCGACAAAGTATTGGCCTTCATCCAGCAATTTGATGCGGCCTTTGGAGATGAGGGCTTCACAAAATCCTCTAAGCTACGCCATAGATATGCACTTACAAAAATCGGCTTGTCAATGATTGGCTAGCCTTCATGGAAATCCTGAAACCCCAAAGACATGGAAAACCTATGAGTTCCCATCATGAAGCGATTCCTTGCAAGCGATGCAAAGGACAAAGTGCTTACTGAATGGCACAGTTTGAAGCTTTTCTCCCTTGAGTCTATCCACAAATATGTGGACAAGTTTTGGGATTTACATCTCAAGGCTATTGTCTTCAAAAGATAGACTTCATCGAGCAAAAGCAACAATTCTGTGCGAGATTACCTAAAGAGATGGCCAAGTACGTCAACTCTCAATGGCCTACTTCTATCACCGAAGTAATCCACCACACCGTGGTTGCTTCGCACATCAATTTCCAACAAGGGGCTTGATAGAATGTCAAGCCCATGAAAAATAAAGATGAGTGATGCAAAGGGAAAAACCAACACCCAAAATTCTTCCCAAGGCAATTCCAACAACAACAACAATTGGTCCAAGGAGAAGGGAGTTTACAAAGGTAAAAATAAACTCTCTCCTAAAGAGATTGAGGATTTTCGCAAGCACCATAAATGTTTTAAGTGTGGGGAGCAAGGACACAACTATCGTTCTTGCCCTAAGAGAAATGCCCACAATGAGACTCCTAGAGCTTCCACCATCGAAGCTCCAAAAGAGGATGCTCATTGCAAAGGATCACCTCTCTCCTATGCTTGGTGAAAGGTAAGGGAGCATAATCCCTTCATCTTGTTTGACCCTAGCTCTTCTCACAACTTCATATCAATGGAGTTGGCCACCAAGTTGGGCATTCAAGCTTTCGAGATGAGAGATACTGTAACGGCCGATGCCGCTTTCAAGGGACAACAAGCCTCCGTTACTCCCTTGATTGGGAAGTTGAGGCTTCATGTCCAAATCTATGTCGACAAAGAAGATTTTTCCATCTCTCCTCTCCAACATGAGGATGCTATCATATGGGCACCATGGTTCAACCACATGACTGCCAACATTAAGTTTCTTGAAAGGAGAATCTACTTCACCTACAACAAAAAGAACCCATGTATATAGATGCTAGTGAGTCTGGTCGTACTATACCACTTGTAAATCCTCCTACTTTTGATAAATCAATGAAGAGCTCAATTTTTGCGTACATGATTTTGTCAAAGAGTCCCTAAAAGGTCCTAATGTTTCATCAAATGTAAATGGTAGGAATCAAGAAGAGTTAAACTTGTCTAATTTTCTAAAGGGATTTCAAGATGTGTTCATCGATGATATCCCTATGGACTTACCTCCAAAGCGAGGGGGTGATGACCATCGGATTGAGCTCCTACCAGGAAGCTCACTGCCTAACAAGCCTCCTCATCGAATTTCCCAAGCTCAACAAGAAGAGACCATGAGGCAAGTACAAGAATTGGTTGACAAAGGGATGGTGAGGCCTAGATCTTCTCCTTTTGTTCTCCCGTCCTTTTAGTGCAAAAGGAAGTTGGTACCGTATGTGTGTGGACTATCAAGCACTAAACCATATCACTATCAAAAACAAATTTCTAGTGCCTCGGGTAGAAGATCTGTTTGATAATTTACAAGGTTCTACCAACTTCAGTAGGATTGACCTTAAAAGTGGCTATCATCAAATAAGGATAGTGGATGAAGATATCCTAAAGACCACGTTTTGTACAACATGTGGTCTTTGTGAATACCTGGTCATGCCTTTTGTCTTGACCAATGCACCATCCACGTTCAATCGTCTAAGGAGAAAATCTCTAGACCCTACCACAAATTTGCTTATATCATCATCTACTCCAAGTCCTTGGAGGAACACAAGCAACATCTCCAAATTATTTTTCAAGCACTAAGGGAGAACAAACTTTTTCTCAATCAAAAGAAAAGAAAATTTTTCTTCAAGAGATTCAATACTTAGGTCATATTATCTCTCAAGATGGTATCCGAATGGATCCATCAAAGTTCTAGGTAATAAAAGCATGGCCTAATCCAAGGAATCTACATGAACTAAGAAGGCTTATCAGTATGTGTGCATACTATAGATGCTTCATAGAAAAATTGTCTCAAATAGTAGGACCATTACATGACTTAACAAAGAAGAATGTTAAGTATTCATGGACTGCCAAGAAGAAAAATGCTTTTGACAAAACAAGCACAAAGAGAAGCTTACCTCCCAACCAGTCCTCATGCTTCCAGATCTCTCAAAGCCATTTGAGGTCCAGTGTGATGCTTGTGGTGATTGCCTTGGAGCAGTCTTGCTTCAAGAAGGGCATGCCATAGCATATGAGAGCCAAAGGCTCAATACGGATGAACGAGTTTTGGGCATTTATGAGAAATAGATTTTAGCTGTTCTACATGCCCTAGCCACATGGAAGCACTATTTATTGGGGACTCCATTCATTTTACGAACAGACCATCAAAGTCTCAAGTACTTCATGATGCAAACAAAGCTTTCTAACAAACAAATGAGGTGGGCAAATTTTCTTTCGCAATTTAATTTTCATATTGCTCACATTGTTGGTAAGCACAATCAAGTGGCCGATGCACTTTAACGATGACCAAAAGTTAATGCGGTGTCTATAGCAACTCACAATGATCTATCTTCTATGATAGATGAGTACGCTACTCACCTTGATTTTAGAGACATACTGTCATCCCTTGCTTTGGGGAAGAAAGAGGAACCATTCACCTTGCATGATGGTTATCTTCTCCACAGAAATAGGCTATGTGTTACTCACTCTCTTCGTGAGAAAGTCATGTATGAATCTCATGCTCCTCCCTGTGCGGGGCATAGAGGCATTCAACCTACTCTTTGAGGAGTAGGAACGTACTTCTATTGGCCTACCATGAAAGTGGACATACAAGAGTATGTTTCAAAATGTGTAGTATTCCAAAAGACTAAGTATGATAGAGGGAAGCAACCTGGATTACTCCGACCATTGCCTATTCCAAATTCACCTCATATCCATGGATTTTATCTTTTGATCACCCAAGTCTATACATGGGGATACAGGAATACGGACAATAGTTGACAGGTTTAGCAAGTAAGCACACTTTATTCCTGTTAAAAATACTGTTAAGGCACACCAAATGGAAACGCTCTTCATATCATAGATTTTTAAACACCATGGATTTCCAACATCCATCGTGTCAGATAGAGATCCTTGAATGACCAATAATTTTTGGAAGGTCTCTTTGAAATATAGGTACAAGATTGAATTCCTCTTCGGCCTATCACCCACAAACGGATGGCCAAAGTGAGATAGCCAATCTTACGATACTCGATCTACTAAAGACTTATGTTATCAAAATAGATCAACGCTCACAATGAAAAAAATACGTACCTCTTGTAGAGTATGCGTACAATAATATTGTCCATACTTCTATGGGGAAAGCACCTTTCAAAATCATTGAGGGAAGATCTAAAAGTCCCTTGCTGCTCAAAGTACATGGGAAGATCTTTGCTGCCAATGAGTATAGCCATGACTTACAAGATTCTTTTCAAAAGATCAAGGAGGCTGTATCCATCTCTCAAGAAAGGCAAAAATCTGCTGACAAGCACAGAAGGGCCTTAACATTTTAAAAAAATGATTGGGTCTTACTTAAGTTTCCCAAGGCTCGATTGAGGCAAACGACGAGCAAAAATCCTACGGGCCATCGAAAGTATTATGGGAAATTAGCAAAGAGATAATATGGTCCTTTTCAAATCTTGAAGCTAATCAATGAGATGGATTTTCAACTCAAATTGCCCAACCATTGGCTCATACACAATGCTTTTCATGTGAGCCTACTTAAGCCCTACAAAGGAGAGCCCCCAAGTGAACCAATTATTGAAGGCCCTCTCAAAATCGAAGACCAAGAAGAGGTGCTACAACCTGAAGCTATCCTTTGGCATGAAGACAAGGTACTATGACATGGTAAGATTATTCGACTGTATCTTACTAAGTTAAAAAATCATCCTTTTGAAGATGCTAGATGGATGTAAGGAATACAACTTAAGGATATTATGAACCTTGTCAATGCTTACATTGCTACATTAAAGTAAGCAAATGTACAAATTTCTTTTGAATGACCAATGTTTTTGTGTTATAAGACTAGTTCTCTTCTTATTATGCACAAATTTAAACAGTATTCATGCTTAGAATCATGTTTGTGATGACGACGTCTCGCAAATAGCAAGTAGAATTTTTCACTCTACTTTGGGAGAATGAAATGGACTAAAAAGAGCAGACATGCTTCCGGCAGCTATGTCTCCCAAGCACCAAATGTATTAGTCATCCATCTTGGAATGATGTTGTAGGGTAAAAAGGATCCTCTACCCACTAAGAAACATTGACTAATGACTAAGGCTTTATCACTTCTACCTTATAGTCGAGCAAGACTATGATTTCAAGAGAGAGGTAATGTCATAAAATCTAACATCTAACCAACCCAAATGATTTTCTCATATTAAACCAATCATTTAATGTGGGAGAATAGATGGGAACAAGGATTAGAATATAGACATGTGCTTTTGGGTCTATCTCGACACGGGGCCAGTGGTAAAGGGGCCCAAATGAGATATGATTTGTTAAAGAGCAAGGTTAGCTAATGGAGCTTAAAAACCTTAGGGTTAACTTCATTAAAGACCTCCAATGGTTAGTGTTGAAAGTCCTTTGACCTTAGGTAAGATAGGGTTGTGCTTGAGGTGGGAACCCGGCCCAAGCTTTAGGTGCTTGTGGTGCTTGATGACTAAGGTGCTTGAGGTGCTTGGCGTGCTTGCTGACTAAGGTGCTTGAGGTGCTTGGCATGCTTGCTGAGTAAGGTGCTTGAGGTGCTTGTCGTGCTTGCCGACTGGGGAGCTTGAAGTGCTTGTGTGAACACTACCCAAGCTTGAGGTGCTTTGTCATGCTTGCTGACTAAGGTGTTTGTGTTCCAAAATTCTACTCCCTACTCATGAGGGGGCGAGACCTAAAGCTAGGGGGATGAGAGAGAACACACACACACACACACACACACACACACACACACACACACACACACACACACACACACACACACACACACACACACACACACACACACACACACAAGGTAAGCCCAAGCCTCAAGAGAGCAAGGACACATGTCAAGCCCCTACCCATGTTGCCCTCTTGGTGTGCCTAAAGCGAATTGGTTGGCCTCCCAATGGGTCCAATGATAAAGTAGCTAATTTAATTAATTATTTTTTTGTATTTATCAAGTACTCTCTCTCAAAGGGGAAAGGGGGACACTTGTCCCAAGGCTACCCTTGTTGCTTGATATGCCTCTTGCATGTGATTGGCTAGGCCTGGAGGGGTCCAATGAGCTTCAAGCATGAGCTACAAGGGGGGGTCAACCAAAGCAAGAAGGGGGGCTGCTTGGGGGGTATACTCTCCCACACACACTATCATTGTGTGAAGTGCAAAGTGGAAGAGCTCCATCTCCTTCTCCAAGCTAGTAGAGAAGTTGAGAGCCTATACCGACACTCTTGGCTATGGAATTCAAATCCAACCAAGAGCCATGCTTCAATGCTTAAGCTTGCCATCTTCTCTATCTTCATTACTATGCTATTATGCATGCTAGCAAGAAGAGTGATGATAAGTGATGAAATATTTCTTTCTCCTATGGAATGTTTCTTCTTTCTCTTCCCTACCCTCATTCCCTGCTAGCTCTCTCCACCTTTGAAGGTGTTTGAGGCCTTGAGACCGAGGCTTGGGATAGTTAATTCTTTTTGCAAAGTTTATGTTATGATCGTGATGCATGAATTTTTCCATCTTCATTTCATCACCTAGGTCACAAGGAACACAAAGATTTTATTGTACCAAGTCTCTCTTGATGGGAGAATCTATAATACAAATGCCTATTGGAGCGGGGACCGGCTCCACATAAATCCAGTCCTCAACTATTGTCATGTTCTCTAAACTCTCTCTCTTGCAAATGTATTGTTCATGCCAAGTTAACTAAGTACTATGATTATGTTGCTACCGTCAATTAAGTTCACCCTATATGCTTCAAAGTAATCTCACAAAAATGCTCTCTTTAATTCTCCTTCTGCTATTCTCAAAGTTCATAGACCATTTCCATTACATGGAGTATATACAGTTTATGGTATTCTTGATGTTGACTTGACATTGTATGCCATATGTTTGAGACCTTTCATGTTTGATTGAGGCCATTGCCACCACTCAGGTTTTTCTCGATAGGTTATGATATACTGCACTTGCATATCTTTTGGCACTTATTTATGTGCAGATCTTTCTCACAGTAGTAGTGATTACCTACACATCATATTTATGAATCTCTATTGGTTGAGATATTGTTGCATTTACAAAGGAGTCTCTTTTTTTGAAAATTTTACCAGTTTTATTGTCATAAAGTTCACTCTTGATTGTAGCTATGGCATTGTCTTTTGAGAAGGATATTTATAATACTCGCAAGTTTCATGGTACCCATTTTTACATTTGGAAGGAGTAAATCCGGGATGTTTTGATATAGAAGAACCAATTGGTGCCAATGTTTGAACGGTAAGAGGGTGATGGCATGCTTGAAGTAGAGTGGAAATCACTTGATGCAAAGACAAGGTCTACTATATGTTTTCATCTTGCAGATTTGATGCTCTTTATCATTGTTGGTGAGGCTACCACTCATATTTTATGGCAAAAATATGTGATAGTTATGAGAAGAGAATTTTGAGTGATAATGTTTACCCTATGAGGAAGCTATATGAGCCACACATGAATAAAGGTATCAATGTGTTAGCACATTTGAATGAGTTAAATCTACACTTTAGCTAGATGAATTCATAAGGACTCGACTACAATGGCA
The DNA here is from genome assembly GCF_014529385.1 of Adiantum capillus-veneris. Taxonomy (NCBI): domain Eukaryota; kingdom Viridiplantae; phylum Streptophyta; class Polypodiopsida; order Polypodiales; family Pteridaceae; genus Adiantum; species Adiantum capillus-veneris. The sequence goes on along the minus strand of NC_140932.1, from coordinate 149,748,817 downwards.
AAGTTCAGTCCATTTTCTTGCTATGAGTTCAATCTACTCTTTAGCAAGTTGACTTCACAAGCAAGGGACTTTGATGGCAATGCTTAGTCTACTTTCTTGCTATGCTCTTTGCCTTCCATGTGGGATACATTATATATATCCATAAGTAATTTGGCACCCAAAAAGACACTTTGTTATTTAATGACGTCGTTGGAAGTTTTCTCACAGAGGATATTCATAGAAAATGTGTTGATCCAACCAAATTTGGTGATGCAGAGAGGTCGTACTCATGATCATGGTAAGTATAAAGAGCAGAAAAATACACACAATAAATCTCATGGTTCTACGTGTGATGTTGAGTGCTCCTATTTCTATAAGAATGGACATATAAAGAGGGACTGCCATCATGCGGCAAAGAGAGCCACTAAAAAAAGTCCAAGGATGAAAAGAAGTTTGACACTTTGGACTCTAAGGGCAAAGCTAAGATTGAGGAACTCAATGTGGTTGAATCACACATGGTTGGTCAGGGTGATATTACATATGGTGTTGATGCACATGTTTTGGATTTCCTGAATTTTACTTTAGATCTTAGTGTTGATGCTCTTGTTATGCATGAGGCCAGCTATGCATAGATTTTGATGATAGATTCTAGTGCACGTTTCCATGTTACACCACATAGAGATTGGTTCTCTACTTATGAAAAGGCTATCATGCTAATGTCAAGCTGGAAGACTCTTATGCTCTCTCAAATGGCACGAGACTTTTACTACACAGTGTCAAACATGTTCTTGAGTTAGCAAAGAGCTTGGTTTGTACAAGATAGCTTGATGACTTGGGTTACATGACCATATTTGACTTGGAATATCAAGAAGGGAAATTTGGTTATTCTCAAGGGTTAGGAGCATGGTTTCTTATATTCCATGCATGTGTCGTGTGTAAAAGACAATGTTATTATTATAGCCGAGTTGCCATCTATTGATTTGTGGCATTGCCAACTAAGTATTATGAACCAAAAGGGAATGAAAACTCTTAGGCATAAGTATCCGAGCATGTCATTGGATTACAAGGTTCCTTAAGAGGATGTGATATGGCAAGAAGCCACAGCATGATCACTTATGCTCATATCCAAAATTGCTTAGGTCAAAGCTTGATCCAAAGTCACATAAATTCATCTTTGTTGGTTATATGGTGTTGATGGTGAGATGGGGTATCATATATGGCACCCAAAAACTTGTAATATTATGAAAAGTTTTGATGTGATCTTTAATGATCACATCAAAGATGTATAGATATAGGAGTTGAGTACATAAGAGTCACATTTCAAAATGTTACCATTGAAACAATATAAACTCAAAAGTATAGTGACGTGATTTCCATGATAATGCTTATGAACAAGTAGAAAGTAGTAGTCAAAGATTGAGACATTCCAAAAAAGCCTCACATCCACCTGAGTGATTTCAGCCAAGTGTTGATTATGTTATGCCGACGATTGATTTTGATGAACCATTTTGCTACCAAGAAGCCATGCAAATGGATGCAAAGTTTAAGTGGCATCAAGCTATGCCATTTACGTATGACTTGATTGCAAACAATGGGACTTGGGACTTGGTGAATTTTCCCACCATCGGAAAGAAAGCATTACCTTGCCTAAGTACATGGCTATATTAGTTGTTAAGGAATTTGCACAACAATAAAGCATTGATTTTGATAATATCTTTTTGCATGTGGACAAGATGACTACCTTGTGTACTGTGCTTGGATTAGTAGTAGCTACTGAGGATTTGAAATTGGTCCAAATGGATGTGATGACAACTTTCCTTCATGGAGAGAGCACTCGGCATGTTAACTTAAGAAGTAGTTTTATGACTTGAGGCAAGGATCCAAGCAATGGTATGAGAAGTTTGATACATTTATGTAGTCTCATGGTTATTAGAAAACCCAAGAGGATCACTTCTTATGTGAGAGAAAATTTAGAGGTGGTTCATTGCTTATTCTCCTTTTGTATGTCAATGACATGCTTATTACTAGGAAATACACTCATGGGATTGCCAACTTAAAGATAATGTCAAGTCAAAACTTTGCTCTGAATGATTTGGGAGCAGCTAGTCACTTTCTTGGTGTTAAGGTAATGGTCAAGTGGCTGGTCAGACAACTCACTAACCATCCACTAGCCCTTATGTGTATTATCCTAATAGAATAAGGAGTGTAGCATACTGCTATGAGCTCCACCCAATATCCATGTCTCATCTCCTTCTTCTCTACAACATGACCCATGCACACGCTTCAATTGGTATAAGAGCAAGGGGGAGCAGCATCATCTCCATTTCCTTCTTTATGCGTGCATGAGGTCCAAGGTGAGCTAAGGCTTGAGATTTTAGCTCACAGTAGGAGAATTTTTCATAGACACTCTACTATAGACAATTGTGAGAGACTTGGTCTAGAGCTTTAGAGCTTTTGGAGCTTTAGAACATGGAAGCTTACAACAAAACAGATTTTCTACATCTTGGATAGCCTAAAAATTTGAACACTAAAGAAACTAAGTAGGTATTATTAAAAGCTTCAATGCAAGTAGAAGATGCAAAAAGAATTTAAAATTAAAATTCTTGCAATATAGAGTGTAAGGTGTGAGCTTTTTCCTAGAGTAATAGAGCATGAATCGAGGAGAGAAAATGTGGAATTATCCCACATGTATTGGTGCAAGGCTATAGATCTACTTAAAGCTCATTTAATGAGTAAATAAACCATGTCTATTTTGCATTGAGTGAAGGGGAGAAAAGGTGGAATTATCCCACATGTATTGGTACAAGGTTGTAGAGCTACTTAAAGCTCATTTTATGAGTAAATAAACCAAGTCTATTTTGCATTACATCTACCTTATTTATGGTGAGATTGTGATGGCTTAGCAAATACTCAAGATCGTGTTTAGAGTCCAAGTTAATTGATCTTGGAACCTGATTTTCTTGATTGATAATCTATCCAACACACACTCACTTGTGTGTATGATATGTTTATCTTTCATCCACCCTAGCTAGCATGATTGCGGCATTCCCTTCATAGACAAGTTGTGTAATCACAAGTAGCAATAGGTAGTGATAAAGCAAGGCAAAGAGCATTGGGGGTAAACATACATGCATTTCTTGTGAGTGATCATGGTAGCCTTGCAAAGAGTGGGCAACACCCGGCTACACATACAATGATATACTACCCAACACACACCAAAAATATATTTTTGGATTGAAGAAGTAGGAGCAACAAGTTCATAGGAGGGACCTTATATTTGGCCTCCATGGACATGCACACACATTGCCTGTGCAGGATTGTGCTTACAGTCATTTCCAGGGACCTTATATTTGGCCTCCATGGACATGCACACACATTGCCTGTGCAAGATTGTGCTTAGAGTCATTTCCATAGCCATATGTTTTTGGCTTGATGTATGCTTATGTGGATGAGAGACCAAGTATTTGTGTTTGTGCATAGCCATAGATTGGCTTATTGGATTGCCTCTATAGGTTCTAGAACCACATTGTATATAGGTTTCATAGGCTTACATATATATGTTTACAAAGACAGGTTATAGGTTTCCTATATTTGGCTATTTTAGAGTTTTGCAACATATGTACCTATTATGGGATGCATATGAGCATCAATTTCTCCATGGTTTATGTGTATTACTATGGGTGAGTAGTTTTGACTACAATTGACCTTTTTTGTGAGCAGTTTATCCCCACAAGAATTTGGTTTGCGCTTGGATCTTTACTGGCACTTGTTTATGCACATATCTAACATCAATGATTATCTCAATGTTCCATGTACGTTGAGTTGTGGATACTACCTTGTGTATTGATTGTGGATCCATATTGACATTTATGATAGTACTAATCATCTCTCATAGTGGATCAATAGATGGTCACTACTAAGCTTGACCATAGTCCGCAGTCTTTGCTAAGCCTTTGGAGGGTTGTGGTGAGGTTTTATTGAGGTAGGGGATTCTTGAAGGTTGAGATCCTTTCAATGATATGGGTTACTAGAGTACCCCCTTTTAACAAGGCATCACCATAGAATATGTATAGAGAGGACAAGGCATTTTTGACCACGTATTGGTATTTTTTTGTGGTCAAACATTGATCAATTACATACATTTCTAATCAATGGTTACTCTATATACGCATGTTTAGTGCTTTGGTTGCTTTTATGCTCATTTTATTTTGAGATTTGTCTCATTTTAATGGAAAACTCTATCAATTTTTACCATAGAATTGACTTCTGGTAATTATGGCTTCTAGTTCTGAGAAGGACATTTATAACATTTGAAAGTTTGATGGCACAAACTTCAATATTTAGAAGGAGCAAATATGGGATGTTTTGATCCAAAAAGGTCAACCGGAGCCATTGTTTGAATGCCAAGAGGGTGATGGTTAGACAGATGCCCAAATCAGCAATGATAAATCAAAGGATTTCATGTTGAAGAAATTGATCTCTAATTCAGCTTTTGTCTTTGTATCCCAAATGATGAAGGAATCAAACTTCAAATACTGCAAGAAGCTCATGACATATTTATTGTAGGTCATATTTTAGGTCATCCAGGTTACATTTAAACTTATGCCATTGTGATTTTAGCACTATGCTAACAAAGATACTTCTTTTGAGCCCAAAAATTGTAATTTCATCTCATTTCTGAATGTAAAACCCGTCAAGTCCAAATATTTGTACTTTTTGTTATTCTTACAAAGATGTATAGTTGGTAGTTGGGGCTATGCGCTTCCAAATTATGATTAAGTCTTACCCAAATATGATCAATGCTAAAGCCAGATCCACTATTCACTTATATCTTGTAGAGTCATTGTACTTCACTATTGTAGGTGAAGCTACTTCTTGTGACTCATGGGATATGTTATGTAGCACATATGAGAGAAAAAATTCAAGCAATAAATTTGACTTGATGAAGTATCTCTTTAAGCTTTGTATGAAAGAAGGTAGCACCATTTTCGGACACTTGAATGATTTCAATGTTATCTTAAGGTATTTGACATCATGAGGACTTAATTTCAATGAAGAGGCTCAATCTATCTTGTTGTTATTCTCTCTACCTTCCTCATGGGATACTTTTGCCATAGTCATAAGTAACTCTATGCCTAAAGGCAAGTTGGTCTACAAAAATGTAGCCGGTAGTTTTCTCATCAAGGAGATTCATAAGAAAGCTCTTGAGCCTACCAAGATTGGTGATGCTTATGTTGCATAGCATGGCAAGGAGAGAGGTCACACTCATGATTGTGCCAAGTCTAAGGATTGCAAGAACTCTTGTAGTAAGTCTCGTGGTTCCGTGCACAATGTTGAGTGCTACTATTGCCATAAGAAAGGGCAAGTGAAAAAGAACTTTTGTGCTTCACAAAGAGAGAAGAAGTCTCACAAGACGAAGAATCATGACAATGATGCAAAGTTCAAGGCTAAGCTTGAGAGAATTAACATTGTAGAGTCTCTTAAGACTCATGATGTCTTTGGGATGACTCATAGCTCATACATCTTGGTTTTCATCTCATATTTCACTGTAGATGCCCTTTTTGAAAGGGAATGGTGTTATAATGAGCCATTCATGGTGCAATTAATAATTTAATTACAAAGAGAGAGATTGAGACTAATGAAAGTAGCATATGATGATTAGATTGATATCAAATACTACATGCAAATTGTGGATTCAAAGTAGGTGCAAATGGTGGCTAATGAGAGGATACAAAGTGTGCAGTATAGGCTTCTTGTATAGAGTTGGGAGATGGCATTTGATGACGTAAGCAAACTAGAAAGGGTTTGTCACTTGTGGCGGTGCAGATGTGTCGCAAACCCCAACAAGCCTACCCCCGTGTGTCATAGTAGCACCAAAAGTACAAAAGTGCCCTCCCCCAATAATTGTCAACTAGTAGGTGTAGCACCAAAGTCAAAACATCCTCCCAAGAGAATTGTCAACTGGGTGTAGGATCCAAATATTCATGTCCCTTGAGAATTTTGACAGAAGAGTATAGGCCAAATATACCTCCCCTAGAGAATGATAAGCAACTAGGTGGTAGGTCAAATAAAAATGGGGCTTCTCTGATGTTGGAGATCAAATGTGAAGTCCTACTGCAAATCATCAAAGTGCTTTGTGTTGTGCTTTGTTGCCAATGTTGGTTGCAAATTTTCATCCTTGAACTTTTGTCAATGCTTCTCCTCCCCTCCAAATGTGTTGTCAAAGTTTTCAAAGCAAATGCCAATGTCAGCATGGCATGTGTGCCAAAAATTTTGTGCAAATACGTGTGCAAGTGAAGATGGTCTTACCTGTTGTCGGGCATTGTCGATCCTTGTACAAATTTTGTATTTGTGAGGTCAAAATAATCATGCTTTATGTATGTGCAAAATGTGAATGCATAAGGTTTTTGCAAATGTATGAAGATTTTGTGAAAATGCAAGAATATGTGTGTGTATAGTGCAAAGCTGATGGGGGTTTACAATCTTGGAATTGGATATTTCATACACATCAATTTTTGCACTTGAGCTTGTGTGAGCTATTTCTTGTCCTTGATGTCCAAGGTTGGTGGTTGAATGGTCTGCTGGGAGTGTGAATAATCCCAAGCCAAGAGTTTGAGACAAAATGTGCTTTGGGATCTCTGTCGCTATGCGAGCGGTTGCTAAAAACCAAAAAACCGCTTTGAACTCTTTATAGTCATGGGCATAGGTGCTTAAGTGTGTGAACGTCCACTCTAATCTTCAAAATTATTTATAATCTTCAAAATTATTGACAATAATTCCAAGACCCCAAGAAAAGGTGCACCACACATGACGATGTTGTGTAGTGTAAATTGATAGTGAGTGCTTGAGTAGCATGGGAGTAGATACAACATGTAGCGAGGGCCACGAGGAAAATTGTAGGCCGGTGAGCTGAAAACACTACGAAGCTATGGTAGTTGCAACTGATTGGACCTTGAGTGGCCAAATAATGACATAGGTGTGTATGTGGTCATTGAAGGCGAGGCACCAAGTGCCATTGCTGAAGGCGAGAATGAAAAATTGCGAGCAGATGTGGGTGCCTACAGAGGGCATGGTCAAATATTTAGAGGGCAAAGAGCTAGTATGCACACATTTAGGTATAGCTTCTTGAGAGTATAAGCAAACTAGAAGCTTGGTGTGATGGTGAGAGCTATTAGCTAGGATTCTACAAAACAAGATTTCAAGTCCTCCCCACAGTTCTATTTCTCTAAAGGTTTTGTAAGCACTGAATCAACCCACAAATTTTGGCAAAATGAATGCCAATATCCTTTGAACTTAAAACCTCCCAGAGTCAGCACCCTATTAAGGGAATGCTAGTCATTTGATCAAGTGGCTTCTCATGTGAAAGCTTCTGAAAATAAGATGTATGAGTTGAATTTGACAGGGGCTCCCAAAGCACACACACTATATTTAGGTGTAGATTAGGTGGGCTTAATCTCAGCCAAAATTAGAGGTTAAGGGCTTCACAAAAAGATATAGAACATAGAACTACAAGTTCATAATACACACATACAAATCAAAATTAAGAAAGAGAATGCACCTAATTGTGAAGAAATTGACCTAATTGATGAGGCATTTGCGAGCTTAATTAGCAAGGGGGACTATTGGGAAGATGGAAATTATGAAAAAAATTACATTAAATGCAAAGGCTAATTGAAGGTGAAGACTATGCAAGAAATCAAAATTAAATGTGACTTCGTGTTAGCTGCACAACTAATAAGAGCCAAAGAAAGAGCATCAAAAAAGATGCCACTCATTTTTTAAAGCTAATTGATTGTATTAAATGCCTTTGTATTACTGATAAATCCCACAAAGTCCAAAGCCATTGTAAGATTATTGATTGCCGACGAGTCTAAACGAATTGAGGGCCTCCAAGTTTGTAATCATATGCAATTTTTAAGCTTTGTATTGAGCCCAAATAGCTAGGAATCCATTCTTTGAGCCTTGGCTAAGGTATAAAAGCCAACTTTTGTAATTAAAAACCTAAGTTTTGGATAATGAAAGTAAGCGTACACAGTATAGTCATGTGAGTTCCCTGCTGTCTCAATCCTTGTTGTCTCTCTCGTATGGTGTTGCATTACTATTCCGAGCATACCAATGCGTTTGGATGTGAAAGGTCTTTCATTTAACGTAAGTTTCTCGCGATGAAAGTGTGTTTTTAGTCGTGCCTGTCTGTGAGCTGTTTTTGCTTCCTGCACACAATACACACACCAAAATTGGTTTTTGACCTTAGGAATGGATAGACACGTCCTAAGGAAGCTATAGAGTGCTTCATGGTTTGAAATTGACTGACCTAAAATAGGATGTTTATCTTATGTGCATTTTTTTCCGAGTGTCAAAAATGACATTTGAGCACATAAGAGTGTTGAGGATACTCTGCACATTCTAGGTAGAAAGTTTCATCGCATTTGGAGCACTGTAACTACATGAAATCAACATATTAGGCTTCGGTAAACATGTTGTTTATCTTAGGCATGATTTTGCCAGCATGTCAAAAATGACTTTTGAGCACATAGAGATGCTGAGGATACTCTACACATGCTAGGCATTAATTTTCGTTGCATTTGGAGAATTGTAGCTATACAAAGTCATCGGATCAAGCTTGCGATAAGGAAAGTGGCTTTTGGTGTCTAACACACACTTGAGACGATCTAGGTGAGAGCACACTAGACTTGGGTTTCAGATTAGCTATCTCTTGTAGCCTCCATGCACTAGTTGGGTTAGCTACGTCCCATGGATTGACATTTTATGTCTATGGTTCTTGATTTGCTAGCATCAATATGGTAAGGCTTGCCAGCCGGCTGGCATTTTGGCGCGGTTACTAGGGCTTAGGCAATCTAGACTAGAGAAAAACCCAAAGCATTTACTTGAGTTTCCATTACTTCCTCTAGTTTTGGCTATAGAAACACATTTTCTGACTTTATCACAACTAAGAGGTGCTTGAGAGTAGAGATACTTGGTAAGGACCTCATGAGCATTAGTTTAGTAGGAAGGATTAAGTGAAGGATCCTTGAGACTAGCTACTAGACGGTAAGGGTATCACCTACATAGGAAGTAGAAATTTGAGATAAGAAGGTGAATTTTCCACTTTCTGCACTCTTTTTTCATGTTCAATAGGAGTATGGTAAGTAGAAAACCATTAGGACTGCATCTGATATGAGATGTATAAAAGAAAACCAAAAAATTGTCAAATTTATCTTAGGCATGCCTAAGATAGATTGGGGGTTGCTGAAACTGAAACTAAGAAATTGAACTTGCAGGGTGGTAGACCAACTTGAGTAGAGTACTCCCTTTGATTTTGGAAACATTTGGATCACTAAAACATAAAATTGAAAAAAATGCAGATTCCAGAGAAAATCAACATGAAAAAGTCAAAGCATGCTAAAACTTGAAACGAGGGTGTGGACAAATCCTCAAACTTGTGGGAAAATCAATTTGTGAATTAAAATGTGAAAAATGTCAAAATATGGTAGCGTTTTATCTTAGGCGCGTCGAAGATAGAAATCTCTCCAGAGAGTGTATTTTGTCAAAATTTCAAATTATACATGGACGATCTTTGTGTGCACTCCAAAAAACAAAAAATTCATTTTGAACATTTATGATGTGTCTTTGAGAAATGCCATATGTATAGAATTTTCTTAAATCTTGAAAAATACGTTTTTATGGTTAGACAAGGCAAAATTCTTGGACATATGGCATAGCCACAGACATGGAGAAGGTGGCAGTGATTGCGAAATGGCTAGGCCAACAACATTCAAAGAAGTGCAGGCATTTATGGGACATTGCGATTAGTATCGTAGATTTATCTACATGTATGCGGTAATCGCTAGGCCCACATATAGCCTTATCACTCACTTTGAATGGACTGATGAATGTGAGAAATCCTTCCAAAAGCTTAAGCAAGCCTTGAGCTCTACACCAATACTAAAAGCTCCAGACTAGAACAGAGTGTTCCACGTACATGTCGATGCTTCAAGTTATGTCATTGGTTGCATCTTAGCAGCCAGGAGAGGAACAATGGATTTTCATGTCTCCTATGCTAGTCGACAATGAAACCTGGGAAAAAAGAATAATACAACCACGGAAAGAGAAGGTCTTGGTATGGTGTATTCAGTTAAGAAATTGCAACATTACTTGTTAGCTAACAAGTTCTTCTTTTTTGTAGACCATCAAGCCTTACTCTATTTGGTGAATAAACCGTGCAATACAGGTAGGATAGTAAGATGGTTTATCATCCTACTTGAATTTGACTTTGCAATTGTAGCTTAAAAAGGTAGTTTTCACCAGCGGCGGGCAGATCACCTGTCAAGACTCACCACAAGGGAAGCACCTAAAAGGGTAGACAATGACTTACCCGATAATATTTGTTCTTTGTGGAAATAATTCTAAGATGGTCAGAAGAATCTTGTGTCCTTAGTGAGTATAGCACAAGTGGATTCTCAAATACCAATTCCTTTTACACCACGATTGATTGAGAAATCGGCCCCTATATCAATTGTTGGGTAGATGATTGTATCGCAAAAATAAGGATGGAATGCTGATCTAGTGCATTAATCCTGAGGATCAAGAAGCCTATTTGAGTCAAGCTCACACCACAATCGTAGGTCTACATTTTGCACAAGATCAAAGCCTACAAAGATTAACCTGGTTGGGTATTTCTTGGCCTACCATGCGGAGATATATTCATCATTATGTGAATGATTGCTCTCAATGTAAAGAAAAATTCACCATACCCCAGGCCATGTTATTCCACATTTTAGTCACACCACAATGGAGTAGATACTTGGTAGAGTATCTGACTAACAAAATACTCCCAGAAGTCATGAGTTAAAGACAAAAAAGATCAATAAAAACTGAGGCAGCCAACTATACAATGATTGGAAACCAGCTCTATCGAAGAGGGAAAGATCAATAGCTTAGACTGTGCACCAATGAAGAGGAATATTTTCCTATTTTAGAACAAGCTCACATAGGTCTAGCAACGGGTCACTTCTCTCATGAAACCACAGCCAGAGCCATATTGGTGGCATACATTTTGGTAGCCAACATTATTTGCCGATGCGAAAGAATTTGTTCGACAATGCAATGCATGCCAAAACAAGCAAAGATGCCAACGAGAATGGATAACATGCCACTGCGACCTATGATGGGAGCATGCACATTTGCTAAATGGGGTATAGACTTCGTAGTTCCAATACAACCATCAGCTTATAAAACTCAAGCACAATATATTATTGTGGCAACATATTACTTAACCAAGTGGGCTAAGGCACAAGCCACCAAGAAGAATGATGCTAGAATCAATGCCTGTACGAATGCATCTTTACTAGATACAGACTTACTATTGAGCTTGTGAGTGATCGCAGATCACGTTTCCTTAATGAGGTGATAGAATATCTACTAGATAAGTTCATGGTAATTCATAAAAAATCTACACCCTATCACCCTCAAGCAAATAGTCAAGCAGAACATACAAACAAAATTATGAGCTTTGTGTTAACCAAAATTGTTAGTTCAGGCAAAACGGATTGGGAATTGCATCTTCACTTTGCCTTGTGGGCTTATCAAGTTTCCTTCAAAACAAATTTGAACACGACTCCTTTTGATTTGGTCTATGGCCTGTATGCAATATTGCCAATGGAATTCTTATTATCCACACTCAGAGTTGCAATTGAGTTGGAATGGAAAGTGCATGAGTTGGCAGAATGACTTGGGGACTTAGAATTCCTAGATGAAAATTTTTAGCGATCATTACCCACATATATGCATAAAAACAAAAATAAAAAAAGTTCTTTGACTCGCATTTTGCTAACTAAAGTTTTTAAACCAGGGGATTATTCTTAGTATACTCGTACAACATATACCCAAGTTCAAGAAAAAAGGACATGGTCCTTTTGTCATTGAAGATGTTTTAGCAAGTGGGGCTATCAAGCTAGCCATTGTAGATGGAGAAATCATGGAAAATTGGATTAGTGGATGTTGACTCTGCAAATAAAACCTTCCCTTGACTATTGAACTTCTGTAGAGAATGCATGCATCCAAGGAAAGGAAACTTAAACAAAAACATGTTATTGAGAAGGCCCAAGAGGAAGCACACATTCGCGTTCTAAAACAAAAGTGGCAAGACAACCTGTTCTCCAAGATGTACCACTCAGTACTCTCCACATTCAACCCTTAGCAAAGAATAAGGTCCAGGGTGATGAATGAGTGGTTGGATGGTCTTGATATGCAAATCAATGTGAATCTGAATGAGGATTACAAAGTCAAAGCTTTAGTAGATACAAGGGCCCAAGTCAATGCGATCAACTATTCCACTTATTGCAAAGCAACTACTCAACCACTTATTATCAAGGCACTGTTAAGGGCTCCAACAAGAGCGTCACTCCAACTTCATGTATTCTCTTGCCCACATACTTTCATATGTATAGCGGATAAACACATGAATGAGGACCTAATATTAGGTGTTCTGTGGAGATGAGGTCCTAGAAAGCAATTCAAGATTGGGATGCCAGAATTTTGGAACTCACACTCAAAGAAGGACAACTAAAGATACCACTTGCATATAATAAAAGGAATGGAAAGAAGCTCTTGGTGATTTCCAATAAAAAAAGCATGAGTCATCAGCCACAATTTCAACTACAGCTGCAATAAAGACTTCTTCTACTCAACTAATGCAAGGAACTAAGCAAGTTTGGATACCCAAATGTCAGCTTGTCAATCAACCTCAGCAAATCTGGGTGTCCAAAAGATTTATATACATATCCAACAACCCTAAGGGAAAACCATCGTGTCCACCTTCTCAATAGAAACCACTGCTACTAAAGATAAAATGGATATGGCAACCAAATAAGATATGTACAGCTCAGAGCAGAAGACCAAGTGCCCAAAGATGACAAGCCAAACTATGATACCAAAGAGCCCACTGTAATAACTGAAGCCATCAAGTACAAGTGGATACCTAAAGTCAAACCACCCACCACGATTGAAACCACCGGTTCCAATCATCACACAACATACGATGCATATCACACTATAAAAAACGCACTCAATTTCTACAGGGCTTATTCTTCAAGAGAGTTCAATCACAACATACCTTAGCATTGAAAACCATTGAGTACAATACTCAAGACTCACCTCTTGCACAACAAAGCGTGCTTAATTGCATTGACATCAATAACATTATAGGGCCCATCAGGGCCATGCATAGACACAACTTCATAACCTACGCACTGCACAACCAAGGTACTTTGTCGTCCCGGAGGATTGAAGCAAGGAAGGGGGGAGACAATCTGAAAATGGGCAAAATCACATGAATCTGGAAGAGATGAGGGAAATGTTTTAAAGTAATTGTGCATTAATGTACGATATTTCTTGAATAAATTAGCCGATTTACTTAACAATAAGATGATTGGGGAAGCAATAGGATAACCCCTCGATGTGTGTATATATTGTACATATCTGCCAAAAGCCATAAAATAGTGCGGTTTTTACTCATATTGCATGTTTTCTGGCCAAGATAATTATGAAAGTCAAGGTACACATCATAGAGGACCAGGTTGCTGAAGCCATAAAGCAACAAAGAGGAGGAAAACCCATGAGAGACCGCCAGTTTCCCACAACTGGCATTTTCACCAGTCGGTCAATCTCTTTCTTGGATCTAAAGCAAAGAGAGACAACACTTTCATTTCACTACTAAGAGACCTCCCAGGTACACAGTTCCAAATCATGCCATAGATTCCAAAGAGAGAAGGAGTGACAAAAGTGAACCACGCTCAATATATTTACACAACTCTCACTCACGTGAAAAAGCCAGAGAACATCACCTTCTTGGGAGCTCTAGAAGTGCTAAGAGCGCAGGAGCAAAATCTATGGCTACTGAGCAAGACTGCTGATGAAGAAGAAGCGAAGACAAGAGCTCCACCAGTGGCGAAAATACTGAGGACAAGACTAGTCAATGTCCCCAGCCATGAAACAACTAGTGTAGCAAGGGCTGCAAAAAGCAACCAGCAAAAAGAAGAAATGGTGGAGGAGGACACTCCTCTCAAAAGAAAGAAGAAAGAAAAAGGAAAAGCTAAGGTAGCTGATGCAAAACCCATAAAGCTGACACAACCTGCAGTAGCAACAGAGGAACCAGTCCAAAAAGGCAACAAGAGCGGAAAGAGAGATGGCACCTTTGAGCTAGACAGAGGACTAAAAGGGGATTTTGAGGAGAAATGGAAATCATCTCCTAGAAGGATGAAAATTTGAACCAAACATCCCATGTTCAATATGAAGGACGATCCTTGAGCCGCATAAGAGAATCTCTATCACCAAGAAGAACGTCAACAAGAGCATGCCAAAACACAAGAAAAAAATGACACACCGCCTAGGGAGGACTCACCTGAAGAGGTTCCACACTTCTCTGGTACAAAAGGACCACCACAATTGGAGGACATAACACCACCACAACCAGAGGAGACCACTCCCATTTCTAGCAATATGGAAACAGAATCAAAATCGCACAAAGAAAATACCAATGAGCAAGTGCATGAACCGGCCATCTTAACAGGGACACCAAGTACCCAAGCCAATTAGCCATATATGAGAGAATGACAATCAAGGCTCATGACACATCAATGGATCAACCTAAAGCAAGCAACAGAAGGATGCTAGAGAATTTGAAAGACATACATGAATATGCCCAATATGCACATGATGTGGTGGAAAAAATGAAAGCCGAGATATATGCTTGCCACCAACAACTCCATAGTTTGTATAAGTGATTGTGGATCTCACATGAAAGTCTTGACATGTCCAACATTTGTGTTGAATTTTACAAAGAAGCCATGGAATTCAAAGACAAGGAATTGACTGAACTAACTGCAAAATCAACAACGACGAACTTGGAAGCTCTCTAAACAAAGAATCAACAGCAAGAGCAACAATGCATAGCGGCCACCTTTGCTTTACAAGAGTCTGCTTCCACAATCAGCTGGCTACAGATTCAGCTAGACATTGCAAATACTCAGTTGGCACAGTTAAAAGCTCGATGCCAAGAGCAAAATACATTGCAAAATCTGCTCAAGGACAGCCCTACAATAGCCACACTACAAGGCACATATGAGGCATATAAAGTAGTGGAGTAGAAGGTTAAAGACCTTGAGATGGAGCTAAAGCTAGAGCAAATGCAAAGAAGAGAACTCTCCATCGGATTTATGTAGCAAGAGGAGAGATTTAAAAAACAAATTTACCAACTTAAAGCAGAATTGAGCAAAGCTCAAGCAGCTACCACGGCACATGCCACCACACTAGGGGAAGAACATATAGATGACACCCTGCAATTTATGGACTTTGAAACAGCTACCACTAATGAGGCCATTCTTCTAGAGCTAGATATTTCTCATGATAAACCTGAAGCTTTACTACTGAGGAAGAAGCGGCATTAAAGAAGCACGTGGAAGAGGATACCAAGACCATCTAGAAGGAAGCTATGCATTAGGAAGAGCAGATAATTCACTCCATCAATGTCAACCTCCTCACACCATCCAATATCAATGAGGCATGGCATCAACAAGCTCTACCCTTTCCCCTTATAAAGTTTGAAGTACTCCAAATCAAAGAGAGACTACTCAAGGATCTCCAAGCCAACCCAACACTGGCACATCCCAAATGGAGGGAGATCTAGCTAAACAGGCACCCTAGGTATCTTATTTTGTAAAAATGAACCAATACATATCAAACAAGATCCTGTGAAGTGCCCGATACAAAGAGTCAGAAGCTGGAAGCAACATTCTGTCCTCTAGTGAAAGCGGCCTACTTGGCTCAAATACCCCAGGTTTCCACCACCCTCAAATAACCAACCCACAAAAACATACATGGTGGAAACATTATCCTGAACCATTCAGGAATTCCAGATTTAGCGTGCATCATGTTGGTAAAGATTGAAAATTTTCTCCTAACAGATTTTCACCGTGCATAGCAAATAGACACAACATGGATGTCCTTCCTCGGAGACACCAAGGGGAAGCTATAGAGTGCTTCAGAGTTCAAAATTGATCTTATGTGATCTTATGTGAGATTTTTTCCGAGTGTCAGAAATGACATTTGAGAACATGAGAGTGTTGAGGATACTTTGCACATTCTAGGTAGTAAGTTTCCTCACCTTTGGAGCACTGTAACTACATGAAATCAACGTATTAGGCTTTGGTAAACATGCTGTTTATCTTAGGTGTGATTTTTGAGAATGTTAGAAATGAGTTTTGAGCACATAGGGATGTTGAGGATACTCTGCACATGCTAGGCATTAAGTTTCATTGCATTCCGAGCACCGTAGCTATATAAATTCATCGGATCAAGCTTGCGATAAGGAAAGTGGCTTTTGTGTCTGACACACACTTGAGATCGATCTGGGTGAGAGCACACTAGGCTTGGTTTTTTCGAGGGATTAGCTATCTCTTGTAGCCTCCATGCACTAGTTGGGGGTCAGTTACGTCCCACGGATTGACATTTCATGTATGTGGTTATCACTTTGCTAGCATCGATATGGTGAGGCTTGGTAGCCAACCGGCACTTCCTCCTCTTCTAATCACCAAATGGTAGTGAAGCATGCTCGTGCCCAAATGGTGATTAGAGAGTGGGACTATTAGTTATGCTAATGCAAAAGAAATTAATAGGCCTAGGTGTAGAACCATCGGCTCTGACACCAAAAGAAAGGGAATGGCATTATGGGGGAAAAGGTAATGAGCCATTCATGGTGCAATTAATGTATTAATTACAGAGTGATTAGAGAGAAAGAGATTGAGACTAATGAAAGTAGAAAATAATGATTAGATTGATAGAAAATACCACATTCAAATTGTGGATACAAAGTAGGTGCAAATGATGGCTAATGAGAGGGTACAAAGTGTGTAGCATAGGCTTATTTTTATAGTGTTGGGAGAGAAAATTTAATGAACTAATCAATGATTTCAAATGTGTAGGCTTCCAAAACAGAGAGGGTTTTCACTTGTGGTGGTGTCAGATACAACAACATTTCTCACACAAGCTACTAGTTATGCACAAAACTGGATGATAGAGTTTGGTTATAAGGCATAAAGATTTTCTCTTATGCAAAAGGCTATTAGAGTATAGTCAAATTGGGTGATTCTCATGCACTGAGATCATTGGAATTAAAGACATAAAGCTGGTACTTCCAAGTGGCATGGAATTTATGCTAAAGAATGTTCAATATATTCGTGATTTAGCTAAGAGTAATCTCTGTTGGATAGCTAAATGACTTGGGATACACAACTATGTTTGGGAATAGCTCATGGATTGTCAAGAAGGGGAATCTTGTAGTCCTCAAAGGCCAAAAAAATTGTAGTTTGAACTCCACGCATGTGTTTTTTTGTAAAACATGTTTATATTTCTATTATCTATTGAGTTGTGGCATAGCCGGCTAGGCCATATGTGCATGAAAGGAATGAAAACTCTAGCATGGTTTGGTTATTTGTGAAAGTTGAGTTTCATTGATTTTTTTTCGTGTAAACATTGTGTATATGGAAAGCAAACTAGGACTATTCATTTGCCATTGAATAGGTGTGTTGAGCCACTAGAGCTTCTACATAGTGATGTATGTGGTCCTATGCTAACCAAGTCTTCAGAAGGAGCTACCTAATTAGTAATGTTCATAGATGAATTTAGTCTTAAGGTGTAAGTTTACCCTTCAAAACATAAGGATGAGGTACTCTCTATGTTTTAAAAGTTTCTTGCACTTGTGGAGAATGTAAAGTGTGAGCTTTGTTCTAAGTGTGAGTTAAGGAGAGAAGAGTGGAACTATCCCACATGTTCTGGAGCAAAGCTTTAGAGCTAATTAAAGTTGATTTCATGAATGAATAAATACAACTCTATTTTGCACTACATGCTTGTCTATGGTGAGCTTGTGCTAAGCTAAGTCAATACTCAAGATTAGTCCAAGCTAATTCTATCTTGGAACCTAATTCACTTGAGTGATAATCTTGCTGACACACATACTCACACACTTGCACTATGTTTCTATTTCATCCACCCTAGCTAGCACAATCCCATTCCTAACAAGTGGTATCATAGGTCGTGTATGCTAGCTAGGTTTGATATTATGTATTTGCATGTTTGTACAATTAGCATTCATTAATCATCATTAGCTGGATCCATTAGGTTTGCACTTTTATTGCATAATGCATGTCTAATTAGTATTCCATTGGCTAGCATGAGCATGTTCTTGAGCTAAAGACTCTTGGGCCACTACTCATTGACTAATTGGAAGCTTAATTAGCGTCAGAGTTGATTAATTTTCCATTAGGAACTTGCATTTTGCATTCAAAATTTGCCCCTTATTTTAGCAACATTGGCGTTTACGGTTGGTGTGTGTGTGTGTGTGTGTGTGTAGCCTATCTTGAGAGCTCTCATTTGAGCCTATGCATGCCAAATTTGAGTCAGTTCTCAAGAAGTAATATCCCCAATTAAGTTGTGCCTAATCAAACTTACAGTCTAGAATGTCTACTGCAAAACTTCAACTTGTGTGTGTATATGTGTGTGTGTACATTCAATGTCCACTGTGTGCTTGAGCTTGAGCTCCAACTAAGTCCAAGGATGGCCCCACTTTGGTGGGAACCCATAAAGGGTTAAACACATGCCACCAAAAGGGGCACTCACACACAAGCAGCCACCCATGGGGCGGATTTGAAGAAGGCGGTAAACTCTTTTACAAGCAGATTTCGGGTCCGACTGGATTGGGACCGACCAGAAAAAAGCCCCCAACCCCGCGCGTCCGGTGGTTGCTGCACTGCTGGCTTAAAGCCTCACACCAACTGACCGCATTGCGAAGTTCTCTCGTCCATTCATGATCGACAAAAATTGATTTTCCATCATGATTCATCACACGCGCTTGCACAACAGGAACCCGAACCACCTTGAAAACTTTTTCGCATGCAAAGAAAAACGGATGAGAGCTTTGGCGGCTAGCTTGGCTGTTCTTGCACTCTCCACAAAATGTACTCAAGACCGAGGCTATTTACGTTGATAACTTCAAGAGTTCCAAAGACCTAGGCAAAGCAAAGGAAAAAAAAAGTGCTTTAAGAGAGAACACAAAAGTGATGAGCACTAAAGCTCACCTTGCTATCAAAGCCCAAGAGATGGTGTGATGGTACTCAACACTCTTAGATGGAACAAACAAGCTGAAAAAAACATGGAAGTTAGGAACGAACAATAGATAGCTAACACTTATAGCCATAGTCTACTCACACTCGCTCTATCATCAAAGGCTGTTCCATCTGTAATGGTCAACAATGAAGAGATTGTTCTAGATTCACTCTTGGCAAGGTTTTCAACTTGCACAACAATGAATGAAATTGCTGGTGAATATCTCCCAAGGAAGAATCTTGATCAACTAACTCCTTTATTTTATGCTCCCGAAACAATGTCAAAGAAGACTCAAATGGCTCAACTTTCACTATAGAGGTAGTGGCATTAGCATAAAGAGCAAAATGATAAGTCCTTGTATTGTTTGTATTTCTTTTTCTAATGGCTAATGGCTGCACTCTCTATGCGCACAAAATCATTTACTTCAAAATAGTCAACAACCTAAGAAATATATCTTTCACTAGCAACAAAAGTGATGGTGTGATCAGATGGCTTATCAATCAAATCAGCCTTCAAAAACCTATTATATGTGGCCTTTTGGACCTTGTAAGTTCCGTACTTGACCAATACTTTTCCCTCAAAAGAAAACCGAGAGTGTGCTGTCTGAAAGAGCTTAGAAATAAGAAGTGATGGCAAGGGCTTGACAAAAGCAATCTGAGATTGCTTGACTAAAGCAATCTGAGATTTGAAATATTCAACAAAGGGATGTGCTTTCAAAGAATCTTGGCCATCTTTATCACTTGGATTAAGAGAAACTTGGAGATTTTTACCAGCTTTGAGAGCACACAAACTAACACCAACTACCACTTGACCTACACGCAAATGATCGTTGGCAATGACCTAGACCATCCAAAAAAGATTCCAAAGAGAACATTTACGTCTATCATAAGACATCGCTTTTCTTATGAAATTTTTGGGAGAGTGTTTTTTAGCTTGGATTTAGGGCTAATAAATTTTAGATGGTGATTTTCTTGGCGATGCATCAACATTCTCAGGCGAGGCCTTGCTATTTGAAAGCAAAGCAGGGAGGGTATCGCCTCAAGCCTCTTGCTAGATTTGCATACATTCAAGAGATTATTTGTCACCAATGTATCATTCACATTCTCTACATCTAAACAAAAAAGCAAGTTTAAGATTCAAGAAGCTCAAAAAAAAAGAGGAAAGATCAAGAGCAAGTAAGAAGAAAAACATTCATTGTAAAGTCCATTGTGGATCAAACAGAGTCAACTTCTTGGATTCAAGAGGCTTGATAGCAAAACAACTCTCAAGGATATCGAGTTCCAACACTAAATGGCATTGAGGTGATGGAAAAGATGGTATGAACAGAGAGACAAACATAAATGCTAAGTGTTGCTGTAGATGAGCATCACACCATAGATTTCTCTCTAAAAAGAGGGTGAGCACTAGAAATGAAAGACTTGCATGTTCTCGATGTTGATTAGGATGGATGAGTGCTAGGGTTTGGTAATGCAAGCAAGACAAGATGGAATAAGTTACTCTTGGCATATGAAAAAATATACATGGCACTTCCACCACTATTATAAAACACAAGGTCCTCATCTTTCAATGATAATTAGACATTAAATGCTAAATCAGCTCTACCATAGAAGGATATCTTGTCTATACCTTTTTGAGAGAATATAGGCAAATTTGAGTGTGTGTGTGTGTGTGTGTGTGTGTGTGTGTGTGTGTGTGTGTGTGTGTGAGAGAGAGAGAGAGAGAGAGAGAGAGAGAGAGAGAGAGGAGCAATCATTTTGAAAAGGAATAGGCTGATACCCAATCCGTCATATTTTAACATTCAATAACCATCAAATGGCAAATCGACCATATCATAAAAGAATTCTATTAAAACTCACTTTTGGTAGATATGGCAAGGGCAAGGGACAGAGAGACACAAAAATGATCATTTTAAAAAGGTCTAATCTTGTAGGCGGACTATTTATCCAAGGGTTTTTAAAGAAATAGTAATTGAGATTGAAAATCATCACTAATTAGTCTCTTCAATCATTATATTCACTCTTAGATGAATGATAGAGTGAAAGAGCAAAAATCATGGCAGGACACTGACTTACTAAAATTAAGTTTCCTTTTAAAAAGGCCCATATTGAAGTGCTTTCAAAATTAGGAAATTTGATTTTTTAGAGGCATAATAAAATATAGTAAAAATTGGATTCCGTACATATTCAATGACTTTCACCATCCCTTGAGATCCGTTCACATTAAAAGTCCCATCATTAAAAGATCTTGTCTACTATTTACCTTGCTCAGTCTAGTGTGCAAACATAGTGTTTTTTTTAAATTGCGAGCTTTGGATTTTGAGGTTTTTCAATGTAAACCATTTTTATGAGCTTTTTGAGTTTAAATTTGGAGCCTTAACCAACGACACAAAAAAGATAACCAAAAGAATAGTCATTACTCATATGATATGCACCAAAAAAATGCATAAGTTTCTAGAAGTACTAACTTTGAGCTTAAACATCTGTCAAGATATGAACCACAAAACATACATCTATAATGAGAGGGGATTCAAAAAAGACCGCAAAGGGTGGAGATAGGTAGTTCCGCAGTTCATACATAAGAGATGACTCCTTCTATATAGAGCTCTATACCACTTTGTTTTTCCATAGGTTCACTACATTATAGAGTGTATCTTGTGTGTTTGCGTGTGTATCTTGCATGTTTGTGCATGTTGACTTGTCTGTCCAAATGACCATGAATGAATGCATCATTGCATATTCTTTCACTCTTGTAAAAAGAGCCTATGACCCGGTAACATTGAAGACTTCTAAGACAATAGCTCAAGTGCGCTATGCATTCTATGGCCATGTTCGTTGAGAAGGTCGATACTACATGTGATTGTTGTACTTCTACTACATGTTGAACATCCTTTTACTTTTGTGTGTTGGAGGAAGCTCAAAACAAGCATTGCCATAGTATAGATTTGGGAACTCACCTACCCTTTTGGGAGGTCCACAAATCTCTAATAGTTTGAACAACCTACATGATTTAGCTTTGTCTTTTATCCATGCAATGATGGATGTATCCTTTGAACACTCTTGCCTGGTGTGCTCACCCAAACCCCGTGTGTCCTGGCAAGCTATGCCCATGCTATGGGTGCCTTGCTTGTTTGCACTATCTTTATAACAAGTGTATCTTTATCTTCATCCATGTCAATGTTAAAATGTACTAGACTTGAATTCTTGGAACGTGGAGTAGGATAGAAAGAATAATTGACAACATCTTCCATTATTTCTAAATTATCAAACACATAAACACAATCATCTGAATGCACATTGTGGTAAGTAGGGATAATGTACGATCAAGAAGGTAATGCTTCTGTTCTTCATGATTGACCCTAGTCACATACCCTTTTGTTTGTACAATTGCTTGCAACCCTTGAGATTTGACAAAAGGAGGTAACATGCTTTCCACAAATATTCACTAAGGAGAAGCTCTTCATCCCTTAATGAAACACTATGTTCCACGGGAGCACCATTTATCATCTCAAAAGCATGGCTAAAGTTGTCATGTTTGAAGCAGAGACGGAGGAGAAAAGCTTGAAAGAGAGAAAGTGAAAAAAAGAGGCGGCACAGAGTGTGTGTAAGACATAGAGAGAGTGGAAAAAAATATAGCTCCAAAGAGTTAACGTGTTCATAAAAAGTCATACTAAGTGGATGCTCAATATCCATCTCTTAAGGTGTGTACATGCGTAATCATTAAGATCCATTCAAATCTTCTTGTCTTCTTGTTTAATATATGCTAAACATCATATTCTTGCTATATATATTTCATAAATATATGACAATATGCTATATCATAAATTAAAATAATTCATACATATATATTATATTATTCAATATAGACATATCACTATATTATTTATAACATATACTATGTATTATGCGTTAAATATGTATATTCTAGCTATACTTTATATAGTTATGTAAATATATAACATATAACTATAACTATATTATATCATATGTATAGCTATAATTATAATATATATATATAGTGACGGGTGTAAAGCTCGACACGGACCTCGACGGCCTCAAACACTAGGAGCCGATGCACGCTGAGCTGGCCACGATGAAATGAACAGGGGACACCACCTAGCTTTGAGCGGCTAGGACGCGGACAATAGTGATGTGAAATAACACAAACAATACACACACACACACACACACACACACACACACACACACACACACACACACACAGAATGAGAGAGAGAGAGAGAGATAGAGAGAGAGAGATAGAGAGAGAGAGAGAGAGAGAGTGAGCCTATAGTGCGTTCTCTAGAGGTGACTCAGGAGCATAGATATTTCTACTATTGTGAGTGTGTGAAGACCATTGGAGTCAAGGTGTAGACATGGATTCTTCCCATAGTGCTAATTCCCCAAAATGCTACACTAAAATCCCCTTTCCCTTGATGCAAGTGTTGCCAGTCCCCTCCCACCAAAATGCTACCAAGTACTGACCCCCTGATAGTGACCTCTCAGTGCCTTTTTATAGGTGCAGGCTGCATTTGGTTAGGGTAATCTGATTAGGTTAGGGCCCTGATCTGGAGAGACAAAGCAAGGAGTTGGATCCCAGATGGTTGAACCTTGCTTTGTCTTAGGAGAATTTTAAAATGAAAATTCCTAGGTGGGCCTTTGTGACCATCACCTAGAGAGAGGTGGCAATTTACAATGGGTTTTCTTAAGGATTTTTTGGCTTGAAACTAGAAAATAATAATAACCTACAGGTATTACTACAGAGATGCATCGTGGACAAGTTTGCCAGTTTCGAGGTTGGCCGGGGCATGCCTTCGGCGTCTTTCCTTGATTCGGTGTCGCCATCGTGCAACTTGGCCGTTTCTTCTTCTTTGGGTGTCGATGTCAATTCCTTAGGTTTTTTATTATTATTTTTTTGTGTGTGCGTATGAGTTGCGTGTGCTGTGTGTTTATATGCGTGCGTGTAGGTGCGTGTGTGCCTGTATGTATGTGTTTATATTTGTTTTCGCTCGTAAGTGCCTATGCGCATGTGTGTGTGTAATGTGTGCGTGTAGGTGATGACTTGTGAGTGTGTGTGCGTATGTATATGGGTCGTGTGTGTGTGTGTGTGTGTCGAGAGAGAGCGTGTGGGAACGAGACGAAAAAAGGATATATATATATATATATATATATATATATATATATATATATATATATATATATATATATATATACATATAGCTACTTACTACGCAGGGAAACTAAGAGAGAGGACGAAAGAGAGAGAGAGAGAGAGAGAGAGAGAGAGAGAGAGAGAGAGAGAGAGAGAGAGAGAGAGAGAGAGAGAGAGAGATAGATTTTATTATCGTCCTTGGAGGTCAAATATGACCCATGGGACCAAAGTTACATGTGATGTAGTATGTGTATGGCTGATGAGTGACTCTCGATGCTCCAAAATTGTAGTGATGAGAGTCGCAATCGAGAGCCCACACTTTGGCTGGGAGAGGAAAGTGTGTAGGTCTAAGTTATGGCTGAAAATGTGAGAGAAGCAAGTTCGGATGTGATCAAAAGCTGAGCACTCTAGTAGTGTGTGGTACTCAGACTCTCGAACTTGCAGTGAGCATAATGTGCACAATTGATTTGACTCTTCTCCATTACCCCAACGCCCTATCTCGCATCGAAGGAAATGGGAGCTAAGCCGAATTGCTGCGATAGTGCGTATCGCGGACAAGGGAATAGGCTCAAGCATGTAAGTGTGAGTACGGTTTCCTCTCTCAGCGAAGAACATGGTTTTGTAGTTGGGGGCAATATAGGTGGTGTAATGTATGAAGCGTGACCCACCGGATTTCTCCCAAGCCGTAATACATTGGCATTGTAGAAAAGCTTCATTCACTTGAGAGTCAATTGAAGCATCATGTAGCAAGTGTAATGCATCCCATCTCCCAAACCACTTCTTTATGTCTTGCATCCATCCCGTGCTCAAGATCTTGCTTTTATGCGTCTTTTGAACTTTTTTGCTTGCTTCCCATGCAATTGTAGGAAGTCAATGTGAGGGGTTTTGACGCATCTTTATCATGTACTCCACAACCCTTTCCATGCCCATAACCTCAATTGGAAGAGATCCCGACTCAAGAAGTAGGAGCATATATGGTGTTTGTGTCTTAACTTGCAGAAAGTTTGTAAGAAAACGCTTTTGGACATTCTCAAACTCTTTCCAAGTAGACTTTGAGATGCTCCCGCCCCACACTTCAACTCCATAAAGAAGAACCGGTGTCACCAATGCATCAAAAAGATACTTCTTGAGAACCCAACACTTGATGTTTCCCGCATTACACATGTTCTCAAATGCATAATATGCTCTCTTTCCCGCTTCCAAACGACGCATAGCACATTCATGCCACTTGTGATTGGATGGAACCTCAAGGCCAAGGTACTTAAATCTCTCAACAACTTCAAGTGTCTCGTTGTTGTACACAATGCATGGCTTCTCCTTATGGTTGGTTTTCACAAGCATAACCTTTGTTTTGGATTCATTTACAATCAGCCCACTATGCAAGCAAAAGTTCTCAAGGACAACCATAAGCTTTTGTGCATCTTCTAAAGTGTGTGCTAGAAGCACTACATCATCCGCATACAACAAAAGCATGATTACCGCATTGCAAATAGTGACCTCTTCAATGCCTTCTTATTGCATAAAGTCAAGTACCATTTGTTCCAATTGATCGATGCATAGACCAAAGAGAGTTGGTGACAATGGACATCCTTGTTTAACCCCAATAGTGCTTACAATTTTTTTTGAAATTTCTCTTCCCATGCGCAATTGACAAATCACCCTCTCATAGATTCAAGAAACCGCAAGCATAAACTCACTTGGCACTTGGAGTTCTTCCATCCTTCTCCACAAATTGTTACGTGGAATCATATCAAAGGCTTTCTTAAAGTCCACAAAACAACAATACAATCGCTTGCCTTTCAACCGACTTTCCTCCATGAGAACACGAAGAGTGACAAGATGATCAATGGTGCTATGTCATCGACGAAAACCCGCTTGTCCCTTTGCACGCTTGTCATTCTCTTCAGCCCAATCGCTCAATTTCATCTCCATTATGCACCCAAACAACTTTGCCATAAGAGACCCAATCATTATAGTCCGGTAGTTGCTTACATTCTTTACATCCCCTCCTTTATGCAAAGGATTAACCCAATTAGTACTCCAATCATAAGGCATACCATGTTGAAGTGCAAGGTTGAACATATCACACATCCACTCATGGGTAAAATCTCCCGTCCATTTGATCATCTCCGGCTCGATACCTTGAAGATCTCCCGCTTTGCGAGTGGCCAACTTTTCAAGCCCACCGCATACATCCTCAATAGTAAAAAAAGATGGCATGCATGGGAGTGAACCATAAAATGGCATTTTTTTAGTATTTGCTTGCTCATATAATTGCCTACAATGTGTGTACATATCCACTAGACTCAAGTTACCAAAATTCTCAACCCGCTTGCCTCTCAAGTTTCTCCAAAATCTTCCACATGCATGTGCCTTTTCTTGGACTTGAAATTCTTGTTGCTTTACTTCCCATCTTCTTCTCTTCTTTTGAATCAATGCCTTGTATGTATGCAAATGACTTTGATAGTTGTCTTTGTCCATAGTTGCATCAAGCTTTATCAAGGACTTTCGAGCATCTTGACATTCTTTATCAAACCACCTTTTGCGTGATCTATCTTTGTTGATACCATGGAGATGCTTTATGGCAAAGCATTCTTCCGCACAAGAACAAATAGCTTTCTTGAAAGCTTCCCATTTAGTTTCCAATGGTGCATCACATTGAAGCTTTGTCATCCATAATTTTTGCTCAACCATTTCAATGTACATTGGTGCCCGTTTGAAATCCATACATAGTGATAACTTCTCTTTCCTTTGGCTGAGATTATCATGCCTTAGTTGCTTCTCCACATGAAAGGTCAATACATAAGGTGCGATGGTCGGATTCCGAGGTCCATTGACCAAACATAAAACTCTTTATGCGATACATGATGGCTTCAGAGAGAGTAGCATATAGTCAATCACACTATCCCCATTATGTCTCCTACATGTAAATCCATTGGTTCCACTCCACAAAGATACACCATTGGCAATGAGCATACCCGTGCTATTACACATGTGTAAAAGTAACTTTCCATAGTGATCCGGCTCTTTCTCATCCATTGAAGTATGATCATACAAGTGAACTTCCTCCAACTCCCTTGAAATGTATGGCATATCAAATTGTTGAGTATCATGTTGCAATGTTTTTGTGCGAGCATTCATATCCCCAAATACAATAACATCACCTTCACCTTTGAAATAAGCAATGTCCTCTTCCAAATCAGAAATGGTTGATCTCTATCCATGCAAGCATAAAAGGGAGAATCATGATGAGGAATGTAGCAACCGGCTACAAAAATGGGTGCTCTTTTTGGTGTCATAATTTTCAGCCATACATAACGTTTGTACTTGTCATCTTTCACAATTGATACAAAATCTTCCAATCCTTTCTTAACCATACATGCTAACCCTTCTTGTCCTCTTCGTTGCTTGAGATTCTTTGACCACATCAATGAATGTACATTGTAATCCTCCAAGCCGTTAATCCTTTGTGTATCATGCTCCCAAGTTTCAACAAGAAGTACAACATCGGCTTTGCTTGTTAGTTCATCAATGCCAACCCCCGCATTCCATGGGTATCCATTACAATTCCAAAAGCATATTTTCAATTGTAACTCGGTCTCATAGGTCACGCATCCCTATTTGCTTGAGAGACTTGCCTCCTCCTTGGGCACATTTTCTTCATGAGAGATCTCCTTGTTTTTATTATTCTTTTCCTCATATGCCTTGCGACGCATATTTTGTTGCTTAATAGTGCGATCTTCACATACAAAACATTTTGTATCCCTCAAATAGATCCAACTATTATCAAGGATAATCTTTCGCTTGGTCTCATCCGGCATGGTGCATACAATTGGCCGTTCTCCCGAGCGAGGAGCTCCTTGCTTCCCCACTCTATGTGCTCCATAGACCATAACTCTGGACATGCCAAAGTGGGTTTTGAAGAAATCTTCAATAACAATGGTAAGAGAAGGAGGTGTCTGTAACTTCTCTTCGGGAATTCCACGAATAACAATGTTCTTGGAACGTCGCTCCCGTTCCTTCAACTCCTCCACATCCACATTCTCAACATTTTTTGTTTGAACCATAGCTTGCATGAGTGAGGAATTAGAAACCACATTGCTACCACATACATCAGCCCAAGACTTGTTTGTGCATACATTTTTCATGTCGCATACATCCCGGCTCATAGTGTCAAATTTTCCCTCTTTCAATACATGGTCATGCTCTACTTTGCTCATCCGCTCCTTCAAAGCATTCAAGTCCACAAGAGAGCGTTTACATTCCTTGACTTCCTCTTCAAGTTGCATCAAACGTGTTGTTTGCATCTCAAGTGTCTTCTTGAGATTCTCATTCTCAACCACAAGTACCCTTAGTGTGCCATTCTCCATTGCAAGTGCTCGTAAGTCTTCGCCTTGTTTGTTTACGGTCTCTTGCAATGATACCAAGTACGCCATGATCATGGTTTCCGATGTCGTTGGTTGGGTGGTTGTGTTGTTATCTTCACACTTAGGAGATTTTGGATCATTTTCCACAATGGTTGTGGACCTTGTTGAAGAAGAAGGGCCCTTGTGAGTGCCGGAAGACATTGTATGTAAAATAGGAAATGAGAATCAATTTTGTTGAACCTGTTCACTTTGGAAATGCTGCTACAGAAACGCCTTCCATACCTCTGAATTTTTTTTTCTTTACATCAATGCGTAGAGGACTTCGTGCTCTTCGATTGAAGCTATAGATCACCCAAATCGGAGTTCGGATGAAGAAGTTATGATCAAAAGAGTGGACTGCTGTCTACTAGGTCAAAAAATGGCTGCGTTTTTTTTTAGAGAGAGAGAGAGAGAGAGAGAGAGAGAGAGAGAGAGAGAGAGAGAATTGTTCTGCTGTGCCTCGCTGTCTCGACACAGTGAGCGAGGGAAAGAGGGGATAGCGATGGAGGGAGAAAAGGGGGAGGGGGGTTGGGTGGGGTGGGTGTGTGTATCGTGTGTAGGTAACGAGAGAGAGAGAGAGAGAGAGAGAGAGAGAGAGAGAGAGAGAGAGAGAGAGAGATACGGTGGTTAGGCTGCAAAACACACACACACACACACACACACACACACACAGAGAGAGAGAGAGAGAAGAGAGAGAGAGGAGAGAGAGAGAGAGATTTGGGCTGCCTGGCCAATAGGAACAAGAGGGGGGGGGGGAAGTCAAGAGGATGAGGGAGTAGCGGGAAAGGGGGGTGATGAGGGTGAGGGTGAGGCGTGAGGGCTATTTGTGTGTGTTGGGTGGGTGTTATGAGAGAGAGAGAGAGAGAGAGAGAGAGAGAGAGAGAGAGAGGGGAGCTTGGGTGAGTGGCGGGAGTGTGTGGATGAGAGGGGATAGGGAAGGGTGGTATGGCGGCCCGCCAGAGGGGGAAAGAGGGGTGAGAGAGAGAGTGAATAATGAAAGAGAGAGAGGGAGACTTTTGTCCAAGCATGGCGGCCTGCCAGTGGGAGAAAGAGGCGTATAGGCTTGTTTTATGCGCCCATTGGGCTAGGTGACACAGAAGCAAGGCAAAGAGAGAGAGATAGTGTTTTTGGCGGAGCCGAGCAGGAGAGAGAGGACTCGTCCTCTTGTGATAATGGAGGAATGTGTCCAAACTGAGGGGCGGCCTACTGCCTGCAAGGTGAATACAAAAAACGTATTTTTTTCATTGTTTTCTCATATTGTGCTTCTCCCCGATTGGGGTTTGTTCTAGCGGCCACGGTTTCAAAAACTGGCCATCATTAGCCCTCCCTTCTAGCTAGAGTCATTCATGCTTCTAGCTGTGCTTTTTTATTCTCTAGTAGCAACGAAGTTGGAGGGTTCTCCCCCCTCTGGAATATCTAGCATGAATTCTTGGTCAAACCTTAAGCACCTCTTGAGCCTTCATCCATTGAATCTGGTCTTGTGAATTTTACCATTTGCTTCCTTCAATTTGTATCTGCCATTGGTGTAGCACCTTTTGACAATGAATGGCCCTTCCCATCTAGGTTGAAATTTCTT
The DNA here is from genome assembly GCF_014529385.1 of Adiantum capillus-veneris. Classification (NCBI taxonomy): domain Eukaryota; kingdom Viridiplantae; phylum Streptophyta; class Polypodiopsida; order Polypodiales; family Pteridaceae; genus Adiantum; species Adiantum capillus-veneris. The sequence goes on along the minus strand of NC_140932.1, from coordinate 149,718,553 downwards.
ATCTTTCCTAGTGTCAAATCTGTTGTCGTATCTCAACACTAACATGCCTTTTTCTAGACCCTTTTCCTTAAGTCCTTGATTTAATGTGAGTCAGCATCTCTCTGCTTGCACTGCATAGTGATTGATTGCATCTTCCCTATCTAATTGAAGCCTCTCTAGATCCAGGATGTGGTTGCGGAGATGGGCAACTGGGCGGTGTAATTGGCTAGCCATGACTCGCAAGCTGGCTATCTGTACCTCGATGGGTAGAATGGCCTCCTTTCCATATACCAGATGGAAAGGGGTGAAACCTAGTGATGTTCGGAATGTCATGTGGTAGGCCCAAAGAGCGGCCATGAGATGTTTATCCCAATCACTCGTGTGGTTATTCACCTATTTTGTAATGATCTTATAGATCATGACGTTTACCTTTTCCACTAGGCCATTGCATTGTGGATAGTATGGGGTGGAATGTCGACGTGTAATGCCTAATTTTTTCATTAATTCTCCCACCAGGTCGCCTCTAAATCCTGGTCCTCTATCAGATATTATCTCTAGAGCTGTGCCAAAACGGAAACAAATGTGCTCAAATATGAACTTCGCCACTTCTTGGGCTGTAATGCGTGTGGTGGTTGTTGCTTTCGCCCATCGGGTCGTGTAGTCTACACCAACTAGAATGTATAATGTACCTGATTGGGCCCTTGGTAGAGGACCAATTGCATCTATTTCCCACTTTTCAAACGGACCATATGAGATGATAGGAGTCTGTGGCTCATAGGTTAGTGTATGATCACTGGACACTAATGTTTACACCAATGATGCACATCCCTGTTCAGACTAGTCCAAGAGAATCCTGCATGTAGAATATTTCTACTGGTAATATCTAGATCAAAATGGCCACCGTAGAAACCATCAATGAGATTACCTCTGTGATTTCACTGGAGATTGGCACACACTCGCCTGAGAATTTGATCTTTGCCCTTGCAATATAAGTTGTTGTTTACAAGGCGGTATCTCGTAGCCTTCCCGACAAGCCATTTTTTCTGGACCTTGGTGTACCCTTCAGGACATTCTCATGTATCTAAGAAGCTGATGACATCATGCATATCATCGCTACCTTGAAAGAGGGGTAGTTTCAGTTTGATTGCTCCTATGGGAATGTCTTGTATTCTTTCCTTGGCTAGAGCATCTGCCTCTTGATTTTCTACCCTAGAAACATGGAATAACTGCACCGACTCAAACTTTTTTAAAAGATCCTTAACTTGGCGTAATTGGCCAAGTAAAACCTGATTTATACAAATCCAGGTGCCATTTATCTATTTTATCAAAACCATAGCATCGCCAAACACATTTAGGTGTTGAATCCCTTGTAAAATACATTGTTCTAATCCAGGAATTAAAGCCACGTACTTTGCTTCATTGTTGGAGTGGGAGTGTAACAGCTGCCCAATAGAGAATACCTTCTCCTTTTTCTCATTGAAAATGATGATGCCAGCTGTAGACTGGTCCACTATTCTCTTGTATGCTCCATCAAAGGAAAGAGAATGAGCTCTTTCTAACTTAGGAGTTTCTACCATTGGTGTCACTTCTTTACCTTCTGTGTTGACCTTGAGCTTCTTCTCATAGTGACAATGAGTAAGAATACCTGCTAGACTAGCCCTGGTGGAGTTTTCTACCTGCATGGTGTAATCGAACTCTTGTAATCTAACAAGCCACTTAGAGATTCTAGATGAGACATCCATGTGTTGCATCACATGTGGAAAGACCTCTTCCATTGTCAGAATTACAAAGGGTCTAGGCAATAGATAAGAGCAGACCTTTTTAGTGGAAAACATTAATGCAAGCACCATGTGCTCTACTGCAGTGAATCCTTTTTTTGATGGGGTCATGACACGACTAGAGAAGTAGATAGACGCATGAAAGAGGTTTGTGGGTCCTTTTGCATTAGTACGGCTCCAAGTGTATCACTTCCTACACTGGGGTTCACATAAAATGGCTCATCCCATTTAGGGGGTGCAATGGTGGGAAGTGTAGCCAGTATTTGTTTCACTTCGGTGAACTGGTGCTCATTTTCTTCACTCCATGAGAAGACATCTCTATGGGTGACTTGTTGTAGAGGGAGAACCACCTGAGAGAGCAAGTGAATGAACCTGCTCAAATACCTTACCTTTTGAAGGAAAGAGACCAATTGCTAGCTGTGGTGGGTGATGACAGAGAGACTAGAGCTTGAATCTTGCTAGGGTCAGCCTTAATCTCTTTTGCTGGTCTTCTTCTGCAATGCTAATCTGAAAGTAGCCTAAGTAGCCCCATCACATACTATGTAGCGCTCATGACCTGCTACCTCATTGAGAATTTCATCTTGGAATGGGAGGGAAAAATGATCCCTCTTTGTTGCTGCATTGAGAGGTTTGTAGTCTACACAAACTCTCCACTTATCATTCTTCTGTGGTGTGCCTACCCACTCCGAGTCTTCGACGGGGTAAATGAAACCTGCCTGTAGCAAATTCCTTACCTCTTTGAGCAATTCTTCTTGTTGAATTACCCCAAGCCTTTTGAGCTTTTGCACTACGGGCTTACTCCCTTCCTTGAGTCTTATGCGGTGTTGTATCACTGTGATGCCTGTGATTCTATCATAACAATCAATGAACAATGTGGTGAAGTTACCTAGCATAGAGACATATTCTTTCCTCTCTTCACCAGTTAACTCACTGGAGAGCATTTGATGTAACTTACTTGTATCTACTAAGGGTTGCATACCCGATGGTCCCTCTTGGTTCTCCGGTGGTGTTTCAGATTGTGTCAATCTTTTTGGGTCTTTGAGGATGACCCCCATTACTTGATGCTACCGTCGCTCTCTTTGGTTGTTTTTGTCTCTTCTCCTGAGGTGGACAAATAGTCACTGGTGGACTCATCTTCCGATGCCTCCAAGATCATGTTGCATTGCTTCCCAGTATTCATGTCATAGAATATGGAGTTCCCTTTTGCATCCTTCATTTGAATCATTCCGATACTCCAGTCTTGCTTAGCTTCCATGGCCATGAGCCAGGGTCTTCCAAGAATGATAGGGTAGCCCTCCCCTTTGTGTGGTATGACAAAAATGTCTACCTCCACTTGTGTGTTGAATGCCTTCACTTTGATTGCATTTACAATGCCTACACACTTCACTCTAATGTTATTTGCCATTTTGGCTCGGCAGGGTGCCGACCTACTTACTTCTAGGCCAAGATGGTGCATCATTTTCTCACTAATGATGCATATCTGTGCGCCACCATCTATGTAGACGTTTGAGATATGTTGCCCCTTGATGTGGGCGTCCATGGTTGGTAGGATGTTGTCAAGATTCTTCCCAGAGATAGCCCCAGCTATCCTTGGTTTTGATTTTCTTGTACTTACCATCTTCGTCCATTGTCTCCTCATCCTTGGTGCAAGATGGAGAAATTGGGGCCACGTTATCTTTGGACCCTGCATCAATAAAGAGGGGTATGGACGAGAGGGGTGAGAGAGAGAGAGAGTGAATAATGAAAGAGAGAGAGGGAGACTTTTGTCCAAGCATGGCAGCCTGCCAGTGGGTGAAAGAGGGATATAGGCTTGTTTTATGCACCCATTGGGCTAGGCGACACATTAGCAAGGTAAGAGAGAGAGATAATGGGTCTGGTGGAGCCGAGCAGGAGAGAGAGGACTCGTCCTCTGGTGATAATGGAGGAATGTGGACAAATTGAGGGGCGGCCTACCGCCTGCAAGGTGAATGTAAAAACCGTTTTTTTTCACGTATTGTGCTGCTCCTCGATTGGCGTTGGTTCTTGCAGGCGCGGTTTCGAAAACCAGCCATCAATAGTATATAACTATACTATATTATATAAGTCACAAAGATGGAATTTGGGAGGGGCTAAGAGATGTAGGTTGTGTAAGTGTCAGCGAGCAGATCAGAGCATGGAGCAAAATGGAGAGATAATGGGAACAAAAATTGATGAATAGATTTGTTCGATAGTGGACTAAATCGTTGAACATATCTTGTAATTAGTGTGTTGTACAAGGCATTGTCAAGCAATAGGTTTCTTTTCAATAGTCCCTAACTAATTATACCATCTTGAAATTTTATGCTCATAATAACATTTTGTCTAATCTCACATGCCATCAAGATGCAAGCATAGGTGATTGCATTTGGAGAGACACCCTCACATTGCATCCATTGAAAGCAACCCATAGCTTTTTGGTCATACCCTTGTTAGGCATATCCTTCAATCAATGTGTGTTAAGAGACCACATCCCAAAGAGGAACCTCCTCAACCAATTTTTGTGATTACTGATGTACACCACATTTGGTATACAAGTTGTTGAAGGGATTACACATCACTCTTCAACAACCCCTAACTAACTCTGTCACCGTAAATTCTTGTGCGCATAAGAGCATCTTTCCTAATGACACATGTCTTCAAGATTCAAGCATAGATGATTGCATTTGGAGAGATTCCCTCGCTTGTCATAGCTTATTGGCGCATATCCCACATTTAGTGCATTCCAAGGGATAAACCTCCTCACGCCCGCCACATTTGACATACATCTCAACCTGAGCAATACCAAGCACTTTGCCACATGTTGAGACACATCAATAGATCTAGATCAAATGTGGCCATGCTTGCATCAATTGAGAGTCAAAATTGTGGATGCTAGCTAAATGCCCTTCCTTGACTTTGGCCACTTTGTTTGTCTTCTTACTTTTGTGGTACATAATCACTCTAGTGTTTGTTATGGGCCATAATCTTTTTGAGTTTCTCGTACATGGAAGCCATGACTTTGTCAATATTCTCCTCAACCTTGGAGATGGCATTACTTAGGATGCACATGATTTCTTATGCAAATTTACATGGTAATGTGCAAAATAGGTGTCAGACAAGGGTGATGATGATAATAAGAAGTAGTAGTAAAAGAGACGGCAATGAATTTGAAGTATGAAAATCCATTATCGATAGCATACTATTCTATGCAATCAATGTTGCCATTAGCATTGGCCCAATTAGAGCACTCTGGTGTCCAAAATGGGCATTTTGGGGTAAAAAATCTATGGGTGACTTTGGAGTTGAGGAGGTCAATGAGAGGGGCATACTTAAGACATTGAGGGGCTTTGTGTAGGTTGATGGAGGCACCTCTAGCAAGGCAATAGTCCATAAGGGCATCAAAGGTACCACGCTCAAAAAATCTAATTTTAGGGCCCAATGGATTTTTCGGAGACTCTACCTTGCCTATAAACAGAGTCAAGACAATCCTCAATAGCTAAGCAAAAATATTGAACACGGAGGACTCTGGCAAAGGTGAGAAGGGCAAGAGCAAGTTAGTATTGTCAAGAGGCACAGAGCTACTAGGCACAACAGGTGCATTCACGTTGCAACTAAGCTCCCAACAGATAATATACTGACCATGGATGGAGGAAAGTTCAACATAACTTGTATACTCCACAAGCCTACAACCAGTTGCATCCAAACTCTTGGAGGTTGTTGCCTTGATGGATCTTTGCAGAGTGTCTTCATCTGTCCTTTACCAATCTATTGTAAGGATCACATTCTTGCGGCAAACAAAGCTCAATTGGGGTGCCTTGTTATGAAAGCCCGTCATGTGCAACACCCGTCACTTTTCCCAGCAAGCTTGTAATAATCAGCACGTGATGGGCTTGTATTAAGAAACACATGATGGGCAGCAGTGTAATGTCCCCAGCCAAAGCCAACTAGGTAGCCCCCTCCCATCAAGGGGTTTTGAGTGTTGTCCATACATCCTACTGCATGAGAGAGAGAGAGAGAGGGGGACTTGGGAGTCAAGAGGTACGCATTTATTTACCAAGTGTGGTTCTCCACTCATGCTATTGTCTCCTATCCTCCCTCTCTTGCACGCACACACTTTCAATGGTGCAGCATATAGTGCTGCAAGCACGCAGTACGAAGACGGGGGTCTAAGAAACATTGGAGTGTCTGGCTTTTTTTGCACATAAAAAAAAGGGGGGGCTGGAGCCCCCGATCGTCCATGCATGCAGAGACGATGGGGGGCTCCAACCTCCTCTTTTTTTTTGGAGCACTGACACTTTGCTGGCAATGCCTGCTTGGGCATGGAGCTTACGAATGATCTATATAATTTTTAAGCTTTCGAAAGCTATTTTAAGACTTTGCTTTTCAACTTTCGTTTTGAGTATTTTTAATCTCCCAATAGCATGGCTAAGAAAGTCATTGGTGAGGTAACCTTTGAGGTCGCAAATACACGCTCCATGGATGTGCTGGTGGTTGAACACGATGGAGCTCCACATCAAGGGGAATTCCACACATGGCTCATCATCATCAAATGAGCTATTTGTGGGTGCAATCTTATGCGGACAAAGTCGGTTGATTTAATTGCGATAGCGTCAACGTATTCAAACCGATGCTAAGCAGCTCAAGAGGAAAACAATGAAGAGTTTCCTAGCCCTCACTTCATTCAGCACCCACTTTTTTCAAACCTTATTGCCAGGCATGGAGCGTATGAAATGTCTACATTATAAGCTACCTTAAGATACTGATTCTCAGTGTTATGCATTATCATGCTCTAGCTCCCATATCGATAAGAGATCATCACATAGCTGGAGGTTGCTTGCAGCATGAGAGCTGAGTTGTTTTCTCCAGATGCAAAGGGAGAGCAATCAACGTCATTTTGCAATTTTGTTTGCAGCAAGGGTAGAGAAGCCCCTTCTGTGTGCAATGATGGGGAAGTTGTTTTCAAGTGGCAACAATGGAAGCTTGAGCCTCATGAGAAAGAACTTGCTTAGATACCTTTATGTTTCCATTTGAATCTTCTTGAGCTTCACCATCATCATCTTCAACAAGTATATACTAGGCTTGAAAATCTACAACTGGCCCTACCCCATCAGCCTCACCATGATCCACATGGGCTTTTGCTCCACCCTTGCTTTCCTTTGATTCATGTGTCCAAGCTCGTTCAACCCATCAGCAAGTCATGAAAAATGTATATGTCATCCATCATCCCCATACGTGCTCTTTATTCTCTCAGCTTATGGCTCTCCAACTCTGCATACATTTACCTTTCTGTGTATTTCATTCAAATGCTCAAGGCTTAGCCCACTAAAGGCATAAGAAATCTGGAAAAAAAAGGGGGTTGGAGCTCCCTCATTGTCCCCGCATTTCTCTTGTAGATACCGAACATTTGGCCCTTTTCTTAGGCCATTGTGAGGTAGCTAAACCCTTTTCTCAAGCCTTCATGAGGTAGCTAAACCCTTTCTGCAGATTCTTCATCTAAAATCTCTTTGACGACCGTGTGGTTCATGGAGAAGGCCGTGCAAACACAATTCATCTGTTTGATCCGAGGCAGGCGGCAAATTGTCTGCCATGCCAATAGCATGGTATGCTATTCTTGTCAATACTTCAGGTGCACCAAGATAGGTGATCTTATCCTCTTTCTTGGTGCCCTTTAGCGTTGTCAGCACATAATGAGGATGATCAATTGGTTGCCTGGTTGTCGACTTCAACACTTGGGTGAATGTAGTCGCAACTGCATGATTTGGTGTGGTGTACCTTGGCGGTCTCTTTGCTAGAAAATGGAAGTGCTGATGATACAACCGTGTTGGTTCTTCCACTTGCTTTTGGATGAGGTCAACAAAGGTTGCCGCAACAGTCTCTCAGAAAAATAAAAATTATTTCAAAACATTTCAGATGCATCAGTGAAGGGCAAGTATAAGAAACGAAAAGCCCCAGAAAGTCCATTAAAATGCGAAGTCAAAAGACATTTCATCTCCATATAAACGAAAAGCCCCATAAAAATGAAAAGTCCATTAAAATGGAAGTCAAAAATCTCCACATAAAAGAAGTGGTCGAGTACATTTTTAATCCATTAACTTTCTTTTAGCATTTCTTTCTCTTTAGAATTTCCTTGCGTTATGTAGGTAGAGCTTCCTTGCACTATGTATTTGGTCGTGAAATTATATCGGTAGGACTCTGCTATGTAGGTGTTTTTTTGAATTTTTTGAAATCTTTTTTATCTTTCAATTTTTTTGAAGCCATTAGGAATACCTTTGAGGGTGAGAACAAGGGGTTGATAGGATTGTGTTGTAGCACTGTTTTCGTAATTCAGCATAGGAGGGCATTTGGGTGCGCAAGGGCGTTGACGAGATGGGAAGCATTGGCATATCTGCACCTACAACCGGTTCATGTCCCAAAAGGGCCTAAGCATTTTGCAGTAGATCCATTAGCACTTGCTGTTTTGGCACCAAATGAGCTTGTTGCATCGCCATTAAAGCTCTTTGAAGAGCAAAGAAATGTAAGGTTGGGGAGGCTCTGAGAATGTAGGGGAACCACGCCATTGAAAAGAGCATCTTGGAGAGACATCTCCCTCTGCGAAAGGGGCATGTTATTCGAGTAGAATTGGCCTTGACTCTTGGAAGAGGCTTTGATATTTGGGTTGTACGAAGAGTGCAGTTTTCGGCGACGAACCTGCATTTGCAGAGGGTCACTCTCATCGCTCTCACCCCAGCTTTTTCAGAGTTTCCTAATTCCGAATATTTGCTTTGTACATCCCACTTAATTTCGGTTCAATGCCATTTAAAAGTTGTACATATATATATATATATATATATATATTCTGAGGTCCCTGTCCCTGGTCGAGAGGAGCGGAGTACCTTTGATAGGTCTCCAATCCTGATAAGGAAAAACCAACGGACATTGCCTTAGCTACTATGTAGCCACGGGCATGAACCGTTAGTGAAGGATTGGTCCTATCTCGCTATGGCGGAGCGTGACCACCATAACCCTATCTAAAAACTATCTATAATCAATTATACCTAAAAGTATAAATCTTAGAGTGACCAACCTGTGCGCTTTTTTCTCCATGTTTCAGAAGCACAGCCGCCAAGGTTTGTCTCTTTTAAGATTTATGACTAATAAATAAATAAAAAATTCTAGCGTTGGAAAGTTACCCGACTCATCGGGTCCACCCGTCGATAGAATGATACCGTCGGGGTATCATTCTCCCACTTTCCACACCACACTCACCCTTCTTTTGTTATCTAATTACTACCACACTCTTAAAACATACATGTTCCTTTATTTTATTTATGATACTGGTTCGTTAAAACAACCCTTCAAACAGTATTACAAACAATAGTCAAACAAGAAGTCGTCCAATTTTAAACCAACAACCCTTGGATTAAGTTCACTCAAGAATCTCTACTGGCGCTATTATGTCCGATCGGTATATACATTATTTATAAAAACCCTTGTCCTCATGAGCGTCCCATACCGCTCGACAAGTACTCGCTGTGCTAATCTGGACGTACTCCCGCCACAGCAACAACGGTGCCAATCTGGGCGTCATCTTCACGCCACGTCAAAACAAAACTACAGTATCCAGCTGGGCTAATCTGGGTGTACTCCCACCACAGCATCAGCGGTGCCATCCTGGGCGTCATCTCACGCCTCGGCAACTGCCACATAATGCCAGCGCTAGTAAGTAGAGAGACTTGAGAGAAACCATACCGAAGGTTTTGGACAAACATTCTTTCCTATAGCAACCAGTTTAACCAGACAATCTTTCCTACTTGTCAAACATATGACGAGTATCTTGGGGTTAAGCCCCATGGTTTCGGTCCGTGTTTTCTTTTCATAAGGTAAATAATATATTCCTATGGTCTCGCATATGCAATCATGCATAACTTGAAACTGCAATACTAACCTGTACCATAGCTCCGATTGGTCCGATTGGTGGAGACATAGCATTTTCCACAGGGATTCCACCGTTACTTGTACCAGCTTCATGATCATTAGCGCCTTGGGTTCGAGCACGCTTTGGAGCCATTTTTTTTGTACTACACTTATGTTATACACTTAGAACTTTAAATTGGTCAATTTCCATAGTAGTCTCCTTGTTTCCAAAGAGAGTCTGTAATTTGAACTCTCGCCAACTCGGATTCACACTTAGTGTTGTTGTTCTACATCTAATTTCTATACATCAAATATTTGCTAATCTTAATTAATCAAAAATTAAGTGTGTAAATTACGAGTGAAAGTTTAGGAATGCATTACTTTTATGCATGACATTTCTAATCCAATTCTAACTTCAATTCTATACTTCAACTAAATCATTTTTTAGTATTATTCAAAATTCTATTTAACCTAATTGACAATAACATTGGTGAATGAGAATTTCATCATGTATAATAAGAATATGATGAGTTCTCTTATGTATTAACTTTCAATTAACAATATATAAGTTAATAGTGAAGATGTACTAACTAGAGAGAGTAGGTATACTTAGAGAGATTACAGTAAGAGAAAACATACACACACATCTTTTCTAAAGTTAATTGAATCTTACTATCCATTAGAAAGATTAGAGTAAAAGAGAACGCACGCACATACTTTTCTAAAGCTAATTGAATCTCACCAATCTATTAGAGAGATTAGAGTAAAAGATAGCACACACACACACACACACACATATCCTTCTTAAAGCTAATTGAATCTTACTAATCTATTAGAAGATTAGAGTAATAGATAGCACACACACACACATAACTAATTGAATCTTACTAATCTATTAGAGAGATTAGAGTAAGAGATAGCACACATACACACATATCCTTCTTAAAACTAATTGAATGCTCAATTAATACACACCTTATTAGTCCACTAGAGTTTTTGCTCTCTTAGTGGTTTGTGGATGCCTTCTCTCTAAGAGAAGTGGCAACACTTCATGAGTGCTATAGAGGCAATCTCTATGTCTAAAGTGTGAGTATGGATGCTCTATTTATAGCAGAAAAGAAAACGTCCAACTTTTTTTTCCCAAATTTTTTTTTCTTATTTTTTAATTTTTACTTATATATATATATATATATATATATATATATATATATATTTATTTATTTATTTATTTATTTTATTTTATTTTATTTTTTTCTCCCAAAAATCATACCTGCGTTTTTGGTACCCTTGTGGTACCCATGAGCTTGACCACTTTGTCATTATCATCAAAAGATAAGGCCACACACGCCCCCCCTCATTAAGATTACTCAAGAGTAGCCTCTCCTTTTTCATGTGACAGTGTGTCCCACTTTGTCCCCTCCTATGTGAGTCCATGTACCTTCATTTGTCATCCCTGTGTATTCTTTTGTCTTTATAATTATTTTATTTATTTCCTTAATGATAATTTACTTTACATTTTTAAGTTAAACTTTACAGTCTTATATTAACTTTACAATAGTAAAAGAAAATTCTACAATCAGTAAATAAGTCTTGCAATAAGTTAGTTAGTGATTCATATAGCTAAACATGTCAGAATTTTGTAGCGTAAATTTTAATTTCTAGGTTTTCTCAACCTACGATTCATAATTTGAACTCGAATATCTTAAATAAGGAGTGATGGTTCAAAAAAATACAAATGCGTAATAGAACTTGTGTGCAATTTGAAAGTAGAGACCTTACAATCTTCCCAACTTAGAATTTGAGATGCCCTCATCTCAAGAACAGTGAAGGGTAATCCTTAAGAAGGGATGTCTCATCTTCCCAAGTAGCATCTTCTATAGGAAAATCCTTCCATAAGATAAGATGTTCTTTGATGGATCTATTCCTAAGCTTTCTCTCTCGAGTTTCTAGGATAGTATCAGGTTGGAGTTGTAGAACATCTTGAGCAGGTAAAATGATTTGCTCATCATCAAGGACATGGTCAGGGTTATATATATAAGGTTTTAACAGACTTACATGAAATACATCATGCACTTTGAGATGAGAAGGGAGTTTTAGTCTATAAGATTGATCACTTACAACCTTGATTATTTCGTAAGGTCCACAATATCGGTAGCTAAGCTTCTTATACCTTCCGAGAGACAGATTGCTCTTTTTGGGCTTTACTCGTAAGAAAACTTTGTCACCTTCTTTGAAAATCTGATCAGATCTTTGTAAGTCGGCGTACTTCTTTTGTTGATCTTGAGCCGCTTGAATATCCCTTCGAATAGCTTTGGTTTGAGCTTCCAGTTCTTCAAGCATTTTCTTTGAGGCTTCTACCCTTATAGTGGGGTCAGAAAAGTTAAGAGGTGATAAACATTCTTGACCATAAAGAGCATTAAAAGGTGTCATTCCAATACTTCTATGAGTAGAGGAATTGTATACATACTCTACCAAGGGTAGGTATTGAATCCACTTGCGAGGTTCCCTATTGCAGTAGACTATGAGGATGTCTTCAATTACTTGATTAACTCTTTCAGTTTGGCCATCAGTTTGAGGATGATAAGCAGTACTAAAACATAACTGGGTTCCAATAGCTTGAAACAATGATACCCAAAACTTTGAAGTAAACTTGGCATCACGATCGCTAACAATCCTCTTGGGTAAACCATGAATTCTGAAAACCTCCTTCACAAACAGACGAGCAATATCTGAAGTTGTAAAGGTTGTCTTGACTGGGATTAAGTGAGCCACTTTAGTAAGCAAGTCGACTATGACCATGATTGAATCATATCCAGCTTGGACAGAAGGAAACCCGGTGATAAAGTCCATGCTAATACATTCCCATTTCATTTGGGGAATATCTAAAGGATGTAATTTACCTGGCATCTTTAGTCTCTCTGCCTTAATCCTTTGACAAGACAAACACTGCTTGACATAGCGAAGGACATCACCCTTCATACCTTTCCAATAGTAACTTCTGCGAATTGCATTGATGGTTTTGGCATAACCTAGATGTCCTGAAGTTGGGCCATCGTGTGCTTCATATAGGATAGCATTCCTTAGGGTAGAATCCTTAGGTATGCATAATCGATTCCTATAGTAAATTTTTCCATCTTCTAAGGAGTAATGTAGAGGTTTAGGCTGATTTGATGATACCTTCTCTTCACGTAGGATACTAGCAAGCATCTGGTAATATGTATCTCTGACAGCAGCATCCAAGACCTTGTCTAGAATAGGGTTGTTAGCCATGGAAATTGCCCCCAGAAAAGCTTTACGTCTTAGTTCATCTGCCACAACATTATCCTTACCTGGTCTACATTTAATATCAAAATCATATTCGTGCATGAGCTCTATCCATCTCCTCTGTCTCATGTTAAGGTTAGGTTGGGTAAAAATCCACTTAAGGCTCTTGTGATCTGTTACTAACTGGAATTTGCGTCCCAATAGATAATGTCTCCATAGCTTGAGAGCATGAATAACTGCTAGCAATTCTAAATCATGTGTAGCATAATTCACTTCATGAATCCTAAGCTTCCGAGAAGTATAAGCTATAGGCCTTCCTTCTTGAGTAAGGACTCCTCCTAATGCAAGGTTACTAGCATCTGTGATCACCTCGAATTCTTGGGTGAAATCTGGAAGTTTTAAGAGAGGTTCTGAAGCAAGATACTTCTTCAGCTGTTTGAAGCAAGATTCATGTTTTTCTTCCCAAAGCATCGTAGCTCCTTTCTTTAGCAAGTCAGTTAGTGGTGCAGCTTTAAGAGCATAGTCCTTTACAAAGATCCTGTACCACCCTGTGATACCTAAGAACCCTCTGACTTCGGTTTGTGAAGTGGGTTGAGGCCATTCCACAATATCTTTGACTTTGTCAGGGTCAACAGAGACTCCTTCATGTGAAATGATAAACCCTAAGTAACAGACCTTAGGGGTAAAGAAGGTACATTTTCTTTTCTTTGCATACAGCTTATTTCGGCGTAAAAGCTCTAACACTTTCCTAACATGTCCTTCATGCTCTTCCTCTGATTTGGAATAAATTAAGATATCGTCAAATAATACTAGGACAAAATCATCCAAGAATTCTCTAAAGATATCGTGCATCAGACGATTGAAAGTTGCAGGAGCATTCGTAAGTCCGAAAGCCATCACTGTAAATTCGTAATGACCATAACAAGTGTTGAAAGCTATTTTGGAGATATCAGCCTCCTGGATTCGAATTTGATGATAGCCAGATCGAAGATCGATCTTTGTGAATATTTTGGCTCCATGTAATCTGTCCAGCATCTCATCAATACGAGGAATTGGATATTTATTCTTGATGGTAACCTGATTTAAGCCCCTATAATCTATGCAAAGTCGAAGAGAGCCATCCTTTTTCTTTTGGAAGAGAACAGGTGCACCCCATGGAGATGTACTAGGTCGGATAAACCCTTGCTCAATCAACTGTTTGAGCTGCTCCTTGAGTTCTATAGCCTCTGGAAGTGACATCTTGTACGGCGCTCTTGAGATTGGTTCACTACCTGGAAAAATTTTGATTTCATGGTCTACCTCCCTAGGTGGTGGTAGCTCAGAAAGTTCACTGGGGAAAACATCCGAAAATTCTTCTAGCCACATTGGTTCAGGGTTGGAAGAAGATTTTTCTACTTTGTTTAGCTTGACTACAAAATTTTTTTGAACCTTGCGTAACCCTTTCAAAAGACGATTAGCTTTGACCAAGTAAGCTTTTGGTCGTCCATTCTGGCCTTGAATAGTGACTTCTTGACCTAGGTTGTCCACAAAAGTAACACTTCCTTGGGCACAATGGATATTGGCATTATGACTGGCTAACCAATCCATTCTAAGAATTCCGTCATTGATTCCTATGGGTAAGGTTCGAATAGCAGAAGTAGAGTATTCTCCCAACTTGAAATCTATTTTGCCCACAGTGTACTGAGATAACACCTCCTTTCCATTGGCTATATCAACTCTCATCTTTCTTGTAGGATGTTGATTAAGTCCTAACCTCCTTAAACATTTAGGTGACAAGAAAGAATGAGTACTACCATATTCAATAAGAAGCTCAAATTTTTCACCTTGGTGATTTGCAGGTGTTTGAATGACAGCATATTGTTGTCTTGCTCTTGGGTTATCAATTGCAGCATGTAGAGTTGCTCTTTCCTCTTGTTCTTCTCCCAATGTTGGTTCTCCTATGATAGCATTGACTCTGGCAACCATTCCACGCCCTCGACCTCGTCCTCCATTTCTTCCTCCATGATTTATTATTTGTCCTCGTCCTCTAGCTCGAGTAGGTGTATTTGTTGCAGAGACTCGCCTAGGACATACATTCCTGAAATGTCCTAGCTCGTTGCATTCATAGCATCTAAGATCTGCATTTTGAGCTCCATTTGCTGAAGCTGCAACTATTGGATGAGTTTGGTGAACTGGGTGAACTTGCCTTTGGTTCCACATCATAGACCGTCCTCTCCTTCCAGCATTCCTTAAATTTCCATTTCATACCCTTTGAGAGTTTGACATCTCTTTAGCTAAGGGTTTAGCTCTTAAAAGAGCATCTTGCAAATTTACAGGCCTCATGGCTTCTAGACGAGTATTTAAAGGAGAATTTAGCCCTTGGCAGAAACGGCGGGCTACTTGTTGATCTGCGATCATTGGCGGAGCATAGCGCATAAGAGTTACAAATTTCGAGTAGTATTCTTCCACTGTAAGATGAAACTGACGTAAGTTGAAGAATTCATTCATCTTAAGGGATTCGTGTGCAGGTGGAAGATAACGTCCTTTGACAGCATACTTAATGTCTTCCCGCAAGCCAAAAAATTATAGATAACTGTCAGAATGTGAGTCAACTTGACCACTAAACCATCAAAGAGTAAACTGCAAAAACGTGCAAACATGGCAAAAATATGGGGAAAAACAGACATAATTTTCCTTGTATTTTGAGCAAAATCTCAAAAAATCTCACCAAAACAGACACTCAATGTCTCAGTAAATAGATCCACAAATGGCATACATAGCACTGCCAAAACCCTGGCAAAACAGCTCACTCCTAATCAAGTGAGCTCTATGGATGTATACCTGTCCAAAAACACTTGTAAACCTGCTACCTGCTAGCTATGTCTAGTTCAAGTTGTATCCACATAATGCATACATAGCATGAAATTGCACCAAACCGTGCAAAAATGCTCTCTGGAATGCTCCACACAATCGTACATGAGCACTATATGTGCCACATAAGTTGTACTGCAAAGACTGTGCAACCTACGAGAAAAACCGTTGGGAAACTGACAGATACTACCTCATCGATCGATAAACTCATTGATCGAAAACACCTGTCAAGAGCTAAGCACGCTCGAGAGAAAAACCCGCTTTGAAATGGGCCGTCGGAGCCGAATGTGTCGTATGTGTGTCATTGAAATCAAAAACTGAAGAAAACCATCGAAGCCGAAACGTCGTGGAGACTACGTCGGAGCTGGGCCGCTCCGGATGGGGGCTAGAGGAGAGTCAATGCCGCTCTCGCTCTATCTTCTCTTGCTATGTGGAGGTCGGAAAATCGAGGATGTCTATCGGAGCCAAATCCGCTCCAAAATGAGCGTGGGAGGGAAGTCAATGGCGAAGCTATGCTGGAGGAGAGCCGCGTTGCTCTCGCTATGTCGCAGCCGAGAAAACGCTCGATGTCGCCTCCCAACACCGAAAGGAAGTGTTGATGTTGTAGCCGCCTGTGTCGAGGCCAATGCACGAGAAGAAATTGACAATGTGAAGCCGAGAAGAATGTCGAAAATGTCGAGGTCAAAGCAGTATGCACATTGGAGGAGAGCCAATGATCTCTCTCTCCCTCCCTCGCTCTATGCCGAAGTCATTGAAGGGTGTTAAGCCGATATCGGGAGATGCCTGGGCTTATTCGTTCATGTTTGCATACGCCACCTGTGTGTGTGCACGTGCGCATGCCGAGCACTCTCTCTCTCTCTCTCTCTCTCTCTCTCTCTCTCTCTCTCTCTCTCTCTCTCTCTCTTTCTTTGAAATCGTCTCTTCACACTCTTGCCCGAGTGTGTGAACAGACCCTTGCACACACTCTTCTTCAAAAAAAAAAATGGCTTCACTTCTCTGCTTATTGTCACTCAATCTGTCTAGTGCGTGTTGCACGTGCACGCACACACACACACACACACACACACACACACACACACAATGCAACCAATTTCATGCGCTTCTGAAGTTGCAGATTTCAAGCAATCTACATCCCATTAGGTTGAGCACATATAGACTTGGGAAACAGAATCCCCCCCCCCCCCCCAACCTCTCTCTCTCTCTCTCTCTCTCTCTCTCTCTCTCTCTCTCTCTCTCTCTCTCTCTCTCTCTCTCTCTCTCTCTCACTCACACACACACAGAGTATACTTGACAATGGGATACATTGTCACACTGTACATTTATTCACTGGGTGAAGAAAGTGCAGCAAATTTTTGGACGGTTATGGGCTTTGGATTACCCTCGTAACTAAAGTGACACACAAAATTTAAGGGGGGCGGGGGAGGGGGGGGGGGGGGTAGACGACGGCTCGGAAGTGCAAGGCAAGATCTTGAGGCAGGCTAAACCCCGGCATTGCAAAAATCGAGGCAAGAAAGAATTCAAGCAGCACAAAAATTTGACCCTCTGTCGGCCGGTTTTGAATCGTCCACCTCGCAGCCCGGGTTTTGGGTCACATGGGCTAACCAACTCACCCCCCCGTACATGTTGTATCCATGCCCGATTTTATGATGTTTTATTCTAAGGCAACATGCACTACCTGGGTTTAGGAGGTTCAATTTGTGGCCGGGCTTAGTTTTAATGTGACTATTGCGGCTGCGATTGCATAGGATTTCATGTGTGGACTTGTGAATCGTGGATCCCCTCACCACCCCACAGTGAATTTTGTGTGTTAGTCCTGAGGATGCATTACTAATGCTCACTGCTTTGTTTCGTGTTTTTATTCACTGGGTGAAGAAAGTACAACAGGTTTTTGTAAGGTTGTAGACCATTGTAATGATTTTTGAATGGCGTTCACTAAAGTTACAAACAAAAAAGTTATTACAATTTTGTAGCTCCCAGATCCAAAACAATAAAAATGGAAAAGAAAAGAGGGAAAACAAAAAAAATCCAAGCAACCAATGCCGAAGTAATCAAGCGGTTTTCTTTAAAAAACACATGGGACGAGGTTTTAAAAGATGAGATACTAGGGCCTCGCTGTGTAACCAATTACTATAATATGCATTGGCTTTTTAGGGATTTGCAGCTTTTCAAACTTCGAAAAAGTATTGACCAGTACCTACCAAGCCCAATAATTAATGTAATATTTCCTTTTATTCGTGCTTCTTATATTAATCAAACCTATATTGTGTCCTTTTTTTTCATTGCGTTCATTAGTTGTTTTCTTGGCGTAGACTTCTATATATTAAATAGATTTGACTATATACTAGAAAAATTTAGGGAATTAGACTTTTTGACACCCTACTACCTCTATGGATAGTTTTTTTTGAACAAATGTGGCTACTCATCAGGAGGAACATCATCTGTTAGGGAATATCAATCCTGTAAATACTCAATCAAGGCCTAATCTCTCTAGCAGTGCAATCCCAGAACAAAGCTCCCCTAAGGAACATTCCCATGACTTAGAACCTAATACAAATGCTAAATCTGTTGAGGCTAATAGGGATGAACGCACTCAAACCATAGAACCCCCTCCCCCTGAGGAAGCTCTAGTGTTTGATAAGCATGATCTTGAAAAACGGTTTGACTAGCTTAGTAATAAAGTTCTCATTGGCATGTGTCATGGACCCATACCCCCTCTTGATGCTTTTAAGATTTGGATCGCCTCAAACCGGGTGAGCAAAAATGTGAACCCATATCATGTGCAGTATCTCCGTAATAACTATCATTTGTTCTTCTTTGAGGACTCTAACAGTGAGTTGCAGGTATTGTATGAACGACAATGGTTGATAAAAAGTACCCCTCTTTCTTTCTTCAAATGGTTTAAAGGCTTCAACCCTAAGGGGACAAGCCTTCCTGTGTTCCAATGTGGGTGGATGTTGCAGATATTCCTGTTGATTTCTACCCGTGGTTGACGAACATAGCAAGCATGGGTGAGAAAGTTCTAGGGCAAAAATCTAGAAGTGGAATCAACCCCAACTGGGATCCACAGCTTCTAATAGAAGTAGACATAAGCAAAACCTTATGTCTAATAGAAGTAGACATAAGCAAAATCTTAAAGGATGAAGTCTCCATTAAAGATAGCAATGGATTTCTCCTCCATTCTCAAAGGATTTTGTACAGGAACTTGCCCAATGCCTGCTTCCATTTCCATGCCCAAGGACATCTAATTAAAGATTGTCTTGTCCTCAATAAAGCTAAGGGACTTGCTGCTTCCTCAGGTTACAAACAACAGTTCCAACAAGTGCACCAAAGGAATGCTGGTAAAAATAACAAAGCCCCCAAACCGATAGATTTGATATTCTATTTGAAGAAGTTTTCGACCCCTTGACTGAACTGGCTGAATTTGAGTACAAAAAGGCCCCAAACTGACAAAAATCCTTCTAAAGAGTATCAACAGGCTAACCACCATGGGGCAGGGCAAGAGGACAAAGACTCTGGCTCAACAGAGCACCTATCCCCTAACCCCAATGTGCAAACTCGAGGATTCTCTTCAGATAGCAATGACTTAGAAAGTGACAATGAGGTGATTGAGAACACTCAATTCAATAGTAATGCCATGGAAGAAGACCAATAAGCTTTCTTGGAGGAACTGGAACAGCATGACAAAATCTCTAAACAAATAATGGTTAAACAAATATTGATTGCCTGCCTTGAACCTCTGGTTGATACCAATATGACCCAAGCAGAAGAAGAATCCCTCCCAAAGCAAAATTCAGGCAAAAGCAAGAGGAAGAAAGAAAAGAACAATGACCCAGGAAGAGCCTCTGTCTCTTTAGCTTAACCCTCCAAAACCAGCAAAAAATGAAGTGCCCAAACATAAAAGGTTTCTCTCTCAATTGCAAAGTCTTGATTGATCCTGTCAAAGCTTGGGCAATCAATTAATGGCTTTTGGACATTAGCCTTGTCCCTGATTACATTTTAATCCAAGTTTGATCTCTTATCCTTCCAATTGGAAATTAGTTGGATACATACATTGAACTGGAATGATTTCATGCAGAAATGAAGGCTTTCAATAATCCTTTGGAGGTAGTCTAAAAAGAATCAGCTTTAACCATGTATGATTCTCTACTTGTCACTCTGCAGGTAAAGGTGGTGGTGCAATTGGACTAGTGCACAAGTATGCAGATTATGTCACACATGTCATAAAATCTGATAAGGGAACTTGATAGAAATTTCCCTCAAAGCTCCCATCAATTACACTCTTGTAAATGTTTATTCTCTAAACTCTGTCTCTGACAGGTGCACCAGTTGGCAAAAAATTAGTTCGATTTTTAACCCTATTGTATTGGTAGGTGACTTCAACATGGTGGAAAATATAAAAGAGAGATGGATGCAAAAAGGGCATTGCCTATATGGAAAAGAAAGAGAGATCTGGGATGACATGGCCACCAAACTTGATCTGTTGGATGCATTAGAGAACTGTGGATGCACTTGGAGCAATAGACAAAGTGGTTCGTGCTATAGGGCTGCAAGGTTAGACAGAGTGTACATAATGAGTTTGGACTAGACTGTAAGTCAAACTCTTCTCTGTTACTCTTTGATCATAAACCAGTTCTTTTTGAACTTAATAGTTCA
Source organism: Adiantum capillus-veneris (assembly GCF_014529385.1). Taxonomy (NCBI): domain Eukaryota; kingdom Viridiplantae; phylum Streptophyta; class Polypodiopsida; order Polypodiales; family Pteridaceae; genus Adiantum; species Adiantum capillus-veneris. The sequence continues at coordinate 149,698,139 of NC_140932.1, read as the reverse complement.
GATAATAATCACAGAGTTGATTGGTTCATATTGATTAGTCACTGCTCAAGTTCAAATTCATAAGAGATAAATTTCTGCTTTGAGTTTAGAACTGTCATTCCTCATTTACTGCATGGGAAAATTCTGTTAAGAGAGTTCAACAACTCATGCATTCCTATAAGAAGATAGCCAAAGAGACCAGGGCTAAGAGGAGGGGTAAGAGGAGAATGATGATAGCTGGCCAGATTATTCAACTAGAAGAAATTACCAATTACTCAGATCCTCCTAATTCTGAACTTCTGACTTTGAGAGAAAGTCTCTGACAGGAAGAGCTCTTAGAAGCTAGTGGCTCCCTTGTATATACTAGAGAGTTTTGGGTTGGTAAGTTGGATAGACCTACTAAGAATATGTTTGTTGTGTTAAAATAGGAAAAATCCAAAGAGTTTCTCTCTTTTTTGAAAGATGACATTGGTTTCATAGCCAATTCTCACAAAGAGAATATGACTATTCCTCACAATTTGTTTTCCAATATCTTTTCTGATCCCCCCAAGAGAAATAGGGCCATCCAGGAAGCAAGAGCTCAGATAGCTCTAAAGAGGAAGAAGTCCGTCTCCTCTCAATCTGCTAAGCTTTTGGATCAACCCATCTTTGAGGGGGAGATCAAAGAAACTATCTCTAAGTTGAAATCTAGTAAGTAAGCGAGGATTGATGGCATTGCCAATGAGTTTTTGTGGAATATCAAGACTTTCTAGTACCTTATCTCTCTAGTATATGGCAAGAAGCCACTAGAAAAGGGGCTATTCCTGCTAGTAAATACACTGGAGTTGTGAAACTCATACACAAAAAAGGAAGTAAGGAGGATCTGAGTAATTGCCTATTACCTATCTGACAACCTTCAAGATTTTTGCCATGTGTCTGGCTAGAAGGGTCAACCCTTTGATGGATCAGATAATACTTAAAGAATTAGAAAGGTTTCATGAGAGGCGGGTTTATCCTTGATGCCATTATCACTCTGTGGGAAGGCATAGAGCATGCTTTAGATTTTGGTCAAGACTTTTACTTTTTAAAGTAGACTATTACTTTTTTAAAGTAGACTTTGACAAGACTTATGATACAATGGAGTGGGATTTCATTCTCGAGTCTCTACATGACATTGATTTTGGGGAAAAGATTTATTAAGTTTGTTCTTGTACTGATTGGTAATGCTTATGCAAGGATTGCAATGAATGATGATCTGACAGATACAATTCTTCTTATGAGATCTATGAAGCAGGGTGTCCTCTTACTCCTCTACTCTTTGCCATTTCCTCAGATTCTTTGGGGTGGCTCATCAAGACACGATCAATGAAGGTAAGATCAAAGGGATCAATATACAAGGAGCCTCTTGTCCATTATGCCTGCAGCACTTTACTGATGATACAAATTCTCTGATGCATGTTGATCGTGACTCAATGAATGGTTTTTTAGATTTTCTTAATCTTTTTGCCTTGCCAATGGGTCCATTATGAATCACACCAAGATTGGTCTCAAGTCATCTAATGGGGACGTGCCTAGCTTAGTCATAATGCTGGTTGCCAAATCATACCATATGGTCAAATCTTTAGGCTCTTGGACATACCTATGGGGTTCATAGTAACTATGGAACAAAGATGGAAATGGGTCTTAGACAGATTCAAGAAGAAGGTTTTTCAATGGCAAAATATGCAACTTAACTTGTCTTCTAGAGTGTTTGTACTCAACCATTATTTGTTGCCTTCATTGATCTACTTTATTTTTGTTGGAATCTTTCCAAGGTCCAATTAAATCGGATCATTCAACTCTCACGAAGGTTTCTCTGGGGAGGTGATAATCTTGGAACAAAAGTACAAAAAGTCGCTTAGAAAACTTGTTGTATGCACAAATCCAGAGGAGTGTTGGATCTTGACAAGCTGGTTGTTAAGCTAGCTGCTAAATGGATTTATATATCTGTTGAGTCTAATAACTTTTGCGCTTGCCTTCTCAGGATCTCTGCAACAAAATGTCATCTGAAAAGCTATAAGTGTGGACACATTTATCCATTTGGGATATAATGGCAACCCCTGTTGAAATGAGATGCCCCATTCAATCCACCTCTTCCAAATTTTGAAATGCTTGGATAGAGATAAAAAGAAATTGGCGGAACCCTACTAACATGTTGGCTAACCCTATTGTCTATATGCAAGATTCAATCTGGTTTGGACAGCTCCATTCAAGGATTGTGTTGGCTATCTTGCAAAAATCACTAGTAGACTGCTGCTCATTCAGGACATCAAGACAACTAGCAGTCTCCCTTCTTGCAAGAGCAACCACTGCTATTTGTTGTCAGCCAGATGTTTAAGAAGCTGAACTTCATTCCTAAGTTTGAAACCTCCCTCAAAGTTAATCTTAATAAAGAATGGAGAGTGTCTTGGAGTAGCAAGTAGTGGATGTAAAGGTTTAAAGCTATTTGGAGCTTTCATATATCCCAATTAAGCATTCAGTTCTCAACTGGTTGGTTCTACATCAAGGGTTATGGACAGGAAAGAGAGCTTTGAAAGCTCGCATTGGCAATGGGCAATGTCAGCAAGAAGATATCATTCACCTCTTTACAAAGTGTCGAAAGCTAAAGTCCCTTCAACAAAGTCTCACCATAGCGTGTTCAACACACCATCCTCAGCCTTTCACATTTTTGGAATTGCTGATTATTGGAGAATGCAAGTACCTTGATATTCCTATGTGGAATCCACGGCAAAATGCATACATTTAAATTGCCTGGATTCAAAGATTGGATACCCTATACAATGTTTCCAAGTTCAAGACCTCTTACTTATTCATAGCTCTAAAGTGAAGTCTTTAGCCAAGTTCTCTCTACATAGCATAAAAGATGTTCCCACTAATCCATTGTATGTTGTCCAAAGAACTCTGTCATGCAATCAATAAAGAACTAAGTTGATGTCCTATTATTCTAGAGGAAGATCTACTATGGTAGAATCATGTAGTCTCTTGTAATCCATCTTGATGGGACTGCCTCTTTTCTACCTTTGAAGCCTTGTATTCCTTTTTCTCCTCTCTTTTAATACAAATTTCTGTTTTTTGAAAAAAAAAAACCAAATTAGAGAGCGTATTCATTAGATTGGAATTGAGAGTCATTAATAGGTGCTTCCCGTAGAGTAGCATTAATGGCAAGGGACGGTGACAATGGGGTCGTCAGTTGTCCAAACACGTCCCATACTGCACCCACACCAACACCACCTTTATCACACAGCATAGCAGCTGCAAAGGACTCTTCTTGTTGATGATGTAAAAAGGGCTCCCCATAGCTACCAGTCTACGCCTTGAAGTCTACAGATGAGGATTGATCCTCTCTCTCTCTCTCTCTCTCTCTCTCTCTCTCTCCATCCATCCATCCATCCATTTTTGGCAGACAAGCAAGATGCGTACGCGCCTACACTTGAAGGCATCGCAAGACTTCCTCGGGGCTTCATGACGCAAAGGAGACTACACTACGAGTTCTCTTGTGTATTTTCACAATACGCAGAGCACGATTTTTGCACTCGCTGAGTTGGGAGCTACAAGAGCTAATTTCCAAGCGCCACTCCAAGCGCTACTCTACCCTTGGAAGGCACTAGGAACAGGGCTAAGTTTGCTTCCCTTGCGGTACATCCACATTCGGACACAACGTCGACAAGCCGCAAGGAGGATAGTGACCTGTGTTGGGACAGTTTGTTAACAGAACATAGAAGCCGGCTTTGCCTACCTTTCTAGCGCTTTTCACAAATTGCCCCAAACTTGCCACCATCGATAAGTGCTATGCTTAACGCTTATGTCATAAAGGCATAACCACTACCTATAGATTGGTGTTGAAGACTTTCTGCCCTCGTGAACTGCCTTTAAAGTACAACTGCACGTCAGAAAACAGATCTACAATAGATCTAGCCAATAGGTGTGCAATAGCAGCTCTATGGATCACAGAAGGGACTCGGGGAGATGGGGCTCCTTTATTGCTGCTGTTGCCCCTCTTAACACTTCTACCAAGGGCTAATGAGTATCCGACAAAGTAGAAGATCTCTTTCTTCATAATGCCATGATTCAGCGCCAGCCTAAAATTTAAAATTTCATCATTCCTTGGATGTCAAAAACAAATGCCAGCAGCCAGGGCTAGAAAAATACATTTTCCCTAATTGGTGAAAATAAGGGCAAACTTAAAATTCTCCCTGTTTTCAGGTCCATATTTGAAGCTTTTGAAGGTAATTACACTAAAAATTCTGTAAATTTCCCAGTTTTCTTAAAGGTAAGCTCAAAATTCAACTAGGATTTTACAATTTCAGCCGCGGTTAAAATACACTCGACCCCAGTTTTTTTCTAACGCTGTGCAGCCAGCAAACACCGATCACCAATCAAAGAATTTTTATTTCAATAGAAATAACCCCTCCTTTTTCATTAGTAAAAAGGGGAGGCATCACTAAGGCCTCACCCCTTTGGGGCAGGCCAAAAACCCACCTGCTCTAATCAGTCCAACCCAAAATACAGAGGAATTTATGATCCGGTATTTTGACAGTGGTGCTACAACACACGGCATCCACGCTTCATTGTTTTTCTCTCACAGCCAGTATTGCCAGCAGGAGACTTGTCTTTTGAATCGCTTTAGGAAGCTCCTCCATGACCTATAAACCATATATGTGGAACAGTATTGTTACAACGCATGAAAGGTTGAAAATTGGAATCTGCTTATGTACACGCTTACCATTTCTTGATCTTCATCTGCTGGGATCAGATATGCAACCCTGTTGATTGCTTGAATCAAGACCTTCAACGGATCTCTGATATTCTGTGTCAAGTTCAGGGAAATCACTTCACATCAAGATGTTACAAATTAGAACTCTGTTCAGTTGCAAGGATAAGGTAATCGCACCTGTGGATAGAATCGATAAAACCGCACTGCTTTAGAATGCTTCAATAAAGATACGCAATCTAAAGCTTTGGCACCAATCCGTATTCCTACAAAGACATGATTGCCGGTTAAATCCCTTTGAATCACCCCAAAAAACCCAATTAAAAAACATGATTGAACCAAAGTAGCCTCATGCCCACTATCTTATGTTTAGTGGTTCTCTCTCTCTTTCTAGTTTTAGAGAAAGTTGGGCTTGTATCCTTTCTATTACATACAAGGAAATTGCCAATTACAAAGTACAGTCACAGCCAACCATCTAGATACACCCCAAGGTTTAAAAACGCCAATGTAGTACATGGTGCACAATCGTAGGCAAAAAAACCTCAAGTTCAATACAAAGATAAAGCATGCATGCCCACAAGGCTAAGAAGGCACTACAAAAATCATATCTCCGTGTTCATAACTCCAAAAATTCTGAAAAAAATTGAGCTAAAAGTTGAGATCACGAGCTACATCTTTTATGTTGAACGCTCCTTCAGATTCGGGGTTCTTCTTTACTTAAAAAATTCAGCCAAATAATGTATTATTTGTGGTTGCAAAAGTCTTTTGGTGGTCCCCTTTGAGTGGACTTCTCTCTTGCCTTCAAGTGTAAGCTCCTTCATGTGTATGAAAACATGACCTAGAGTGTTGAAAAGATTGGCAATCATCTAGATGGAGGTATTATTGAAATTTGAAAGTGGGGTTGAGGTTTGAAAATGAAAACTAGTGAATAAAATATTTGGTAGGGTGGAATAATATACATACATGAAAAATATATTAGAAAATACTAAAAAAAATATATAATGTAATTTATAATATATATATTTAATATTTAAGGTAAAAAAACCGACGAGAAACAGTCCCAAAAAGTTCTGCATAAATCTGCCTGGGACAATCTGCAGCCTCCAAGCAATGCAACATCCATAAGCAACATCCTTCGGGGCACTCCACTAACTAACTCACCAGGGCAACATATCAAAAGACTGGATAGACTGAATCCTCTACCCACTCCCATAAAATTAAAAAAAAGCAGCTCGTACTGAGAAATCTAAGCACTCCAAGGGACAAGAAATCCTTTGCACAGTGTCTAGAAAATAATCTGCACTCAATCCATAAGATAAAAAGCAGTCATGCACAAGCAAACTGATAAGATGTCTTAACGTAGGCATAGCGTCCTCCACTAGAAACATCAAGAGAAGGTACCATGGCAACTGTATCTCTGACCACAACAGCCTCCCCATGGCATCGTCAATCTGGCCAACCACCAATATGCGAAGAAAACCCTAGTCCATGACAATCTGAGCTACCTCTAAAGTCTGATCAATCAAAGCATCCTTGATGGAAGAGGCTGTCCAACTCTGATGATGTAGTCTAGAATCTAATGTAGCAGAGGTGAGTCGTGACCCCTTTGGGCCAAGGAAGATGGGACCTTGTCTCCTAGAACACTGAGCAACGAAGTATAACAAACACATCAATGGGCGAAAGTCCATCCCTCAAAGATTCCTTAATAGAGCTTCACGAGCCTGAAGCATTAAAATAGCTAGGGAGCCACATGGACGAGGATCTGATAGGGAAGCAAAACCAGCAGAATACTCTAAAGTTTCTCTCCTGCAAGGGAGACTCCTCTATTTGTTGTCCCTCTTTTATGCCATCCACTGTGAGAGGAACCTCAAATTGTGCCTCTGACTCTGCCAATTGCCAGACTTTGTCATCAACCCCTGGCTGCTCGTCCAAGCCTGGTAAAGCCTCTGGTCCCCTTACAGGCTCTCTCACATCTAGAGGTATATCAAGAAAATGCTCCTCACCATTGACTTCTCTATCAAAGGGGCTACTCCCTAGGTACTTATGGCCATTGACATTGGAATAGTATACTTTATATCAAGTGTGCCAAAGAGCTGTACCAAACGTTCATTTGGTAGTATAGTGCAAGGTAGTTTTAAACGTATCAAACGAGATGACTTAAAACGTTTAAAACATGTTAAAAAACGCTAGCTCCCATAAAGAACGTGTAGAGCATTGATTTTTTTTTCATAATTAACGCCATCTTCCCACCTATACTCCACAGACAGGTGTTCACTATCGGGCCAAAGCACAACCATGGAATTGAAGAGGCAGCGAATTACGATATATTGAAGAAGGAGAAGAAACAACTCGCATCATCAAAGAAAACTACTGAGAAAACCAAGACCAAGAACCATCAGGAGCGTTAAACCGGAGCTTCCAAGAAGGTGGACTGTCTTGGTACAGTACCAAGATAGTCCACTTGCTAAAGGTGGCTCCTGCAATCCAAAGCTGGGGAGGCAAACTCCGAGGAGGCAGTAGAGGAAACACCGGACGCTGCCAAAACATATCCATCGATTGAAAGCCCAGTAAAGAGAGTAGAGCTCCAACCCACAAGCACCCAACAACACACCCACAACAACAAAAAAGAAAGAAAACCACAAAGACACCAACAATCAAACGGGAAATAAAACCATACTAACAAAAAAAACATCACACCCACACTCACCCACCCAAAAGCAAGCGTTGAAAGTCTGAACACAGAAGAAAACAGTGCACACATAATCCAAGCTCCACTCACCTGCATGACACGCACACCCACCACCACACATTCGCACACAATCCACAGCAAGGAGATACGCACAGATAAACGAGAGAGAACCGTGAAAACAAAAACAAAAACCGAAGCCAAAAATTAAAAAACCGGCAAAGCAATTACACCAACCAGGCAAAGGCAATAAAGCTGACCGGACGCAACTGGCAAGGCTTTGCGATGTCCAAACGCACAATCACGTGACAAAGTGTACGATACACATGCTCAACCACCTCCGCAAAGTGACATATTCAAAGGCAGGCTGTAAATTCTCTGTTTTCAGCCCCTAATCACCTCGATTAGGGCTGTTTTCAGCGGAGCACTCATAGAATTTCACTCCTCCTTACCTATCCTACGTCTACGCAAGGTTTGGTGCGATTCCATTGCGAAGAAGGTCTCCGTTTCAGCATAGGAGCACACACAGGTAAGAATTTCTGGTTATCTGCAGAAAATGACAGCAAGCATATGTGCGTGCATTTTGCTTGTTTCTCTTTCGAATTCAATGCATGATAGATTTGCATGAAGGGCGACACATAGCGGAAGATAGACTCTCCCTTGAGAGAGCTCCCGACAAGTTGTGTGGAAGATAGACTCTCCTTGTGAGAGCTTCCAACAAGACTTGCAAAAGAGGGGAAGTCCTCTTAGCAGAAAGAGAGTGGAAACACACTCTCAGTCAGTAGTCAAATCAATACACAGAAGAATAGAGGACGGGCGATGCTGTTCCCGTGCTTGTAAAGATAGTATTAAACATCTATACTATATATTAAGGAGACTGGTTTTCCAGTGCCACGTGTCGCAATTTCCTTTATCCGGCTACAATGAGGATAGTGCGCACGCAGGGGGGGAGAGAGAAAGAGAGAGAGGCGGCCGAAGGCCGCCGGCCACACTAGTATTCTCTTTATGGGGGGGGAGGCCATCTTCTGGTCCCCAATGATGTGTCAAGCTACTCTCTCTCCCTCACCAAATTCTCTTATGAATTGCAATTTAAAAGTTAGTTTACGCTTCCGTACTTTTGTGACAAGAGTGTCCAAGCCTGTAACAGTGGTATCAGAGCACAAAACAATTCTTCTCCTACGGAAGATCCGATCCATTCTGCAGCATAAACGGGTTCTTGCAGAGAATCTGACAAAAACGACACCCCTTAGCGGGGAAATGAAGAAAAGTTGTAACCTAACGCGGGTACTAAAGAAACCAACAGAGATTTAGGAAAATTTTCCATAGGGAATTTTGCGCGAGAGGAGTACAAACATCAACTGCACATGTGTGAAAAGATTAATCAAATACTCTAGAAACCCAAAATATGTGAAGCATCTCAAGAATTACCCGATTGATGAGATTCGCTCGAGATGGCGAGAGGCCGTTAATTCTCCACTCAGAGTGGAAAGGAAGCTGCAAGAAAAGCAAAGTGTAGACACACGGAGATTGAGTTGGACAAAGCTTTTGAAAAGAAGATGAACCGGTTTTAAAAAAAGCACTCTCCAAAGAAGAGGAAATCGGTCTATTTCCTCGGTATATTTGGGCCGGAAATCGACTTTCGAGGTGGTAAGCAGATCTGAGAAGTGTGTTCGTTTCGAGGATGACCCAGATTTTTCTTCGTCTTTAGAGAGTTCCAACTATTCGTCATACTCTAGTTCCAGAGAGGATGAGAAAAGGTGGAAGAAGGGGAGAAAAAGCAAGAAAAACTGACTTTTGAGAAAGTCTAGAAGGCATGGGAGATCATCTAGCAGTTCAGAGGAGGGAGCTTGTCCTCTTCTGACATGAAGAGAAAAACCAACGAGTTCAAGGATGGGGGTCAATCAGTCACATTTGACACGTTATTAGGCTACCAGGACACCCATCGTGCCCTTAAGTTTATACAACCGCTTGACGTCGCCTTCACGGGAGGTCGGTTCTCGAAACGCTCCAAGGTGCGAAGGGCGGCATCTTACTTGAAAGGAAATGCACAGACCTGTGGTCTACTCTGTTGTTACGCAGAGAAGGACCTCCGAAGTGGGTAAAATTCAAGAGAATATTCACTTCAACTTGGATAACAGAAGAATAGAAGATGTCATCACTGCTTGGCATCATCTGAGAATGACTAGCAAAGACACATTGAATGACTACGGCTAGAAGTTTTGGGATACATCTTTGCCAGTTTCCTCGAACGAAATACAAGTTCATCAGAGGATTCCGGAGAACAATGGGAATCAGATGATAGTGCATCTAAGGGTTCCGCCGAAGCAAGGGAATAAGCTGATGGTTCATCACAGAATTCCAACGATTAAGTTTGAAACGCCAGCGGACAGGGGAGGCGAGCGAGGCTACCAACAAGTCCCAGGGCACAACATAAGAGTTCCAAAGATCCAAATTGAGGTGCCAAGGGGAGAGACCCCGGCACGGCTACCAACAGGTCACAAGGTACAAAAAAGGGAGTAAAAAAAGAGTACAGAAAGGTAAGCTAGGTCCACAGGATAATTTGGTCAAGGGCACTTTTTGGCCCTTGATGCAAAGTGGATGGAAGAGAACATCATTCAGAAAGAGATGCACCTTAAAGCTTTTGGAATATTAGCAGTGTCTATGCCAAAAAGTTACCGATCAGCAGGTTGAATTTGGTGCGGTGCGGAGTGGCTGAGAGAATGACTTTATGAACATATGTACATTGAATTGGAAATTTCCTTAATTGAACTGAAGACATGTGCTCTTTCATGTGTGTATTGTTAGAGACATGTAGAGAAAGATGAAATGTCTACAACATTTTGTCTGATGAATGATTTGAACTTGGTGCATCTAGAAATTTGTTAGAGATAGGCGAGATTTGGATGGGATGGCTAAGTGAATGAGAACTGAAAGTGATTCTAGTGTATCGAGATGTCTATCTAGATGAGATGACTGGATACTTTGAGAATGCATCGCAAGTTCTGAAGGATGCGGTTTCATGAGACATCAGAGGACTTACCATGCTTCGTGAGCTTTCCAAAGGACATATCCATCTTCATCTCCCATTCGGCGTCTCTCTCCAATCTTTCCCCGTAGGGGTAGCATAGGCTAGCCGGTAACCTTCGAGGGCATCGATGTTTGCATAGCCAGCCATTCGCTCTACGAGCATCCATATAGTTTGCACTTTGGTTCACACTATCCGAGTTGGGGCAACAAAGGCTAGCTGGTAACCAACATGGAAATCGTTGATCCAGGAGGCAATCCAGTGTTTGCGTGTAGATGTATCGTCACCATCCCTGTCTTTTGGACATTTCCACCTCACCCAGGGAAGCCTCTCTCAAAAATAGCCATGGAGGACATCATCTAGAAGGCCATTCATTCGAGACCATCTTATGGCCTGCATTGAGTTTAGTCTCCCTAAGCAAGAGGGGATGTCACGTGCACATGGTTCTGTGTGACACGTGGACATGCTTCATGGACTTCCAGAGCCACTTTTGCACCTATCCCTAGATGGGAGTGTCAAGAATCCTAGGAGCATTAGTACGGCAATTTTGTGAGCCAGTTCTCAGAACCTGCATGTCCGGACGAGTCCACTAGATTAGATTTTCCAGTTTTGAAACCCTCTTGCATAAATGGTTTGTACAAGCGTTTTGACAAATGTTGTTACACTAAGGTGGGCAATGGCATGACCTGTGTGTAGTTTTAGGTTAGAGAAATTTAAAGAGCCATTCCCCACGTCAATCGGATTCTCAGGTGGGGCAGATATGTGACAGTTTCACCCATAGACTTTTCCTAGTCGAGTTTCTAAATAAAATATTCAAATGAGTTCATTTTTTAACTTAGTCTTCCAAGTTTGCCCTACCTAAGTCTTCAAGGGTACTTAAACCAGTATCCCTACCCTATATAAGGAGCATCAGCCTAGCCTAGCGTTTTCCATTAGATGAGCCAAAGTCAAAATCAGCCCTAGCGTTTTTGCATATCAGCCCCAATGTTTTGCAATTTTCAGCCTTCGCGCTTGGATCTCGCTCCGCCCGCTCTGGACCAACAAATCGGCCCAGTGTTTTCAGCTTTTGGCACATTCCCTTGCCGGAAAGTCTGTCATTTGCTAACGCTAATCTCTCCTTTCCAACCTGGACCTTTGATAGCCCATTGAGCCTCTTCTCGGCCATTCCCTTGCCGCAGTGAGTGCTCCCATTGCTGTCCATCATCGGCTCCATCATTACCTACGATTTCAGACCTGCTTTGCACATCAGATCACGGCTGCGTTTTTGCAGCCAGACTTTAGCCCTTCATTCCTCTCACATCGGGAGCGCATATCAGCCCCAGATCTACCCCTTGATGGCCATCAACAACCCCTCATCGAGAAGGATCCAAAGGTGCATCAAATCAGCCTTCTACGTGGTTCATTTTGAAGAGTTACTACGACAACATTCCCCATTCGGGTCAATAGAGTGGTCATTGAGGTATTGCATGTGTGTACATTCCATTTACACAATCAAAAGGAAATACCACATCGGCAACGGAGTGGGGGGCCCTTGAGAGGGTTGGTTGGGACCCCATCGAGTGTCATTCTCCTTTTATCTCTCTCTCTCTCTCTCTCTCTCTCTCTCTCTCTCTCTCTCTCTCTCTCTCTCTCTCTACACATCTCTACCTCTCTCATTCTCTCTCTAAAAGAAACCATCAATCGTGCTAAGTAGCACGCATTCAGGCAAGGAAAGAAGTAAAGATTTGTGGATGTGTGAAGTCTAGATCTTGTCACCATTTCAATTCCGCCGCACCTTATTTTCATGGTGTCTCTATCTTTGCAACCAATGAACTTGGTATAACCAGGCCCCACCTAGCGGCTACACTCGTAACAAAACTTGAAAGATGTATCGAGAGCGATGGAAAGGAAAGAGTGACTAAAAAATGAGGGATCCATAGTTGATGATCAAACTCCTCAATGTCGTCGAAGTCTCATGTCCACTGCTCTAAAACTAGCAATTGGGTCCCTACGACAATAGGAGAGCAACTGTAGAGAGACTCGATGCAGTGGTCGTCTGAAAGTTGCCACGGCCTAGCCTGATGAGCTCCAAGATGGTGCCCTCGGAGCCACCCAATGGAGACTAAAGCCTCTCGAATTGTGCCGTGTGAAGGGGAGAGGCCCACCATGCACCCAACCAGTGTCCAACCCCAAATAATGCCGCCACAATACTAGTTAGGTCCTCTTTGGTCGAGTCATATGCCTAGGTGACGGGTGTGTGGACAGTCATTGTGATGCCTGGTGCAAGTGTGGTAGCCGCCATGGAGCAAGAGTTGCCCAAACGGATAGAAGCTGAAGATGTCAAAGCACCTCCCTCTCTCTCTCTCTCTCTCTCTCTCTCTCTCTCTCTCTCTCTCTCTCTCTCTCTCTCTCTCTCTCTCTCTCTGTGTGTGCGTGCTTACGTGGCAGCAAACCACAAGCACAAAGGCACACCACACAACTAGCTCTCTCTCTCTCTCTCTCTCTCTCTCTCTCTCTCTCTCTCTCTCTCTCTCTCTCCCCCCCCCCCCCCCCCCAAAGAAAGGAGGCTGTATTCTCTGTACATAAGAGACCTTGGGAGATGCTCAATGGCCCTTTGGTTATGTGAGACATCTTGTGAGCTCAAGGACTTCATAACCAAAGGGCCAGATTCACATAGGCCAGACATAACTGCGAGCTCAGTTGTTGGTCTATTGTTTCCTGTTTTCAGTCTATTTTGAGTGAGATTGTCATGCACATTGCACTGAGGAGCACCCACTGTAGAGAGCACGACACACTATCTGCGCTACAGGTGCTCTCATTTTGGTGATCACGGTGGGACCTCAACTAAAGTCTCACTCTCTGTGAGGTGCACATCTTGAAGCTAGTTGGGTTTATCTAGCTTCGCCTACTTTGCCTGGCACTTTGTAGTGGTCTGGTCCTCTCTCGCCCTGGTCCATTTGGTCTGGTCCTATCTCGCCCTGGTCCAATTGGTCTGGTCTCTCTAGCTTGGTCCAATCAGTCCTCGTCCCTCGTCTAATTCTCCTCGTCCCTGGTCCTGCTTGGTCTAGTCACTTACCTGGTCTAGTAGAGTCTAGACGAGTCTTCAAGCCAGTTCAAGGTTTTCTTGCCCAAAGCTTGGTTGGATTGGTGGTCGCTGCATGACACATACAAGGATGTCATTCGAGCGTCAAAGCGCACTACTGAGTCCTCTGAAGTACTACAACAGAAGACGACCCTTGGTACCTAATAGAAGTCCATCAACCTCATCACCCATACCTCCACATACGACATCACCCATTTCTCCCTCCGGTTCCACATCTTCCAGATCACCTTCTTCGGTAAAGCTCTCTCCTATTCTGCTACAGCAGGCTACTGAGCAACAAGCTCAGCAAGGGGCCATGGAGCCGTTGGCTAGCGTTTTGGCCAAGGTAAACATCAAGTTCCCTACATTCAAAGGACTCTCTTCAGAAGATGTTGACGACCATGCAAGGAGGTTTGTATCTCTCTGTAGGGGTCGTGGTCTTAACTCGGAAGATGCTTATTTGGTACTCCTTCCATCCACCTTGGATGGCTTAGCAGACAAATGGTACAGCTAGTTTGCAGAGAACCATTTTGCAACTTGGGCAGCCTTAAGACAACAGTTCTGTGCAGCTTTCAGGCCAGGTGACTACCAGGAGAAGGTGTTGGATGAGTTGGCCAACATGGTGCTCCAGCCAGAGGAGACTTTTGCAGAGCTTATGACTAAGACCAAGTCTCTGGTTGCCAAGCTTCCCCAGCAACCCAATGAATTCATGGTTAAGAAGTGGGTGGAGAAGGCGCTTCCCAAAACTTGTCAGCAAAAACTCCAAGACAGTCTCCGACCCGACGCCAATTTGGAGGAGTTCATCGCAGCTGCTACTAGGATAGAGGGGGCTAGGAAGCTGTTCAACAACTCCCCTCACATAGAGACCCCCTCTGTGTTTTCGGAAAGTCCTGTTGATCCATTGACTTCTTTACGTAGAGAACTTGAAGCCCTAAAACTACAACGCGCTTTTCAAGAGGAGAAAAATATCTCTCTTCGCCAGGAGAAACCCCCACATCTTGAGGCTTTGGATCAAATCAAGAGAGACCTAGAAGCGCTTCGGTCTCAACAGGAGACTAAGGCTATGGTATGGTGCAACTCGTGTCGCTCTCCAAGACATCCTCCACAGGACTGTCCCCTTCGGGCTTATTGCCACTTCTGCGAGAAGTCTAGGCATGAAGACAAGGATTGCTACTATATCAAGGGATTACGGCAGATACAACAAAGTCTAGGTCCTTCTCTCCAACAAGGGCTAGCACCTGCATCAAACATGGTGTCACCATATAGCCATCAGAACCCGATGCCACCTCTACTGACAACACCTCCTATGCAAGGTATGCACAACAACTTTACATCCCCCAGCTTTTATCATGCTAGTACTCCTTCAGTTCCCCAAAGCTTCTACACGTCAGCATCCGGTCCCATGTAGCAAGGGCCGATACCACCTCGCCCCTCAAATAGGCCAATTTTGTGCTACAGGTGCGGGGAGTATGGACACTATCAGAGCAAATGTCCCTTACCAGAAGGGTCCCCTCCTTGCCGACATTGCCTTGAAGCTAAGGATCACTATAGTAAGGATTGCCCAAAACAACGAGTGTCCACATCTGCAAGCACAAGCCAAAACCAGCAAGAGTTTACATTCCCAAAGCTTAACCTCATCACAGTAAACTCCATTCCACAGGCCCCGCCTTCCACTCTTGTAGTTGCCTCTCGAGATGAGTTGAAGCAAGTGGAGGAGCCAGCTGGTGTGCTCACACGGGCACAGAGAGCTGGTCTTGGCCTCAGCTTCCCTGGAGGTCCAATCTTTCCATCTCCTGTACACAAATGAGTCAAACTCCATTAGTAGCTGACAAACCAACAGGTAGTATCAAGAGCCAACCTACCTCGCTTCTATCAGATATTGATGGTGCCTTCATGGACGCAGTAGAGGACTTGCAGAAGTTTAAGATACCAGAGCAAGATCTAATCAACGGAAACAAGCCCAGAGCAGAGTCTATCTTGAAAAACACTTTTCAGCAAGTGTCACTGTACAATATGCTTCGACTTGATGCAAATTTTAGAAGTGACACCCTTTCCATCATCCAGTCTCTGTACCCTGGTGCAAGGCCTAGTGGCGCGCACCTACCCGTGCAGCCCTTGGAGTCCTACATGATTTCATATCCAGCTGCTCCCCTCATCGACTACAAAAGTCCTCGTCTCACTGTGTCTATCTTGGGCATCAATTCTCAGGCGTCATAGTGGATGGTGAATCTGGGATCAATCTGATGTCAAAATTTACTATGTTGGCCTTAGGTCTGCAGCCTACCCGCCGCCCTACTCCATTCACTGTTACATTGGCAGACCAGAGGACAGTCTACCCTGTGGCGCATAGTAGAGAAGGTGCATTTGATGGTACAAGACTTCACATTTAGCTTAGATTTTGTGGTGGTCAGTCTTCCTCACGTGGAGGGAGGATTTCCTTTGCTGATTGGTAGACCATGGTTGCGGCATACTAAGGCACTTCACGATTGGGGAAACGATGCCATGTGGATACATACTCCTGGCTCCCCCATGCAACCAATCAACCTAGTCATTGTATGTCCTCTTGCTTAACTCATGGACTTCTCAATCTGTCACATATGCATTCCATACGAGGGGTTGCCTCGCTACATCCTCGACACACAAAGGAGGGTAGCAAATCAAAGCAAGATGTAAATCCTTCCAGATCTGCAGCAAGCAGCGCATAAATGATGACAAATGAGACGTATTGTAAGGTGCAGCAGACGTGAATGTTGAACTTTGCTCAAGATGAGTGCTCCGAACTGTGCTCAACGTTTCCTTTTACTTACGGAAGGAAGAGCCTTTCGTTCCTTTAGTGAGAGAGTGAAATGGTGAACACAAACAAAGACCTGCTGCAGTGGTTGGAAGCTACCGCCTCGATGCCATCCTATGTGGTCTCTATTCAAAACTCACCTGTGCCGGTAATACTCTCTCCCAACTCCTCAGGCGGACACAAATGCCCCAAGTCCTACAGCAGACAGTGGCCCAGTCGAAGAAGTAAGTGTGTCAGCCCCAAATTCTCATGATTCAAATGATCCTCCTATGGGAGCCCTCGACCTCGGGGAACCTATAACACATCACCGAAGGGGGAAAAAATCTCCTCTGCATGAACTCGCCAATGATTCCCCCCTCCCTCTAACATCTCCCAGTTCGGATGCCCCGCCCCCTCAAAAGCACTCGGTTATGCCTGTGTTTGAAGATTTACCCTTCGAGGAGCTTCCACCAGGATGGTTACAAGAAGAGTATGCGGAGTTTCCAATCGATCAAACACCAGCACATGAAGTCTCGAAGCTCCAAGAGGCAGCTCAATTCTCAACTTCTGAAGTACCCTCCACAGTTACACCTCCTGACCCTGTCAAAAAAGTCAACCTGGTGGACCCTGACAACCCTCAGTACGTCCTCTTAGCAGCTTGGTTATGGGAGCATCCCGCATTACTTGATCAGGTAGTTTCTTTTATTCACTCTTTTAAGGATGTTTTTGCTTAGTCCTACAAGGATTTGGAAGGGATCCCACCAGAATTGGGTCTCCACACAATCCCTCTGGTTGAAGGGGCTAAGCCTGTCATAGGCCGAGCTTATAAGCTCAACCCAAAGTATGCAGAGGCTGTCAAGTCAGAGCTCGAAAAAATGCAAGAGGCAGGGATCATTGTACCTGTGGAGCACTCTGAGTGGCTATCACCCATGGTGATAGCGCCTAAGAAGCAGTCCAATAAAATTTGTGTGTGTAGATTACCGCGTGCTGAATAAGGTAACTATTCCATATGGTTTCCCCACACCTTTCACTGAGCGTGTGCTCGAAGATGTCGCAGGGCATGTTTTGTACAGTTTCATGGATGGGTTTAGTGGATACAATCAGTAGGGCATCCATCCAGGTGATCAGCTGAAAACAGCTTTTGTGACTCCCTGGGGTATTTTTATCTACACTAGAATGTCTTTTGGGTGCTCCACCTTCTTTCAATAAGGCGGTATATCTCATCTTTTGTCCTCTGCTTACGGATCATCTACGCATCTTCATGGACGATTTTTCCACCTTCTCAAGTGCTCAATGTTCAACCCCAGTGGAAAATCTAGAGGAACACCTTGCTCAGCTCTCTGCTGTCTTCCTCAGATGCAGAGAGGCACGCCTAAAGCTAAATCCTAACAAATGTCATTTTTTGGTCACTGAGGGCACACTTCTAGGCCATGTGGTGTCTGCTAAAGGCTTAGCACCCGACCAAGAGATAATCGTGGCAATCTTAAGTTACCACCTCCCATCAGCCCAAAAGATGTGCACAGCTTTGTAGGCCATACAGGCTATCATCGCCGGTTTATACGGATGTATGCACAGGTGGCTCAACCCCTAACCCGCCTAACCAGTGCTACTGTTCCCTTTCAATGGTCGAATGCAAAGGCTGAAGCTTTTGCATATCTCAAAAAACGCCTCACTCAAGCGCCTATCCTAGTGGTTCCAAATTGGTCTCTCCCTTTTCATGTGCATACTGATGCCAGTCAACTGGCTCTGGGGGCTGTGCTAACTCAGCCTAGTAAGGAGTACAACCTGGATCGCCCTGTTCACTATGCAAGTCGTCTACTCACCAAGGCAGAGCGCAACTATAGCACCACAGAAAGGGAAGGTTTGGCTATTGTGTATGCTCTGCAAAAATTTCGGCATTATTTATTAGGGGTCCACTTCACAGTTATTACTGATCACCATGCCCTGCGCTATCTGCTCAACAAGCCGCAAGTTGCAGGTCGAGTATGGCGATGGCTACTCTTATTTCAAGAATTTGACTTCGAAGTGGTACTCAAGCCCAGCAAACATCATGTCCTTGCCGACCACCTCTCTCGCATTCACACGAGTGAAGAAGCAATGGGGGTTGCTGACGACTTCCCAGATAGCAGTCTCTTTAAGGTGGATACCACTTCGGAATGGTACGGCGATGTTTTGCATCTGCTTTCTACTGGCGTATACCCAGAGAACGCTTCTCCACTGCAGAAGAGACGATTGTTATTGAAGTCTAGGCCATTCACTCCGATTGGGGGCCAGCTGTACAAGTCAGGACAGGATGGTGTTCTGAGGCGGTGTGTCTCCCCTCATGAAGTGGAGTATATTTTGGAGGATGCCCACAGTGGTCCCACTGGTGGCCATTACCCTGGTCATATCACTGCTCAAAAGATTCTCCAGTGTGGCTTATGGTGGCCCTATATTTTTCGAGATGCAATTGCCTATGTAAAAGTATGTGATGTATGTCAGCACTGTGGCCCTAAACCAAGCAAGCAGTCAAACCGTCCTCTGCAGGTCTCTGTAGCGTGGTTGCCCTTTGCGCAATGGGGCTTGGACTTTGTTGGTCCAGTTACTCCATCTGCTCAACCAGGCAATCGTAAGTATCTCCTGATAGCAACAGATTATGCAACCAAATGGGCCGAAGTGGTGGCTACCATCGACTGTACAGCCGCCACTGTTGCAAAATTTTTGTATGAAAATATTTTTTGCAAGTTTGGGTGTCCTCTGGAAGTCACCAGTGATAGAGGTAGTCATTTTGTCAGCAACTTGATCTCCACTCTCCTCACGAATTACAAGATTTTTCATTGCAAATCTTGCTCTTACTATCCTTGAGCAAATGGGCAGGCTGAAAGCACTAACAAAGTGCTAATCGCGCTTCTCAAGAAAGCTTGTCATTTGCATCCAACATCTTGGGCTCAGGCTATCCTCGGCACGGTTTGGGCTTATCGCACATCCTTCAAGGCAACCACTAACTACACCCCATTCCAGCTAGCTTTTGGCTTAGAAGCAATTGCACCATATGAGTTCAACTCAGGTTTAGCAAGAGTGGGAAGTGTTGGTGTCACAGCTGGGATTGCTTCAGCAAACCTCTCTCGTCTCTCAATGTTAGAAGAAAGCAGGAGGTTAGCTTCACATGCTCTCCAAGCCGAGCAAATTTGTCGCAAAGCGTGGCATGATCACCATCTCTGAAGGCCGAAAATAACGCAACGTTCCCTGGTGCTACTCTATCAAGCTAAGTATCTAAAGAAAGCTAGAAAGCTGGTTCCAGCCTGGCAAGGGCCATTCAGGGTACATGAAATTTTGCCACAAGGAGCAATCCAGTTAGTAACTTTGGACGGTGTTCCATTGCCTCTGGTAAATGGCTCCAGAATCAAGTGCTATTACTCCTCTGAGTAAACGGTCTGCAACTATTCCGCCATCTGTAGGTTCTATATCCCATCTCTCTCCTCCCCGTTATCTTTCCACGAGAACGGGTGTTCTGTTACTGTCTCAGTTTCTACTCTCCTCCCCACTATCTTTCCACCAGAATGGGTGTTCTGTTACTGTCTCGGTTTCTGCTATGTCTGTAGAAGTTTCCGCCTTTCCTCCTAAGGTATCTTTTCTCCACTCAGTCTCGGTAATTGGGTATTGTCTTGAACTTCTTCAGTCCAAACACTCTTTCTCTAATTGTTTCTATCCTCAGTGTTATTTGACATTAAATACTAAGGTCTTTCCAGTTAAGCTTCTAGTCTGGGGTCTCCAAGGGTCGTGGTTTTCTTCAATTTGAACAAGTGGAATCTGCCCAGATGGTGATTGAGAAAGTGAATGATATGCAATCAAGGACTTGACGAGGCTCAAAATTCAATAATGTCTATGTGAAGAATATTGCAAAGTCTATGTCAGATAAGAATTTAGGAGCGTCTTTGAAACCTTTGGTCTCATTAGTAGTGCGGTTGTTATGAGAGATGCCGATGGCAAATCAAAGTGCTTCGGTTTTGTGGATTTTGAGAGCGCAGATGATGCTGCAAAGGCAGTTCAAAGTCAAAGTCGTCCTGTGACTGCAATCCATCTCCCATGCATCATCCTGGAGCTCCAGGAATGAGCCATTCGAGCTTCTTTACTTTTGTGCTCCAAGTTTTTGCTACGAGCTTCAATTGCTTGTGATCCTTCACCTGCTACTGCTTGCGAGCCTTAATCTCCTAATACTTGCTTACGAGCTTTCTTTTCTCTAAGCTTCAACTTCCACAAGCTTTAATTCTCCCACTCTGCGAGCATCAACTTCTCTTCCTAGTGTATCTGCCCACTACGCCTGATTCCCTACCCTCTCTCTACCTCGCCCCTACCCAGTCCCCTCGCCCCTACCCACCCCCTCGGCCTCGGCCCTACCCTCTCTCTCCCTCGCCCATACCCAATCCCCCACCTCTCGCACCTATCCACCCCTTACCCCTACCCCTACCTCACCCCTCGCCCTTATTTCCTTTGGCTCGTCCTAACTTGCCTGAACCCTCGCCCTCCTACCACTCTGTGCCTCGCCCCTATTGGATCGTCCCAACTAACACCACTCGACCCTACCCGAAATCTCAAAAACGCGCCTATCGAATCTACTGCTCTCTACATCAACCTCCTGCTAGTGTCGGGGATCTCGTGCCTAATACACTCTTCCAATTGTACTCATTATGGCAAGAGGTAGCAAGAAACAGACAGAAGGTGGTAGCAAGCAAAAAGAATTGTTGCAAAAGAAGAAAGCTGTGACTGCAGAATCAGAGAGTGAGGAGATGTCAGCAACCAGTAGCCACGGCTTGGATGACATAACTTCCAGCGACCCAGTGATGAAAGCTACAAAGCAGACTCGCCATCTGAGTCAGAAGCACACTCCGAGTTAGATGCTTCGAGTGATCAAGAGGACCATACAAAATCAGCTCAAAAGAAAGGTAAACAGCCAATCATGAGTCATATAATCAAGAGGCCTGCAACATCTAAAAATCACACCACGTTCTCTTTGGATTTTTATTTACAGTAGCCTCGACCATCTCTGAGCGAGGTCTTTTCCAATGCTCAGCTGCAAACTCTGGGTCTCACAACATTGGCCGATGCCGATCTACCTACCACTGTTCCTACGGAGATGATACATCAAATGTTAAAAGATTTTCCCAAAGTAAGGGGCCACAAGTTGATAGCTACAAGGCTTGGCCATGCCATGGGTATGACTAGCTTTCTATCTGTGAAGCCGGCTACACGCACTTTTTCTAAGCTGTCCAAGGATGCAACAATTCAAGCATGTCAAGAACTGCTAAGTTCGGATCACCCAAACTATGAAAAGAACAAACAGATTCTGGCAATCTTCAGGTATTACTTTCTCACTAGAGAAGTCAAACAAGATAAAGAAAAAGGTGATCTTCCCACTATCTTCTCCCACTGCAACAGCCTCTACTGTTTGATCCACACCATACCCTGTGGATTCCACCAAATTCTCTTTACCTCTTTACAGTCTAGGGCTAAATGATTTCGGGCCCAAGTGCAATCTGTGCAGTTAAGCTTCAAATGTTTTGCAACACCTCTCTTGGCATGGGTCATAAATATATATGTTAGCCTCGACGAAGTGGATGAGAATACACAAGGAACCTCGAAAGGGAAAAGAAAATCTGTAAGTATTCAGGCTGACCCTACAGTTACCAAGAAAAAGAAGATCAAAGCAAAAGTGGCGAAGGATACAGTGCAGTCTTTACTCTCCCTGCCAGTTTCAGAGAGCTAGCAGACTAGGGTGACGCATCTTCCGAGTCACACTCCATCTACTGCTACCCCTCGTTCTAGTGTGCCAGCGCCAGTGTGTACTTCCGCTCCTCAGGACAGGATGGCCACTTCGCCCTTATAGGATCCTCTCCCTTCTTCTCCCATCTTCACTCATACTCTAGTCAACATATCTCACTCTCCATCTACAACAACCATCCCAGAGGTACCTACTACACCCGTTGTACCGACTCCTAGCTCGCTAGCTGTGCCACTTACGCGTCCTCCAGCATCCCATGCATCTGATATATCTTTAAGGATGCCAGACTCTACTTCTTTGTTCCAGCTTTCTGAGAAGTTACTTCAGGACTCAAGGGCTGCTATTGCCACCATAGAACTAGGTACAAAGCAGCTAGCTGCCACGCACTAGCGTCACTCCGCCACATATGCAGCTATGGAAGGATCTCTGAGAGTCGCCGAGAGTGCCATTGCAGATAGAGATGCTACGATTTTCGCATTACAACAAGCATTGAAGATTAAGTCAAAGATCATTGACGACCTAAGAGCACAGCTATCAGGATTTCAAGAGATGCTTTTGTATGGTAATAGGTCTACACAGGTTCTTGTGGGATACGGATGGACTGGGCCAGGGACACAGGTCCAGACTCCTACAGGGTATACAGGAGCAGCAGGTCCCTCTCAACAGTTCTTGGGATCGTACACACAGCTAGGGACACAAGCCCAGACACCTGCAGGGTATGCAGGAGCATCAGCAGGTCCCTCTCAGCAGTTCTTGGGATCGTACACAAAGCCCCCATTCCAGTACTATACTTCGCAGGGGCCTCAAGGTCAAGTACCACAAGTGCAGAGCGTTCCTTGCTGTGACGGTGTTGCTGGTGCAGACTGCCATGGTTGTGTCACTAGGCGTCCTGAGTACACTTCAGGGCAGGTGCTTCCATCCGCTGTGCAACAGGTGGCTGCTCCAACCACAGGGAGCCAGTTTGTTCAGAACATAGTCCAGCAGCCGCAGCGTTACACAATCGATTTGATGACTCCCCCAGACGTCGAGACTTCTGGTGCAGCAGTGGCAACAACACTTTCTCTTGGGTGACAGGACCGCACTACTTGCTACTCCTTTCATTGTACTTATGGTTACTTTTTGCAGTTGACCCAGCCACTCTGTGTACTTTGTGCAACAGATTAATACAAAAAGAAATACCGAAAGAGGCGCCAGTCTATGAGGCCAATATCTCTAGGCATGGAGCTCCGCCGAGGCGTGTCGAATCAATTGTGAATTGTGAAATGTTTTGAAGTGAAATTCCTGTCGTGTCGCGGTAAAATCTTGACTTAAAGAGTGTCCAAGTCTGTTACACTGGTATCAGAGCACGGCCGATTTCTCTTCTACCGGGAAATCCAATCCTTTTTACGCGGCACTTATCGATTCAGACAGAGATCAGTCGACTTCCTTTGCATCCGGAGATGTAGGAAGAGATCACGAAGAAGATTCACGCCAAGAGTACGGCCCGCCTCGGCCTACTCAGGCGAAGCTTGAAGAGATGGAGCGTCGACGATTGATCAACGATGCAACAAAGATGATGCTAAATTTTGCGAAGGACCAGAAATTTCCAAAATTTATGAGTCAGACCTCCTTCGACGAGGTGCGTTCACAGTGGCGGCAAACCACAGAACCACCCCTCAAACCGGCAATCAAGAAACCTCCTACTCCAAGGATGTTTACAGAGCAAGAATTAGAAGAGGTGGTTGATGTGGGGAAGTGCTTTGGATGCAAGAAAACTGGGCATATCTCCGCGAAGTGCCCTAAAAAGGCACCGAAAGAACAGAACGACAAGGATGAAGACAAGCCTGAGGGTTCGAAAGCAGCTGAGGAACGTGGACGAGAAGACAAGATGAAAGCAAGACTGGTTCCAGATTGCACGGATACTGACCCAAGCACGTTTGACGAGGAAGCCCTGATCTTCTTTGATGGTGGAGCCAAGGCCAACTTCATTTTACCTGAATTGGCAGCGCGGCTCGAGATCACACCCGATC
Source organism: Adiantum capillus-veneris (assembly GCF_014529385.1). Taxonomy (NCBI): domain Eukaryota; kingdom Viridiplantae; phylum Streptophyta; class Polypodiopsida; order Polypodiales; family Pteridaceae; genus Adiantum; species Adiantum capillus-veneris. Next base: position 149,674,122 of record NC_140932.1, on the reverse strand, counting down.
GGATGGGACCACTAGCAGAGGCAGTTCTAGCGGCACCCGGCAGGGACGTAGCCATTACACCTGTCATTGACAAACTTCGGTTGCATTGGCAAGTGAATTTGGGGCACGAGGACTTCTACACAATGCCCTTGGAAGGTCGTGATGTCCTCTTGGGAATTCCCTGGTACCATAAGAACAACGCCATGGTCGACTATCGGGCGAGAAAAGCGACTTTGGTTACAGAGAAGGACCGAACTATTGTACTTGATGTAACACTTAAGGGCGAGTCTGTCCCTATTGTATCGGCTTCGGCCATTTCAAAATTAATGAAATCCAGTCTGTTTGTTTACTCGATCTTTTGAAAGAGTTGAAAGATGAGAATAGGACAAATATGTCTGAACTTGATAAAAAACGCCAAGATTTTCTCCACACTCATGCCGATTGCTTTCCAGAGGGCCTGCCACGCGAGTTGCCACCAACTCGTCCAGAGGATCATATCATTGATCTGATACCTGGAAGCACACCACCGAACCGGCCACCTTACCACCGTAGCTCAGAACAAAGAAATTATGAACCAAGTGAAAGACCTCTTGAAAAAGGTCTTGTCCAGCCTAGTACTTCACCGTACTGCTCTCCAGTGTTGTTGGTTTTGAAGAAAGACGGATCTTGGAGAATGTGCATCCATTATAGAGCTCTCAACAAAATCACCATCAAGAACAGATTTCCGATTTCTAGGATCGATGATATTCTTGACCGACTACAGGGATCCTCGTGTTTTAGCAGGATCGATTTGAAGAGTGGATATCATCAGATCCGAATCGCGCCAGGAGACATCTACAAGACAGCTTTTCGGACGACTTTTGGGTTATTTGGATTTTTGGTGATGCCTTTTGGCATAATCAATGCTCTTGCGACATTTAACCGGATGATGGACAGGATTTTTCGAGAGTACAAACTATTTGTTGACATTTTCTTTGACGACATCATTGTTTTCTCCAAGGATGAGGTAGAACATAGAGAACATCTGCTACAGGTCTTTCAAGCATTACGAGATCACAAGTTGGTGATAAATGCAGAGAAAAGTGAATTCCTATCAAAGATACACTTTTTGGGATACATTGTGTCAGCAGTAGGAGTGCAAATGGACCCGGCAAGATAGAGACTATCTGTGATTGGCCTGATTTGAAGAATGTCCATGTCCATGAAGTTTGAAGCTTTTTGGGAGTGTGTTCATACTATAGCCGGTTCATTTGAAAGTTTGTAGAGGTTGCTTACCCTATGCATATTTTGACACAAAAAGGAGTCCCTTTCTCGTGGGGACACACAGAGGTAATTGCCTTTCAGACACTGAAAGAGAAATTGACTACAGGACCAGTTTTAACTTTGTCGGACTTGCAGAAGTCATTTGAAGAATATTGTGATCCTTGTGGTCGTAGTCTGGGAGCGATCTTAATGCAGGAAGGCCATCTCATTGCCTACGAAAGCCGATTGTTCTCAAGGCCGGAATTGACAGCACAGATTTATGAGAAAGAGCTTTTGGCAGTTATCCATGCTCTTACTCAGTGGCGGCATTACCTACTCGGAGCGGATTTTTATTGTCTTCACACACTATCATAGTTTACGCTACTTCTTGTCACAGAAGCAGCTATCGAAAAGCAGATGCGGTGGGCAAACATCTTGTCTCAGTTTCACTTTCAGATTGTCCATGTGCAGGGACAGAAGAATTTGGTGGCAGATGCTTTGTCTCGGAAGGCGTTGGTTCTGGCTATTTCCGCAATACATCATAGTAGCTTTGAGGATACGGTCGATCGAAATGCCATAGATACAGATTTTGCAATTATTTTCACTCGGATATGAAATGTGGAGATAGTAGCGGTATATTCCATTCGGTATAACCATGTTGTGTGTTACACAGCCGTTGAGGGAAAAGGTTATGACCGAATGCCACTGTCCACCTTTTACGGGTCATTGCGCATAGCTACCACCTTGAAGGGTGTGGAGAGATACTTCTATTGGCCGAGACTCAAGAAGGATGTGGACGATTTTGTACGCAGTTGCTTGATATGCCAGAAGGTCAAGTTTGACAGGCATAAAGCACAGGGATTGTTACAGCCTTTACCCATACCCACCTGCCCCTGGGAAAGTATTGCAATGGATTTCATTTTTGATCTCTCAAGAACACAGAGTGGTCACGATGGTATCTGGACTGTTATTGACAGATTTAGGAAGCAACCTCATTTCATTCCAGTGAAGAAAACAGTCAAGCCGGATCACTTAATGAGACTGTTTGTGGCCCAGATCTTCAAATTACATAGCATGCCCAAGTTGATTGTCTCCGACAGGAAACCCACATTCATGAGTTTGTTTTGGAAGGCTATTTGGGAGAACATTGGCACGCGGTTGCAGTTCTCATCATCGTTCCACCCGCAGACTGACGGGCAATCTGAGATTGCCATTCCAGTGCTACTCCATTTCTTGAAGTCTTACATCTCTGATCAGAAGACTCAATGGGAAAAGTATTTACCTTTGGTGGAATTTGCCTACAACAACACGATACACTCTTCGACGGGGAAGGCGCCATTTGAGATTATTGAAGTTGCTGCCTGGTGCAACGGGCATGCACAAGAGGGGAGTTGCTCCGCTCCTTTGTCAACAGATTGCCTCGATTTTTGATATTAAAGTCACTGATGTCTCTCTGAGTTTTGGGATACTATGAGCTGACAGTATTCTGTTGTATGACATTATGAACTGGAATTCCTGATAATATGATACTAATTTGTTCTTGACTTGTTTTAGTGCAGGAGCTGATAGAGGAAATGACTGCAGCATTTTGGTCTGAATGATCTCGATAGACATGGTGTCAATCGGGGATCTATGAGGTCCTGAGTGGATCTAGATGTGATTGCTAATTGCATTGCCAATAAATCATGGTCTGAGATCCGAATGAATTTTGAATGTGATTTGTCATGTGATGTCCTATGATGTCGTGTGATGTGACTGCCGATTGGTACATGTGCTAGATGTGTGTTTCTGGTGCGACAGTACTAACAATCAGTGTCGGCTAAGACAGTTTATGGCTTCTGTCTGTTTTGCAGGTGTAATCGAGGGCAAGGGGGGTATGTCAAAAACTGGTGACGTGGCTGCCTTGTACACTCATGGATGCCCAGTACACACGCACCCTACTGCTGAAAACAGCCCACTGAATTGTGTTGCAGGGCTGACGTGGCAGTAGTGTACGGACACCCGCCATTTAATCTGGCTGAAAATGCGGCAAAGCTGCTGTGGCAGCAATGTACGGACAGGCTGTACGTGGCAGATTTGTACGGCAGATTTTCTCTACGCAAATGCTGGCTGCTTTTTGGCTACGCTGATTGTTGCTTTATCCTACACAAGAGAAAGAGAGAGAGAGAGCCTTGTTGCTTTATTTTTTTTACCAATCCTTGTGAGAGGAGATGCATTATTTTTAAATGCTTTTTGTGGCCAGTTTTTGGGACAGCTTTTGGGGCTCTGCTTTTAGCATCCCTTGTAATCTCTTTATAAGTGTAGTTGGGCTCCCACTTCTCAGAGCATCTGGACGCAGAGTCTAAGAGTGAGACCCAGCCACTCCGTGTACTTTGTGCAACAGATTAATACAAAAAGAAATACCGAAAGGGGTGCGGTGCCAGTCTATGGGGCCAACATCTCTAGGCACGGAACTCCGCCGGAGTGTCGAATCAATTGTGAACTGTGAACTGTTTTGAAGTGAAATTGTCGGGTCGCGGTAGAATCTTGACTTGGAGTGTCCAAGTCTGTTACACCCCCCTTATTTTTAATTGTTGTTCTCAACAACATCCTCGGTAATAAAACCGGGAAAGCAATACCTTAACGATCTACCTGATTCACAAGTGGCTTGGGATTCAAGACGATGCTTCCACTTGATCAAATATTCGGGGTACGAAGACTTGCGAGACTTGCGGACCCTTTAATCGAGAACTGATTCGGGTTCAAGTGGAATGTAACGGGTGGTGTCGGAATTTGCTCAGGAGGAATTACTGCCCTAGCCGTTCCTTTAGATGGCTTACGTAGAACACGGGATGCACAGCAATGCCTTGAGGCAGATCCAACTTATAAGAAACCCCATTTATCTTCTTTATGATCTGAAACAGACCACAATAACGAGAAAATAACTTTGAGCATGGACTAGTTCGGATCGTTTCGGAATCCTTTCGTACCCTAAGGTACATCCACATGCCTTCTTGGAGTTGGTGGGGTTGCCGATGCTGATCAGCGTAAAAAGTGGCACGATCTTATGCCATCTTATTGCTCTCTTTTGCTATCTTCAACATTTCTTGCATATCATGTAAGAAATCGGCTACCGATCGCATCTTGATCCCCTTGAATCCAGTGGCAGTTGGTGGTTTCAGCTCATAACCATACATAAGCATAAACACGCTATAGCCAATAGCCGAGTGCTTTGTACTTTTATAAGCAAACTCAATCTGTGGGAGATAGCGTTCCCAATCAAATTGACGTCGAAAGGCATACTCTCGTAGCATGTCCTCCATAGTTTGATTTGTGCGTTCGGTCTGTTCATCAGTTGCAGGATGATCTGAAGACAACATGCACAAACAGGTATCCAAATTTTGGAAGACCATTTGACAAAAATGGCCTCTCAATTTTGGATCACCATCACTGAAAAAGGATCTCACTTGCCTGAGGGCCAATCCAACACGGCATGTATCTTCTCGGGGTCAATACGAATGCCATCGGCCGAGATGACATGACGTAGGTATAGCAACTTGGTGCAAAAAAGATCGCACTTGGTTTGCTTCGCATACAACATTTCCCGTCTTAAAATACGCAAGATGAGACGAAGGTGTTGCAGATGCTCCTCGAGTGTTCTACTGTAAATCAAGCTCCTCCAGTGTTTTACCGTAAATCAAAATATCGTCAAGGAACACCACAACCCACTTTCCGAAATATGGACGAAAAAGATCATTCATCATTTGTTGAAAAGTGGCAGGAGCGTTGGTCAACCCAAAGAGTAACACCAAAAATTGGTAGTGTCCATACCGTGTATGAAATGCAGTTTTTGGGACATCACGCAGATGTCTCCGTATCTGATGGTATCGGGAACATGGATCGATCTTGGTGAAATAACGAGCACCTGAGAGTCGATCCATAAGGTCGTCCATGCCAAGTAACGCATACTTATTCTTGACGGTGACCCTATTGAGACCTTTGTAATCTACGCAAAAGCGCATCCCACCGTCCTTTTTGGCAAGAAGAATCAGAGCGCCCCACTGGTAGTATCTAGAGATCCAAAGTGAGGAAAGCTATGTGAGCAAGTGAACCAAGCCGTCCCAAGAAGAACCTAATTCACCACAAGGGCTCTGCCAGCCAGAGATAACTGCAAGGATGACCAATGGCAAGGTTTCTTATTGCAAACTGCTACTCAACTGACACATCAATGCCGACATGAATTCCAAATGCCCTTTAGGTAGACAAGTGAAATTACCCTAACAGCACAGCCCCAAAAGCTTTGGTCCAAAAGCATGTGCTCTAAAAGATCATGCCCAAAAATTGCCCTGCCTCGGCCAACGCAAAACGAGAAATCCGTATAGCCTACCACGTCAGCATATCGATGCAATTTACAAAAATCTCCTGTCAACTTTTGCTTTGAAGTTTTTAGGGTTTAGGCCCCTCTGCCAGTGCTCTTCAAGTTGGTAGGGGTTAGGTTTTTTAACCCTTAGGCCCCTCGGACACATCTTCTAAGTTCAGTTCTTCTTGGTTAGCCCTTGTCCTCTCGGCCAATCCTTCCAATTGGGCATGCCACGTCACATCTTGTGGCATTCCCTCCTCTTGAAAGAAATGCAATTGCCCTCAATTATGCCTGCAAAACAGCCAAAGGACAAAATCTTTCTTCAATAGACACTAAATCTATGTACCCGTGCACTAGACTCCACAAAATCCAGCACTACTACATACACATGAGAGTCACTGATCAATCACATTTCTATCGAGGGCCGCACATACAAATCATGATTATTATAACATATTCGGTAATCACATCTAGATTGCAATGATCTTTTCACGAGCGAGCTTTATGCTTTTCATCATGTAGTTTGTCATGATTTCAAACAAGGTGGTACAAAACGTATTGTATGTGGCATATATGTACGTATTGTACATTGTTCCGTACAGGAAAAAAAATTATGTACGTAAAAATACGTACTCTTGTAAAAAAACTACAAAGTACTAAATTTTTTAGGACATTTCCAATAAAAAACAAGAGAGAAGGCAACAACTTATAGAGACATTCAAAGACATGTTTTACAAGACAACCACATACTGAGTAACTACTGCAAGAGACTTCGAAGTTAAGACGACATTGATGATTGAATAGGAATGTCAAAGCTCAAATGACTCATGAGATCTGAAATAACAGTGAACACACCAATACTGAAAACATCAAAGTACCATAGGTGAACAATCTCACCATCTTCAGTACACACGTCTACAAATTGTGGCCTAAAAACTCCTCCCAAAGTTTAGCCAAAACCTTATCCACGCAATAGAGCCGTAAAAAAAAAATTCTAAAAAAAGCGACGTACGGATCGTTTTGTACGGTACGGATCCGTACAGAACGTCCATACACTAAGGATACGTTTCCGTACGTACGAGAGTGAACACGGAACGATAGAGGTCCGTCCCCAATTGCACTGGCCCCAAAGAAAGGCACCCCTTTCATTATTTATTTATGATTGCTTCGCAAAGTTACAACTCCAAATGGGTCCAGCTCTCCCGAGACTCTGTGTCCAAATGCTTTCTGAAGACTAGCTCTGTAGGCACATATAAACAGTACAAGGGATGCCTTAAAGAAGAGCCCCAAAATCTTTGGTCCAAAAGCAGTTGTCCCCAAAAGCATTTGCTCCAAAATCATGTGCAAAGACTGTCCTGCCTCAAGAGGAGCACCAAACAAGGAGGCAACAAGCATGCTTGCAGAATTTGCATGTGCTAAAAAGAATCAAAGATTGTTCTTCCTTGCATTGATCCAAGCCACCATCCTCGGCCACTTTGTGCATTGCATGAACAATATCACCATCACTAGAAGCATCTGCAAAACCTGGAGGAATCAAATCACCCTCAAGAGTACATACATTAGCACAAGTGGTAATCTGCATATTCCTTTCTTTATATGCCAAAAAGTTAAAACTCAGCCAGAGAAACTCATCATCAACATCACAAGCCTGCTTATCAACCATTGTGCAATCTGTAGGAAATCTCATCCCCATCAAACTTACGTTTGAACAACTATTTGCGTGTATTATATGCACAAATTCTGCCTGCGTACATCTTGGACTCCCAATCCATACGAATCGATACGATGAGCCTACTTTGCCCACTCTAATCCGAATCTTGTGGTTGGATACAAGAGATGCTTGCCCTCTAAAACAAGGTAAAATTCAGCAAAGGGCTTCTCAAGTAGCGCAGAGAGAAACGCCATTAGGATGGGCGCAGTGTCACAAATCAGAGACGTGGCAGCCATTTGGGCAGGAGAAACCACACACACACACACCCCGGGTGATGTGTTAGGCATGGCCCTGGACACGGGGAGCAGCAGAGCAAAGCATATGCAATACACTCCCTGGCTGGCTGACTGCAAAAAACCAGAAATTCTGCTGGATGATGACGTGGCTGCACCGTACAGGTAGGCCCGCAAAACGCGGAGCTGACACATGGCAGCAGCTGTACGGAAATGCGGATATACAATAGCTTCTATCAGCTTTTGGACATTGCTTTATTCTATGCAATGCAGAGGGAGAGCTCTTTTGCTTTGTTTTATTTCCTAGGCTCAAGAGAGCTCGAGAGAGAGAAAAGAATAGGGCTTTTTATTTTCAGCTCTTGGGCTCTGCTTTTGGGCTCTGCTTTTGGCATCCCTTGTGAACTCTTTAAATTAGTCTTTGGGCTCTCACTTCTTAGAGCATCTGGACGCAGAGTCTGAGAGTGAGTCCGCTTGCTTGTACTTTGAGTTGCAGATTAATACAAAAAGAAATACCGAAAGGGGCGCCAGTCTTTGAGGCCAATATCTCTAGGCACGGAACTCCGCCGGGCCAGTGTCAAATCAATTGTGAACTGTTATTTGTGGTGTCGCGGTATATTCTTGACTTGGAGTGTCCAAGCCAATTACAGTGGTATCAGAGCATGGCCGATTTCTCTTCTACGAGAAGTCCGATCCCTTTTATGCGGCACTTATGGCTTCAAGCAGAGATCAGTCGACTTCCTTTGCATCCGGAGATGCCGGAAGAGATCACAACGAAGATTCACACGAGGAGTATGGCCCGCCTCGGCCTACTCAGGCAGAGCTCGAAGAGATGGAGCGTCGACGATTGATCGGCGATGCAACAAAGATGATGTTTAATTTTGCGAAGGACCCAAAATTTGCAAAATATATGACCCAGACCTCTTCCGATGAGGTGCACTCACACTGGCGGCAGACCACAGAACCACCCCTCAAACCGGCTCTCAAGAAACCTCCTATTCCCAGGATGTACATAGAGCAAGAATTAGAAGAGATGATTGATGCACGAAGTGCTTAGCTTTTTGACGCGCAAAACAAAGCTAAAAAGCACGACGAAAAGCAAAACAAAGGTGCTGACTTCCCGTGTCATTTGGGTCGTCGGTCTACTTTTGAATCGGCAAGAAAGCAGAAGCGTGTTTGATTTGAAGGAGTACCCAGTTCTTCTTCTTTTGACAGTTCTTCTAGCTCCTCTGACTCGAGCGAAGAAGACAGAAAAGGCAAAAAGCGAAGCAAAAAGAAAAGCTTCGGAAAGGGTAAGAAAAAAGGCAAAGAAGCCTAAACCTCGCCCCGTGGTTGACAATTCTACAGAGGACTCGTCTTCAGATAGTTCGGACTCTAACGAGAGCAGCTTTTACGCAAAGAAGAAGAATTAACCAGTATGACTTTCTGGAAGATAAAAGCAAGAAAGTCTGAGACTTTAAAGAAGGTGGACAGTAAATTAATTTTGACACGTTTTCTGGATATCGAGATGCTTCCAAGGCTTTGGCTTTCATACAGCCGTTTGACATAGCATTCTCTGGAGGGCGTTACTAAGAGCACTCCAAGATTCGGAGGGCTGCTTCTTACTTCCAGAGAAATGCTCGGACTTGGTGGTCCACGCTTCTGTTGAACAAGACAGCGCCAATTAAATGGCTGAAATTTAAAAGGCTTTTTATTTCTTCTTGGCTGACTCAAGAGTATGAACCCGACATACGAACTACTTGGAACCATCTTCGGATGACCAAGACGGATACAGTGGACACTTATTGCGAAAGATTCTGGAGCTCTTTTCTACCAGCCTCTTCATTTAAGAAGATCTTGTTCAAAAAACAAATTGAGCGGTTTACCTTGGGTCTTCCTACAGAGATCCGAGATCACTACTTAGAACATAAGTCAGCTTCCATTCAGGAGCTGATGAGTCATGCAAAACGGGGTTTTGCCATTCACTCAGGCAGTTTGACCTACCCCACAGATGAGATCATGACGCAGAGAACTGAACAGACTTCGGGAAATCAAAGTAGAAAGAAGAAGAGCACCCCAGAAATGAAAGAAAAGAACGCACGACCCCAGCTCACTCGTCAAGAGAGAATCAACTATTTAAAAAAGGGGAAGTGTTTTAAATGCGGGGAAACTGGACATACCTCCGCGAAGTGCCCTAACAAGACACCGAATGAACAGGATGAAGAAAGGCCGAAAAGTTCCAAAGCAGCCGAGGGACGTGGCAGAAAAGACAGATAAAAAGCAGAACTGGTACCACATTGCGTGGGGCCTGAACCAAATCGAATGAATGAAAGTACAACCTTTGTCGCTTTTAGGGCAAAGTGAAGGATCAGGAAGCCCTCTTTTTCTTTGATGAAGGAGCCAAGGCCAATTTCTTTTCACTTGGATTGGTGGCTCGATTTGGAATTACGCCCGACAGGTTGAGACCACAAGTGGAGGTAGTTCGAGTGGCACCCGAAAGGGATGTTGCCATTACATCGATCATTGGCAAACTTCGTTTGCAATGACAGGGGTGTTTGGGGCACGAGGATTTCTGCGTAATTTCCAGATTATGACGTCCTAATTCCTTGGTACCACAAGAACAACGTCGTGGTTGACTACCGGGCCGAGAAAGCGACTTTGACAAAAGAACGGCTCAGAGATTGTACTTGATGAACTTCAGTTTCTTTATTCACTTTTTTTTGGGAGAGAATTGAATGATGAATGAAGGTCAAATATGTTTTGACCTGAATAAAGAACGCCAAGATTTTCTCCATACTCCTGCCGATTGCTTTTCAGAGGACCTGCAACGCGAGTTGCCACCCACTCGTCCTGAAGATCATACCATTGATCAGATACCTGGTAGCACACCACCGAACCGGCCACCTTCCCGTGTGAGCCGAGCCAAGAGATACACCTGTTTGGGACACACTGTCTCAGTAGTAGGAGTGCACATGGACCCGGCCAAGATAGAGATTATCCATGATTGGCTCTATTTGAACAATGTCGATAAAGTTGAAAGCTTCTTGGGCTTATGTTCTTACTACCGGCGGTCCTTAGAAAGTTTGCAAAGGTTGTTGACCCCTTTGCACTCGTCGACAGAGAAAGGAGTCCTTTTCTCGTGGGGATCCACAGAAGTGACTACCTTTCAAGAATTGAAACAGAATTTGACTACAGGACCAGTTTTTGACTTTGTCGGATTTCCAGAAGTCGTTTGAAGTATAATGTCATACTTGTGGTCGTAGTCTGAATGCGGTCTTAATGCAAGAAGGCCAATGTCATTACCTAAGAGAGCCGATTGTTCTCATGGCCGGACTTGACAACACAGATTTGTGTGAAAGAGCTTTTGGCGGCTATCCATGCTCTTACTCAGTGGCGACATTACCTACTCGGAGCCAATTTTACGGTTTCCACAGATGGTTGGAGTTTACGCTACTTCTTGTCACAGAGCAGCTATTGGAAAAGCAGATGCGGTGGGCAGACATCTTGTCACAGTTTTTCTTCCGGATTGTCTATGTGCAAGGACAGAAGAAGTTGGTGGCAGATACTTTGTCCAGGAAGCCCTTGGTTCTCGATATCTCTGCGACACATCATAGAAGCTTTCGAGGATATGGTCGGTCAGTACAACACAGATACAGATTTTGCAGAAGATCTCCAGCCAAGCTGAATTCAGGGTTCCATTTGGAATAGACTATGCTAAATCAAAAGCTTCAAGATAAAGATTCACATTCCGAGGAGTATCTGCTACGTCCTCCTCCTCCATTCTCTTCGCATCCAATGCGGAGTAAGTCTTGAATTCAACCAAGAACCGTCATTTCGCTTTACCTTCTTTCTTTCTGTGCCAACTTCTGTTTTGGAACGACTATCCGCTCATTTTCGTCCATTTCGGGTTGTTCATCATCAAGCACATCGCCTTCAAAGGGGTTCAAGAGACTCATATGAAAAACATTGTGAATCCTCCAAGTATTCTGGCAGCTTCGGTCCAAAGGAGGCATCATTTATCTTCTCGGAAAAATCTCGAAAGGTGTACACAATCTCACGCTAAGCTTTCAAAGAAGCCGCTCCTTTCCTTTTTTTTTCTTTCTCGGGTGTGCCTTCCCAAAATGTAAGATCACCCAATAGTTCTCCTTTAATTTCAAATCATGACAAAGTCGATCTGCTGCCTGTTTCTGAGATTTCTCGAAAACCTTTCGAACCGAGCTCTTCGTGGATTGTTTGGCTTCAAAGAAAAATCTTATCTTTCGTGCTAAGGAAGGGTGGAACCTTCATAGCAAATTCAATAATCTCAAATGGCACCTTCCCCATCAAAGAGTTAATCGTGTTTCTGTAGGCATATTCCACCAAAGGTAAAAACCTTTCCCATGTAGTCTTCTAATCCAACGAAGAAGACTTCAACAAATCCAGTACCACTGAAGTAGCAATCTTTGATTTCACTCTGTGGGTGGAACGATGACGAGAACTACAACCGCGTGCCTATGTTCTCCCAAATAGCTATCCAAAATAAACTCGTGAACTTGGGGTCCCAGTCGGAGACAATCGTCTCAGGTATGCCATGTAATCTGCAAATCTAAGCAATAAACATTCGTGCCCACGCTGTGTTCTCGGGAGATGAAACCCATTGCAATACTTTCCCAGGGGCGGGTGGGTATGGGTAAAGGCTATAATAACCCATGTGCTTTAAGCCTATCAAACTTGACCTTCTAGCATACCAAGCAACTGCGCACAAACTCGTCCACATCCTTCTTGAGTCTCGGCCAAAAGAAGTATCTCTCAACCCCTTTCAAGGTGGTAGCAATGCCGCGGTGACCCGTAAAAGGGGGACAGTGGCATCTGTGAGAACCTTTTCCCTCAACAACTGTGTAACGCACAACATGGTTTTCTTCATCAAGTAGCCATCTCGAATGGAATAGTCCGCTACTATCTCCTCTTTCTGTATTCAACTGAAACACAAGAGGGGAGTTACTCCGCTCCTTTGTCAACAAATGCCTCGATTTTTTAATACTAGAGTCACTGATGTCTCTTTGAGCTTCAAGGATACTGAGAGGTGACAGTATTCTGCTGTATGACGTTACGAAATGGAATTCCGAAAAACATGAAATTGATTTGTTCTTGACTTGTTTGAGTGCAGGAACTGATAGACCAAATGACTGCAGCATTTCGGTTTGAATGATCTCGATAGACATGGTTGCAATAGGGATTAGTCAATCAGGCATCTATGAGGTCTTGAGTGGATCTAGATGCGATTGCTAATTGCATTGCCGATAAATCATGGTCTAAGATCCGAATGAATGTTTAATGTGATTTGTCATGTGATGTCCTGTGATGTCGTGTGATGTGACTCTCGATTGGTACATGTGCTAGATGTGTGTTCCTAGTGCGTCGGTACTAACAGTCAGTGTCTGCTAAGACAGTTTATGGCCTTTGTCTGGTTTGTAGGCATAATCGACGGCGATTACAATGCTTTCAAGAGGGGGGTATGTCACAAATCAGTGACGTGGCAGCCATTTGGGCAAGAGAAACCACCACACACACACACCCCGGGTGATGTGTTAGGCATGGCCCTGGACATAGGGAGAAGCAGAGCAAAGCATATGCAATACACTCCCTGGCTGGCTGGCTGCAAAAAACCGGAAATTCCGCTAACTGATGACGTGGTTGTGCACAGTACGGATAGACCCGCAAAACGCGAAGCTGACACGTGGCAGCAACTATACGGAAATGTGGATTTTACGACAGCTTTTATTAGCTTTGGACATTGCTTTATTCTACGCAATGCACAGAGAGAGAGAGAGAGCTCTTTTACTTTTGTTTTATTTCCTAGGCTCAAGAGAGCTTGAGAGAGAGAAAAGAATAGGACTTTTTATTTTCAGCTTTTGGGCTCTGCTTTTGGCATCCCTTGTAAACTCTTTATATTAGTCTTTGGGCTCTCACTTCTCAAAGCATCTAGACGCAGAGTCTGTAAGTGAGTCCCGGCAACTTGCTTGTACTTTGAGTTGCAGATTAATACAAAAAGAAATACCGAAAGGGGCACCAGTCTTTGGGGCCAACATCTCTAGGCACGGAACTCCGCGGGCTAGTGTCGAATCGATTGTGAACTGTGAACTGTGAACTGTGAACTGTGAACTGTTTTTAAGTGATTATTTGTGGTGTCGCGGTAGATTCTCGACTTGGAGTGTCCAAGTCTGTTACACGCAGGATATCGTTGAACACAACGCACACGAGGCGAGTCTGTGTCCGAGACCTATATCCAATATCGTTTTTAAATCACCTTCACTAGGGATGAAAAATATACAAACTCGGTTCAAGAGCGTGGGCAGGTCACATTACATGTTTTCCCGCTCAAAGGACTCATTACTTTGTTTCAGTCATGACCAAATTAGGGCCCTAGCCAGCTTGACCATCCCATGGTATATAGGAACTCTCTGCCATACCCTTCCTCAATCTCCATGGCCATCCTCACAATTGCAATTTTAGCTCGAGGTAAACAAAAAAATTACAATTTTTTACGGCCACATTTTTGGAAATAAAAAATTTGACATGCTTATGTAACCCATAAAGCATCTTATTAAAAAAAGCCACGTCCAGATTTGATTCCCATTGGCCCCTGAAAAAATCGTCAAAAATCATGCAGTTTTAGGACACTACAGTGTCCAAATACAGGACAATGCTAACCATGCCTACTTTCCTTCTTTCCTTGGAGCCATGCCCCCCCCCCCCCCCCCCCCCCCCAACTATGCCACAAAACCGATGGTATGATGATGAGTGCAAAGAGCTTTACCACACCCTATGAGCATATAGAGCTTTATAGAAGACTACAGAGCAAGAGGCCAGACGAAAAATGAAGACTCACGTCGCAAGCAACAAGCTTTCAAGGAGGCAGAGGAGCTTGAGCTTTACCACCTATTCATGAGTATTGAGTGCAACAGCATGGCGGACTCTTAGAGAGCCCCGCCCGACCATACCCATTAAGGACCCACAAGCATGTCATGATTATGCAGAGAGGTTGTCTGAGGTCCTAGGCAGCCTCCAATCCTATAGCCACTCGAGCCACGATATACCATCTCCACTTTCTTCACCACAGATATGGTAGCACGAACCAGACGTGACTACAACACCGCAGGTCTATTGAGCACACATGGTTAAAGAGTGAGCACCTCATTTGCACAACCAACACCATAGCTCCATTGATTGCACACATCTTCAACAAGGCCATGGCGGAGGGAAGAGTGCACTAGACACACTATTGTGCCTATCCACAAGTCTAGCAACACCCTGGACCCAAGGAAGCACAAAATACCATGATTGGCCATACCATGGCCAAACTCTACGAAGTAATACTTGAGGTAGAGCTCAGCTCATATGCAGCGAGCGAGGGACTCAAGTCTCAGAGCCCCCGGCTACGCAAGTTTCAAACAAGCTCTACTATACTATATAGATCACATCTTCAAACTGTGTTGCCTCATTGATGGGGCAAAAGCGTGGAAGAAGAGACTACATTGTTGCTTTGTGGACTCCGCAAACCATTTGATACAGGTCAACGTGAGAGGCTCTTTCAACGCCTCCAAAGCTTGGGTGTACCTTCACTGATGACGTGGGCTATCTATGCTTTATATGAGCAGGTGACAAGGAGAGTATGCTACCCCGGAGGCTTATCAGACCCTATTGCAAGCACCATTGGTGTGAAGCAAGGATGCCCACTCTCCCCGAGCCTCTTTGGGATCTATATTGATGAGATCTCATATTACATACTACGAGCTGGTGACGAGGGTGTAGATCTTGGAGGTAGCCCAGTACATATCATGTTTTACGTTGACGATGTTGTTTTGATCTATAAGTCACAGGTTTGAGGCTCTTGACGACTTTTGTACACGAAGAGGGATGACAGTGAAAATTAAGGTCATGACCTTTTGTACACGAAGAGGGATGACAGTGAAAATCAAGGTCATGATTCAGGCCAGTCAGGAGTGCGGCAATGTTTATGGCTGCAGGTGAACAGGTAGCGGTGGTGGAGTCTTATGTATACTTGGGAGTCACCTTGCTAGCCCATTCGAGCGCTTCACCATGGAAAAGGCGGCTATGAAAAGACTGACCAGAGGATATGCGGTTTTGGCCATGCTAGGGAGGAGATTTCATCAAGCGTACTTTCGGGTGCCCAAAGGGGTGGCTCTTCAACACTTTGGTCACCCCAGCTTTGATGTATGCTCCTGGACTATCAGCCACCCCATGGACACAAATTGAGAAACCACAAATACGTATGATATCATGCTTGCTCCCAGCAAGCCCTCAATAACTCATGGCATTATTTGAGCAGAGTTAGCTACTCCACCCATGCTTGTCGAGGCTATTCTCTAGACAGTTTGCCTCATTCAAAGAATGTGAGAGATGCCATCAGATAAACTCACATGTATAGCCTTGGAGGCCTCCAAACAGATTTCAGAGTCAAGTGAGCAGGATTCTTGGTACCCGCAGTTGCGAGAGTGGTTTGGAGCACGTGGAATAGACATGGATGGATTACCACCGTTCCAGTATGACTCCGACTCACCCTTCATTCAACTCTCACACAGTGAAAGGAACACAGTGCTCAAACGGGATCTATGGCAGCTCTACATTAGAGAGACATGGATCGCACCTAGACAGCCTCTTAAGATGTTGTATGACAGTGAGCAATTGACCATGCTAGACGAGGGGTTCATTCAGAGACCATGTTACATGAACATAGAGACACACAACTAGCACCTGTAGTGGCACCAGAGGGTGGCAAACAGCCACAGCTTACAAACTTCTTTCAGAGGACCACAACCCTACCGTCAATCATCACACTGACACAAATAGGGGTCACCCTACAGCAGGCTGAGCCGGTCAGAGCTAGGAGACGCACCCGAGCTCCAGGATACAGAGCTTTGAGACTCCATTGCATACAGATCCATGAGATCCAGGCTCGCCGCCAACAGGCAGCCCAAGAGAGATTTGTTTAGTGCTTGCAGAGCAATGCAGACCCAGCTGCGATCATACGTGCAGCCCTTATACCACACCCACACCCCTACCACAAGACCACATTTTGTTATGTTGTACTTTTGTCCTTTCTCGATAGACAGAGGACACACACATGTATATTTGATTTGTCTCATAGGCCTCTAATAAGCATTAAACGATTTCTGTGTTTTGGAAAAAGCATCACTGATTACTAGGGAGCAGATGAACCCCGGTGCCTTAAGCATCCTCTGCATCCAACTCATATGTTATCCCAAAATGAGATGCAGTCCTCTTGCAAAACCATACTGATAATGTGTCTGGAGGTAGCCAATCGCCCTCCATCAAGATCCAGGGTTGCAAGGCAAGAGATCACGGGGTCAATCTACTTTCATTTCCTGAGCGGAATAAATGCCTCCAATGATTGAATGTTTGACAGCTCAGCATCTGGAATCCATACAGTGTAACAATTTTATCACTGGCATGCTACGGTCAAGGAGAGCTTGACACCTCGGCGTCTGGAAAAACAAAACCCTCAGGTCGCTTCGGTGATCGACACCTCAGCAGCGGGAAAAACAAACGGCCGGACTCTAGATGGCCAGGAAAGGATCCACTGTCCTTCCCCCCAAAAAAGGCTCCCCTGCATGTCTCCCAACCTCCACTGGTCACCAAGGCAGGCTTTTTCTAGGCGAAGGACAGCAGAAGTCCTTTCCCTACACCATGACAAGAACCAAAGGAATATACCAGGACGTAGCTGTCTTTGAGTATATCAATCTCCGCCCACTACGTATCGTCAATCTGGCACTCTACCATGCGGAGGAAAATTTCGTAACCAAGGACACTCTGTACCTCAATCAGAGTCATCTTAAAAAAACCTGGTCCACAACTCATCTTAAAAACAGAAATCTGTAGCATACCATCTGTGGACCCCTTGGACAAAGGAAAGTAGGGCCCCCTCTCAGGGAATACTGGAAAAACAGCACATCAATCCACAAAAGCCCATCCCTCAAAGACTTTGGAGAGTCACTTGAAGAACACATATGTAGCTTACTTGAAGCTAACCTGAAAGATACGTGGGCCTTTAGGATGCCGGGGGATCTCATGAATAGTAAAATCGAGATCTGCTAGAAATCTCACGGGCCTAAAGCCAGAGAACCACTGGGCAACCAGAGTTACAGTTGAAGCAATGTATGGCAATCCATATCAGTGTGCATCTAGTCATATGGGATGCTTCATGCTATTTGCACATGCACTGGGAAGCACTGTGTGTGAATGTTTTGATATGTACATATGCCAATTCATACGTGTGTTGAGGCATCATGCACACACAATTGGAAAGCAGCATCATGATATACATACATGATGCTATTTGGGCACGTATGTGGACATATGGAAATCCATGTGTGTGCATGTTTCCAAGCCACACACACATACAAGCACGATGCACCATAAGGGAAGCTGATTATGCGGCATGCAGCCATATGCACAAATGGCAACATAGATTGCTGTTTCAGCTTATTCATTTACAAACTAATGGAACACTGCAATAAATTCCACCCCTCAAAGCCTCAACAACGAACCTGTTGTTAAATGAGTTACATACACAACAAAGATGTGTGAAAGCAACTGGAGGTAGCCTTCTTTCCCAGGCTTAGTACTGCCAGAAACTCCAGCCAGCTGCCTGAGGTACTGTACAAAACACAACTTTACAAAAGGAACCATCCCACAAAAATTGGGTTAAGCCAACCAGGTCTAGAAGGGCTGACCTTAACATATGCTGTAGTTTGGGTAGTGGGCTTTGGCACCTCGAATATCTTTTTGTGCACAGCACCCATAGCTTTTGAAAATGTCTTGATGTCATCTTGGAGAGCCTGCAGTTAAAAGATGACCTCATTAACAGCACAAGTCTATTTGTTCTCTATTCTTAATGTTCTGACCTTTATGCATCAAATTTGTCATTCTTCAAACTGACTTCATTATTATGATTAATTAGCCATCATACTTAACGACATTCTTTCCGAGACAGAGACAGGCTAACGATTTGGTGTTGTTGGATGTGGCGCCTGCCGCAAAGTATGGCACCAAGGAGCCTTTTGCCAACCACCCGTTGCAACCTTGTCCCTGAGGTGGGGGATGCTGTGGCTTAGAGCGACAAGGAGAGTGGGAAGAGCAGTCTTTCACCATGTGCCCAAACTGATGGTATCTCAAACACTGATCTAGGCAACCAGTAACTACCAACCACTGTAGACGGACCTGGTCTGTAGTGGGATCGCGAAGTCGCACTGTATCCGGAAAATGGGTGTCCACGAGTGCATAGGCCTGTATCCGTGGTGGGCCGATCTTTGTAGCAAGTGAACCTTGTATAACCAGGCCCCAGCTAGCGGCTATACCCGTAACACAACCTGAACTGGGAGCGATGGAAATGAGAGAGTGACCAGGAAACGAGGGATCCTTTGCTGGCGATCAAACTCCTCAACATCAAAGTCTGGTGTCCAGCACTCTAAAACCAACAGCCAGGTCCCTGTAACAATAATAGAGGGACTGTAGAGAGACTCGGCACAAAGGTCGTCTGAGAGCTGCACCTGAAAGATGCCGCGGCCCAGCTTGATGAGCTCCAAGATGCTACCTTCGAAAACCCCGAGGGCAGAAAGGAGCCACTCTCGAACTGTGCCGCATGAAGGGGAGAGGCCCACCATGCGCCCAACCAGTGTCCGGCCCAAGTAATGAGTAGTGGCCGGGTTGACATGGCCAAGTCCTCCGTAGTCAGGTCATATGTCCAAGTGAAGATGCATGGGTAGTCGTCGTGACGCCGGGTGCATGTGTGCTGGCCGCCATGGAGCAAGAACTGATCAAAGGGTGGAAGTTGAAGAGCCTCTCTCTCTCTGAATTGTAGCTGAGCCTTTTGTTGCAAGTGCACACGAAGCAAGATGTTGAAAATAATGCGACAACCTGTAAGCAAGAAGGAAAGACAGCAGGCTGATACCATTTCCGCTGCAAGCCGCCTGTCAAACACAGTGCCCACCAAGCAGGCAGCAGATGTTGCTTGTAACCTACCCAAGAAGACAACACGTGCAGGTCACAGGCTAGAAGCTCATCAGGCCGCGTGAGGTAACAAGCCGCAGGGCAGCATCACAGCAAGGTCACGTGCAGGTAGCAAGTCGTCATTTCATCGCAGCTAAGATTTGTGCAGGCCAGCCAAGTCACGTAACAGGTTTGCCCGCAGCCAGCTAGGATTCACGTTGGTCAGCTAGGTCACACAACAGGGTTAGGGTTTCGCTGCAATGATCACGATGGCTTAGTGGCTGAGCATTTATACATGCCAGAGATCTGCTCGCAGAGCTTCTAGCAGTGATGTTCAACCGTGCCATGTGTGAGGGTTTGCCTGATACTTGGAGTTGATCTACTATTGTACCTATCTTCAAGTCAGGAGTTTATCTACTATTGTACTTATCTTCAAGTCAGGAGACCCTATGGAGCTTGGGAATTATCGCAATATCATGATTGGACACACATTGGCATGGTTGTACACATCCATTCTTGAGCAGCAGCTGGGTAGATCGGCAGAGAGGGAGGGTATACGCACAGCCGGGCAGGTAGGGTTCAAGTGTAACAGACTTGGACACTCCAAGTCACGAATCAATCACGACAGCACCAAATAACCATAGTTACAAGGGACGGGGGGAACGGGCCCTAGGGCCGGGGGACACCCGTATAATCGGGCCGGGGACGGACGGGGACGCCATGGGACGGTCGGAAATTTGGCCGGACGGATGGGTCGCAAACTGCCACGGACTGAACAGATCGGGGCGGCCGGGAACGGCCTGTTTCAAGCGGGTAAAAATTTTCAGTTTTTGAAAAAACTGACCATTTTAAACGGCCAGTTGCAGCCAACGTTTAGATTTAGAGGGGGCTTTGGCCCTTGGGAGGCTATAAAAGCCCACTTGGGCCTCTTATTCCCTCAAGCTCTCCTCTCTACTCATTGCTCAAGGCTCAAGCTCCATGTGGCATGACTACGCGCCATGGCCAGTACGCTCTACACTCTACCCTTGAGTCTCCACTCTCTCCCTCTTCTACCCACTTTGAAGCTCTCCTCTACTCTCTCTCCACACAAGCTCTCCTCTAACTCCTCTAACTTCTAAGCTCTACTCTCTCGAGTCTCTCCACCATCATATCATCTCAAGCCAACTCCACTTCTCAAGCCGGTTCTTCTCGAAGGAGGCCCGCCGTGCAAACGTGGTCGTGGTGGGATGAAGTCGACTTCATCACGCGTGGCAAAGGTGGCGGTGCAAGACTATGGACATGCAAGCTATGCCCATACAAGAGAACGGGTGGTTCAAACAAAGTGCAAGCCCATCTTCTTCATGAACCCGGTCACGAGGTGAAGTTTTGCCCTCGTGTAACTCCCGAGAAGAGGTTGGATCTTCTTGAGAAGCTCACGGTGTATGAGGTCACGGAAGCGGCCAAGAGGGGCCGTTTTGTTGCCGTTGATCCCTCCGCCACGGCGACACCGCGAGAGCAAAGGGAAGCCAACCTTGATGACATCTCTCGAGGCTTCAAGAGCCATGCATCTACACCGTCCTCTTCCGTTCCGCATCGCCAAAGCACTCTCAACGAAAATTGGAATCCTAAATTGAAGGAAGAGGTGGATAGGTCGGTTGCCCGATTCTTCTTCCACGACCACATTGCCTTCCATGCTTCGCGGTGAGTTTCCCTTGGCATATGCACATTGCAATCTTCCATTTTGTATTCATAATGGGTTCTAACTTCTCGACTCTCGACTCTCCATACTAACACAACATGCTCTATTTTGTGTGGATAGGTCTCCATACTTTCGAACCATGGTTACGAAAATAGGGGAATATGGCTCCTCTTATGTGCCACCTTCATCGGAGAGGCTTCGCACCACCCTCCTTGACAAAGAGAAGCTTGCTGTGGAGCAAGCGGCCCAAGCAACAAAGGATTTGTGGGAGACCAATGGCGTATCTCTCCTTGTAGATGGATGGAGCGACACCCGCAAGCGCTCCATCCACGGGATGGTGGCCTACTCTCGGGGGGAGATGTACTTTGTGGAGTCACATGATGCATCCGATAGTGGCAAGGCCGCGGAGATGCTTGCTGCGGAGTGGACAAGCACCATAGAGATCACCGGCCCGGAGAATGTCCTTTGTATGGTTGCAGATGGAGAGGCGTCAAATAGGGCAGCCGGGGCTATCATTGAGGGCATGTATCCCACCATCCATGTCACATTTTTCATGGCGCATTGCCTCAATAACCTCCTCAAGGACATAGGGAACTTGTCATGGATTTCACCCACCATTGGTGACGCCTCTCGAATTGTCTCCTTTGTGCTCAACCATCAAAAAGTGCGCCATGAATTCTCAAAGAGGAGCCACTTGTCCTTGCTCAAATATTCAGAGACAAGATTTGCATTCAATTGGCTTATGCTTGGCCGTTTGTCTACATGTGGCGGAGCCTTAAAGGGCCTCTTTCTCAGTGATGAGTTCCAGGCCATGCCGGAGTCTACATCAGCAGCAGAATTGAAATGCCGAGAATGGACCGACGACACCGCTTGGTGGGAGGAGGTGAAGACTCTTGACGCCATGGTCAAGCCTATTCTACACCTACTTCGAGTGGTGGATGGCTTGCAGCCATGCATTGGCAAAGTCTACAAAGCCATGGATCGGATGATAGAGGCACTTGAGAAGCTTGTGCCTCACCCTGTTCAGTATGCGGAGATTCATGGCTTGTGTGAGTCGAGGTGGAATGGATACTACTCTCCACTTCATGCGGCAGCTTATGTGCTTGACCCTAAGTTTCAGGGAAGGCATCAAGAGACCGACAAGGAGGTGAGCAAAGGATGGCAGCTTGCATTGGAGCGCCTTGAGCCTAGCAGTGACACTAGGCGCAAGATTAGAGACGAGCTACTCAACTACAGGCAAAAGAAGGGCTCCTATGGATGTGTAGATGCACAGCTTGATCGCGACAAGATTGGCTCGGTTTTGTGGTGGAAGGACTATGGAGGAGATGGCCCACATTTGCAGCGCTTGGCTGTTCGTGTCCTTAGCCAAGCATGTACAACTAGTTACTTGGAGCAACTATGGAGTGTGTACGGCTAGCCACATTGCCTCTAAGAAGAGGAATCACCTTGGGGTCGAGAGGACCAATGATTTGGTGTTTGTGAGCGCTAACTTGCGCATGCTTGCCAAGAGCGTCACACACAAGGCAGATCCCTTCACTGAGTGGGAGATGGCACGAGAATCCATCTATGGCCGATACACTTTTGGAGGAGCTAGAGGAGGACTTCGAGCCTCAATGCGAGCCTCCTGAGCCCTCCTACGTCGCTGACAACCTCGACTATGACGACGATATGGAGATTCAGCAGGCGAGCACTTCTTGAGTTTGATAATCATTGATCACTCGACTCTCGAGTTTACGACTCTATCTACTACATAGCCCTTTGTACTTTTTGTTATCCTTGAGGCCTCAGGCTTGTCCTAAGTCCTTTAGGCTTTTTGACTCTTGAGCCCTTGTGGCATGCACTTCTATCGTTCTTTAGATTTCTGCAAAGCCTCGCGAACCTTGGCAAAAGCCGTATCTAAGTCTCGCGTATATTCATCCGCTTCAAAAATCTTATCTTTCGTGCTTAGGAAGGGTGGAACCTTCGCAGCACCTTCAACAATCTCAAATGGCGTCTTCCCCGTCGAAGAGTGTATCGTGTTATTGTAGGCAAATTCACCAAAGGTAGGTACTTTTCCCATTGAGTCTTCTGATCCGAGATGTAAGACTTCAATAAATCTAAAACCACTGAATTGGCAATCTCAGATTGCACGTCAGTCTGCGGGTGAAACGATGACGAGAACTGCAACCGCGTGCCAATGTTCTCCCATATTGCCTTCCAAAACGAACTCTTAAATCTCGGGTCCCTGTCGGAGACAATCGTCTCAGGCATGCCATGTAATCTGAAGATCTGGGCCACAAACAGTCTCGCTAAGTGAACCGGCTTGACTGTCTTCATCACTGGAATGAAATGAGCCTGTTTGCTAAATCTGTCAATAACAGTTCAGATACCATCGTGACCAGTCTGTGTTCTCGGGAGATCAAAAATGAAATCCATTGCAATACTTTCCCAGGGGCGGGTGGGTATGGGTAAAGGCTGTAACAATCCCTGTGCTTTATGCCTGTCAAACTTGACCTTCTAGCATACCAAGCAACTACGCACAAACTCTTCCACATCCTTCTTGAGCCTCGGCCAAAAGAAGTATCTTTCTACCCCTTTCATGGTGGTAGCAATGCCGCGGTGACCCGTAAAAGGTGGACAGTGGCATTCAGTCATAACCTTTACCCTCAACAACTGTGTAACGCACAACATGGTTTTTCTAATCAAGTAGCCATCCCGAAAGGAATATCCCGCTACTGTCTCCCCATCCCGTATCCGTGTGAAAACGCTTGCAAAATCTGTCTCTGTGGCATATTGGTCGACCATATCCTCGAAGCTCGTATGATCTATCGTGGAAATAGCCAACACCAACGGCTTCCGAGACAAAGCATCTGCCACCACATTCTTTTGTCCCTGCACATGGACAATCTGGAAGTGAAACTGTGACAAGATGTTCGCCCACCGCATCTGCTTTTCCGAAAGCTACTTCTGTGACAAGAAGTAGCGCAAACTCTGTTGGTCTGTGAAGACAGTAAAATCTGCTCCGAGTAGGCAATGCCGCCACTGAGTAAGAGCATGGATAACTGCCAAAAGCTCTTTCTCATAAATCTGTGTTGTCATCTCCGGCCTTGAGAATAATCGGCTCTCGTAAGCAATGACATGGCCTTCCTGCCTTAAGACCGCACCCAGACTATGACCACAAGCATCAAAATATACTTCAAATGACTTCTGCAAGTCTGGCAAAGTCAAAACTAGTCCCATAGTCAATTTCTCTTTCAATGTCTGAAAGGCAGTCACCTCTGTGGGTCCCCACGAAAAAGGGACTCCTTTCTGTGTCAAGATATGCAAAGGGGAAGCAACCTCTGCAAACTTTCGAATGAACCACCTGTAGTGTGAACACAGTCCCAAGAAGCTTCCAACTTCATGGACATTCTTCAAATCATGCCAATCACGGATAGTCTCTATCTTGGCCGGATCCATTTGCACTCCTGCTGCTGACACAATGTGTCCCAAAAAGTGTATCTCTGGTAGAAAAAATTCACTTTTCTTTGCATTAAATACTAACTTGTGATCTCGTAATGCCTGAAAGACCTCAAGCACATGATCTCTGTGTTCTGCCTCATTCTTGGAGAAAACAATGATATCTTCAAAGAAAGTGCCAACAAATAGCCAGAACTCGAAAAATCATGTCCATCATCCAGTTAAATGTCGCAGGAGCATTGGGTAAGCCAAAAGGCATCACCAAAAACTCAAATAACCCAAAAGTCGTCCGAAAAGCTGTCTTGTAGACGTCTCCCGGCGCAATTCTGATATGATGATATCCACTCTTCAAATCAATCATGCTAAAGCACGAGAATCCCTGTAATCTGTCAAGTATATCATCGATCCTAGGAATCAGAAAACTGTTCTTGATGGTGATTTTGTTGAGAGCTCTATAATCGATGCACATTCTCCAACATCCGTCTTTCTTCAAAACCAACAACACCGGAGAGCAATACGGTGAAGTACTAGGCTGGACAAGACCCTTTTCAAAGAGGTCTTTCACTTGGTTCATAATCTCTTCATTCTGTGCTCGGCTCACACGGTAAGGTGGCCGGTTCGGTGGTGTGCTTCTAGGTATCAGATCAATGGTATGATCTTCAGGACGAGCAGGTGGTAACTCGCTTGGTAGGCCCTCTGAGAAGCAATCGCCGTGAGAGTGGAGAAAATATTGGCATTTGTTATCAAGTTTAGACATATTTGTCCTATCCTTATCACTCAATTCTTTCATAAAGATTGAGTAAACAAACAGACTGGATTTCATTAATTTAGAAATGGCCGAAGCCGATATAATAGGGACAGACTCGCCCTTCAGTTTAATGTCAAGTACAATGGTTCTGCCCTTCTCTGTAGTCAATGTCGCTTTCCTCGCCCAATAATCGACCACGACGTTGTTCTTGTGGTACCAGGGAATCCCTAAGAGAACATCACAACCTTCCAAAGGCATTATGAAAAAGTCTTCATGCCCCAAATACCCCTGACAATGCAACCGAAGTTTGCCAATGACGGGTGTAATGGCTGCGTCCCTGCCGGGTGCTGCTAGAACAGCCTCCGCAAGTGGTCCCATCATATCGGGAGTGATCTCCAGCCACGCCGCCAATTCTGGTGAAATGAAGTTAGCCTTGGCTCCTCCATCAAAGAAGATCAGGGCCTCTTGGTCTTTCACTTTGTCCGAGGCTCGGCAAAGTTCTGTACTCTCGTCCATGGTGTTGGGATTGGTACCCACACAATCTGGAACCAGTCCTGTTTTCATCTTGCCTTTTCTTCCACGTTCCTCGGCTGCTCTCGAACTCTCAGGCCTGTCGTCGTCCTTGTCATTCTGTTCTTTTTGTGCCTTTTTAGGGCACTTCGCAGAGATATGTCTATGTTGCCTGCATCCAAAGCACTTCCCCTCCCTGATGAAGCGAGCTCTCTCCTGAGGAGTAAGCTTGGGTCGTGCATCCTTCTTTTCTGGGTTGCTCTCTCTCTTTCTACTTTCATTCGGTGAAGTCTCGTTGTGTCATGACCTCATCGGTGGAATAGGTCAGACTGCCAGAGTGAATGGCAAAGCCCCGTTTCGCATGACTCATCAACCCCTGAATAGAAGCTAACTTCTGATCCAAGCAGTGATCTCGGATCTCTGTAGGTAGACCCTAGGTAAACCGCTCAATCTGTTCTCTGAACGAGGTCTTCTTGAATGAAGAGGCGGGTAGAAAAGAGCTCCAGAATCTCTCGCAATAAGCATCCACTGTATCTCTCTTGATCATCCGAAGATGGTTCCAAGCAGCTCGTATATCGCGTTCATACTCTTGAGTCAACCAAGAAGAAATAAAAAGCTTCTTAAATTTCAGCCATTTAACTGGCGCAGTCTTGTTTAAAAGAAGCGTGGACCACCAAGTTCGAGCATTCCCCTTAAAATAAGAGACAACTCTCCGAATCTTGGAGTGCTCTAAGTAGCGTCCTCCCGCGAAAGCGATGTCAAACTGCTGTATAAAAGACAAAGCCTTCGAAGCATCTTTACATCCTGAAAAAGTGTCAAATTTGATCGACTATCCACCTTCCTTAAACTCTCGGACTTTCTTGCTTTTATCTTCCAGAAAGTCATACTGGTTGGCTTTATAAAAATTCTTCTTGTTCGCATAAAAGTTGCCATCATCAGAGTCTGAACTGTCGGTAGACGAGTCCTCTGTAGAACTGTCACTCAGTGGGCGAGATTTAGACTTCTTTGCCTTCTTCTTGCCCTTTCCGAAGCGTTGTTTCTTGCTTCGCTTTTTGCCTTTTCTGTCTTCCTCGCTCGAATCTGAAGAGCTAGAAGAACTGTCAGAAGAAAAAGAAGAAGAAGAACTGGGTACTCCTTCAAATCGAACACGCTTCTTCTGTTTCTTTGCCTTATCAAAAGTCGACTGACGACCCAAATAACCCGGGAAGTAAGTGCCTTTCTTTTGCTTTTTGCCGTGCTTTTTAGCTTTGTTCTGCCCGTCAAAGAGCTGAGCAATCCGTGCATCAACCACCTCTTCTAATTCCTTCTTTGAATATGTCTTGTGAGCAGAAGGTTTCTTGAGAGCGGGTTTCGGGGGTGGTGTTGTGGTTTTCTGCCACTACTGGAGCACATTCTGAAAAGAAGTCTCACTCATATATTTTGCCAATTTTGGTCCTTCGCAAAACTGAGCATCATCTTTGTTGCATCGCCGATCAATTGACGACGCTTCATCTCTCATTGCTCCGCCTGAGTAGGCCGAGGCAGGCCATACTCTTTGCCGGAATCTTCGTTGTGATCCCTGCCCGCATCTCCGGATGGAGAGGGAGTCGATTGACCATTGCGTGAAGCCATAGGTACCGCGGAAAAAAAATTGGGATCGGATTTCCCGTAGAAGAGAAATCGGCCGTGCTCTGATACCACTGTAGCAGACTTGGACCTCCAAGTCAAGAATCAATCACGACAACACCAAATAACCACTTCAAAACAGTTCACAATAGATTTGCACTGGCACGACGGAGTTCCGTGCCTAGAGATATTGGCCCCAAAGACTGGCACCCCTTTCGGTATTTCTTTTTGTATTAATCAGTGTTCAAAGTACAAGAGTGGTTCGTGTCTCACTCTCAGACTCTGCGTCCAGATGCTCTGCAGAGTGGGAGCCCAAACCACATAGTTATTTGTTTACAAGGGATGCCAAAAGCAGTGACCCAAAAGCTTCAAATCAAAAGCCTAAAAATAAAGCAGAGGCTCTTTCTCTCTCACAAGCTCTCTTGAGCTTCAAAATAAAGCAAAAGACTTCTCTCTCTCTCTATCTCTCTGAAATTGCGTAGAGAAAAAGCATCAGCGCTGGCCCTCCCATTAATCACGCTGCAAAAGCGGGATTCTGCCGTACAGTGCCACGTGTCATATCTGCGCATTTTCCGGGTTCTGCCCTGCTGCCAATAGGGTAAGGGTTAGGGTTTCTGCAGTTTTAGGGTTTCTGGCAGGTTTTAGGGTTTGCAGGTTTTAGGGTTAGGGTTTCCAGAATTAGGGTTTTCAACAGCAGTTAGGGTTAGGGTTTCCAGAATGCACTCGGGCAGCCACATTATCACTTTGTGACATCAAGAGAGGCTTTTCTACTCTTGACCACATTCTGACGCTCAAAGCCATTATTGAGGAGGGCATATCACATGGGAGAAGGATCTATTGTAGCTTTGTGGACTTCCGCAAAGCATTTGACACAGTGCCTCGAGCTAGATTGATGCCCAGACTACAGGAGATGGGAGTACCCACAGAGCTCATTTGGGGGATTATGGCATTATACAGGTCAGTAGTGGGGCATGTACGCACTCCAGAGGGGTTATGTACATTAGTTCACTCCACTATCGGGGTGAAGCAGGGCTGCCCGCTCTCTCCTACTCTATTTGGTATGTATGTCGATGAGATTTCTGACTATATTGAGAGAGAGGGTGATAGAGGTGCACAGTTGGCAGGGACATGGATTCCACTACTGTTATATGTGGATGATATTGTGTTGATCTCCGACTCTCTAGAGGGGACGCAACGTCACTTGGATGCTTTGCACAGGTTTGCTCATGACAGTGTCTGTCTATCAACCTTGGTAAAACCAAGGCTATGGTGTTTACAACCACCCCACAATGGACCAGGAGATCATCACCCACATTCACATACGGCCATGAGACAGTGGAGAATACAGATGCTTACACCTACCCTCGGGTGGTCTTTAGTGGACCAGCATTTTCATTGAGAGCAGCAAACACTAGACTGACTAGAGCACATGCAGCATTGGATGGATTGGAGAGGATGTGTTCACAGATTCAGTTTTAGGAGCCTCCGATGAAGCTCTGACTTTTTGACACTTTGGTGGCTTCCGCACTGCTCTATGGAGTTCAGATATGGGGACCTTCATTGGACCATCACAGGAGGTCAGGTCGCATTGATGGATGGGGAGACATAGAGAAGCCTCTAGTCTCTAAGATCTCGCGGCTTATTAGAGCCAAGGCTTCAGTTCCACATGACATTATTCGAGGAGAGCTAGCTGACTCCCCACTAGTGGTTGAGGCGCTTACCAGATCAGTCTCCTTTTTACACCGCTTGTGGGACCTCCCCAGAGACAGATATGCCCGCCTAGCACTTGAGTCCTCTCAACAGTTAGCTTTGCAGGGAGACACAACATGCTGGTATGGGGAGATGACATCATGGTTTCAGGTACAAGGGTTCAGCATGGACAGATTGGCCCCCTTCCAGTACTCATTGGATGCACCCTCTGTTACTCTTACACGCTCCGAGATCACTAGGCTCATCGGCCAAGACCTGATTCAGCTAGATACTAGGAGGACTTGGATACAGCCGGCACAGAAGCTGGGCACGAAGATGGCTTTTCTATATAGAGCATCTTCTCCAGCTTACTGAGGATGGTTTTGTGACGAGGCCCACATACATGGACACCCACTTATCTCATGGGATACGATGTGCTATTGGCCAGATACGCACATCTTCACACCAGCTTCGGATCGAGACTCGTAGATACAGTGGAGTACCAGCAAAGGCCAGGACATGTCCCCTATGTCACATGGAGCCGATACGAGACCGCTTTCACAGCCTATTCAGAGAGGGCTTTGGACCACTCTCTAGAGTCATGGGGTATGAGGACCAAAGATGTCTGGGTCTGTTTTTGCTCGAGTTGCGCAGACACAGAGAGAGCCTAATGAGAGGAGAGGCTAGCCAGTCTCAGAGACGGATCACAGACTTCTTTAGAGTGGACACTGGGCAGCCAAAGGTGCAACTACCACAGCAAAGCTCACATTCTCCTCACACCAGAGGCACGTTGATCGATCGAGCGACCGAGCTAGGGAGATTAGACGCCCACGACTACAGAGGACTACACAGCATCGACGAAGGCTGCATCACAGGATTCGGATCACTTTGGTCGAACATGCACGACACTCGGTCTGACTATTGACCATGGAGGAGATTGATGAGACCTGCCAGCAACCGATGATGGATCTCTTATGGTTTAGCTCTTTTGAAGATTTTACATCCTGCTAATCTTGTATCAGCCTTTGTATGAGCTCTCACCCATTATAATCCCACACGCACACCCACGGTGTGTTGTATTAGCCCCCAGTCACTACTTTCACCCCCCCCCCCCTACTCATACCTACACAGTTCCAGCTAGCTGCTGCTAAGTTCAAATCTAGCAGTTAAGATTTTAGTTTTTCACTTTACTTCATTATATTTTTGTACACAGACAAATTATTAGATCCACCAAGATTCTATCAATTTGGTCTCATAAGTCATTTTGGCCTTTTGAAGACGTTTAATATAACATTTCATCTCTCTCTCTCTCTCTCACACACACACACTTTTTTTTTGTAAACCTGCTTTGATTAATTTACAAGTGGGAAACCTCAAAGCGAGGAAAAGCCACGAAAAGAAAGGGATACAAAAGATGGAGCACTATGAGGCTCCGAAGGCTAGAAACAGTCAAAGTAAATCCTGTAGCCATCAAGAGTGATGGACACACACACACACACACACACACACACACACACACACACACACACACACGCACACGCACACACACAAGGAGGTCACTGGACTAGTACGGCAAGATTTATACCAGTTGGATACGCAAAGGACATGGATACAGCCTATACAGGAGGTGGGCAAAAAGATGACTACATATAGAGAGCATTTTCTCGAGCTCACAGAGGATGGGGTTCTTATCTGGGCCTGCCTACATGGACACTCACTTGTCCCACAGATTACGATGTGCTATTGGACAGATTCGGATCGGTTGGAGATTGAGACTGGCTGATACCGAGGCATTTTAACTAAGGCCATGTTGTGCCAGCTGTGTCAAAGAGAGCCAGAGACAGAGCTTCACCATATATGCCACTATACAGCATATTAAGAGATATGTGGCCACTCTCACCATCTCTTTAGAGAGGGTTTTGGGCCTCCAAATTTATTTAGAGTTATGAAATACCAGGATAAGAGATGTCTTGGCTTCTATCTATTGGAGATTCAACGATATCGAGCAGGGTTACTGAGAGAGAGAGAGGTTCACACGCCGGGAGACACACCTAGAGACAGATCACAATGTTCTTCCATCCGGAGACTAAATAGAGACGAGACCAGCCAGAGAGGAGGGATACAGGGCACATCACTAGCAGAGGTATATTGAGTGATTGAGCAGCAGAGCTGAGGAGATCCAGGAGGCCTAGGATGAGGGAATGCTCCCATCGACAGAGGAGGTTGCAGCAGAGGATCAGATCTATATCGGCAAGACTCACCATGGAGGACGTCGGTGCGTGTGCTCCAGAGTCTAGCATGTCATATTCTCTCCCAGCTGCATCCTCGCCACAAGATAGCTAGGTGGCGCCCCTACCTCGTTCGCTCTTGATGAGTGTTCGTGCAGTAGCCTCGTGGAGGCCACCGGATTCATTTTGCATCCCTCACCAGCAGGCAGCAAGGCAGGTAGGCCACAAAGAGGAAGCGGCTGCAGGCGAACGATACCAAACTGAAAAACCACAAGAAGGGTGTAAAAAGCCTTGCAGGCGGGGAGAGTTGCCAACGGGCTGCAAAGGCAAAGGCTGCAGACAGCAGTGAGGCATGCAGGCAAAGGCAGCCTCCCTCCACAGAAAGGCCCTGATAGCAGAAAAAGCACAGAGCTGACAGCGCAAAGCGCACGAGCCCAAGGCAATCGCAGGCACGTGAGGGTAGCAAGCATGACACAGGCGAGGGCAGCAACCATGGCGCGAGCGGGAAGGGGGCAATGCACAGGTCAGCTGGGGCACAAGTCGACCATCCTTGCGCTCTCTCTTTAATGTTCCCCACTTTTCCTGTTCATTGATTTATGGGTTTGCAAGTTAGTCCGTTAGAGTTTCTTCCAAAAGCATCCATGCCAGGATTAATCGCCTTCTAACAATGACCTAAAGGGAAAACAGAAGAGTTTATCATCCTAAGCACAAGAAAATGGCTTTCTATACAATGTAGGTTGCCTCTAACAGTGAAGAAGAATAAAAATGTAGTCGAACAATGTGGAAGATAACAGTGACAAAACAGAGGAGACCGTAGAACAAGATGGCAATGTCCAGTCAGTGTGGAGAAAAGCAATGGTTAATCTTCCATTCTCTCTGTAGAAACAGCCACTTCCTAATATGTTACATTTATGTTGTAGCATGTTGTACAGTGTATGCCCTAAGATCTGCTCGGTGGTCTTACTGAGTTGCATTGGCCCTGGGTGAGCTCCCAACAAAACTCAAGTAGCATTAATAAAGGATAACAAAATGCAATCAAACCAAGCATATGTTTCACACTCCGAAACAAGAAAGGACAGATTACATTAACAACTGCCATTTATGAGCCACTGACCTCAGATCTTTCCAGACCTAAACTTTCGTCAAAGATTTTAACTGCTGCTGCAAATTTATCCTCATTAAATAGAGTACTTTTACTCTCTTGTTCGCTTATAGGTGCAATACTTGTCCTTAACGCATCAAACACTGCAAGCTGCAGAAAAGTTCAAGGAAAAAAAATTACATTAGAGTAAAAAACAAGTGTTCAGCCTTACCAAAAAAGGGCGCAGCATGAGAGAGATACAAGCAAAGTCTTACCTGATCAACCAAGTATTGAAGATACCTCTCTTCCCCAAAATTCCAGTCCTGGAATGGAGGAAGAGTTTTAGCATGAACCACTGATATTTCGCCCTGCAAAACAAGTAAACGAATGAGTCTAAAGTTCAGTGATGAGGAAAGACATTGCCAAAATTGAGACAAAGAAGTCCCCACCAAACAACTAAGTTGAAACTGGCACAATCAAACACGACAGATTCAGAATGTACTCACAAATAGCTTCCGTAGGTCAAAGCACACAAGCGAAGCTGTCAACATCGTACGTGCTTTACATGTTCATGTGATTTCTAGTGGTACAAGATTTACGCACAATTTGTTCTGTTTTCCAGTGGTAATAGAGGTCTCACGGTAGGGAGTTTCCATAGGATGATTTCAAGTGGTAAGAGCTACACATGTTACTTTCTATTGGTAGTGAAGCTACACAATGTGATCACTGCAACCTGAAACAGGCTCCACAGGAGGACGTCTAGACTGGTGGCTTCCACACAAGAGAAGAGCTTTAAATCCGAATTACCGAACAAGAGCTTAAAACCGATTGCTACTGGAAACACAAGAGGTGAAGAACAAAACAGACCAGAACTGGAAAATGACTGAAGAGAGAAGACCTGCAGAGGACACTGCAATTTCCCTCTCAAAAGAATTGGCCCCTAAACACGCACCCTTGGCGGTATTTGTCTTTTGAATTGTTGAGCAAAAGTGGAACAATCGTTCCGTGGGCCCACTCACTGAATCTGGTTCCAACTGGCACACAGGAGACTTACTTATAGCTCTTGGTTGCCAAAAGCAACTGCCATAAACAACTTGAGTGAATGAGGCAACTCTACATCCCCCTGTAAACACATCTAGAAAAAGCATTTGTATGTGGAGTTTGAAGCGCAAGGATGCGACATCGGCGTTTGTAAGTCCTGCCATGTCACCACATCTGCACGTCACCACCAACCGTACAATGTCATGCCAACATGGCTGGCCCCAAGTTGTCACTTGTCCTTTTTTCTAGATACCCAGCGAACACACACATGCACACTGTTCTGTCTCATGGACCGCCCGGACTTCCGCCTCTAGAAAACATCGAGAAAGATCTGGTAGATTGGTTATGCCATTTCCCTCTTGAATAGCAGGTCTTGAGTTCAACTCTTGTCGTCAACTAGATCTTTAAGGTCTCTTGGGATAGTTTCCTACGACGTTAAAACTCTCTTCTTCTTCTTCTTCTTCCCTCCCTCCCCCCCCCCCAAGCTCATCCGCCAGGATCTGACTCAGCTAGACACCAGGAGGACATGGATACAGGCGGCACAGGAGCTGGGCACGAAGATGGCTTTCTATGAAGAGCATCTTCTCCGCCACTTCCATTGCCTGTTCAGAGAGGGCTTTGGACCACTCTCTAGAATCATGGGGTACGAGGACCAGAGATGCGTGGGATTGTTTTTGCTCGAGTTGCACAAACACAGAGAGAGCCTGATGAGAGGAGAGGCTAGTCAATCTCAGAGACGGATCACAGACTTCTTTAGAGCAAACACTAGACATCCGGAGGAGCTACTACCATAGTCGAGCCCACATTCTCCTCGCACCAGAGGCACGCTGATCGACCAAGCGACCGCGCTAGGGAGGTCCAGACGCCCAAGACTACGGGGGACTACACAGCACCGATGGAGGCTGGACCAGAGTCCAGATCACTTTGGCCCGACACGCATGACGCCCAGTCAGACTAGGAGACGATGAGATCTGCCAGCGACCGATGCTGGATCTCCTATGATGTAGCTCTTTCTGAGGAAGCACCCACACTCTGTTGTCTTAGCCCCCCTAACCCCTGCTCATATCCTACACAAGCCCAGCTAGGTGCTTAGCTCACATATAGCAGCTTAGGATTCTATAGTTTTTATTTTTGTTACTCAGACTTTGTATCAGATCCACCACATTCATTTCATTTCATCATCTCTCTCTCTCTCTCTCTCTCTCTCTCTCTCTCTCTCTCTCTCTCTCTCTCTCTCTCTCTCTCTCTCTCTCTCTCTCTCTCTCTCTCTCTCAGTTCAGTTGTTATTGAAGTGCTAAAAGTCTATTCAGTTTGTTCACCGGTCCCACAAAAGAGCAGACAGAGCAAACCAGAGACTACTGGAATTTTATTTGAGGTATCTGCAGCTCCGACCCCGGTCTTATTAGTCACCACCACCCTTACTTCATCGCGCATCAGGCGAGCTCCCGTCTTTACCGCTCATGTCTTACAGGGCATAAGCCAAAAAGATCACTTGCAAGAGAAGGATCCAAGGTTTGTTTCAAGTCACTGTTTTTCTCAAAAGCAGTGCCATGCAAATGGTGATGTCTATAGCTACCAAGCCACACACTCCAAGGACTTGGCAAGCTTTCAAGAAAAATTTTGCCCAAAGTTATTTGGTTTCTGACATCCTCCTTCGGAGTGTAACTTCTGGCAGAGGGGTATCCTCAAATGCTTGCCATGGAAACCCTTGCAGATTATATCTTGAAATTTCTCAACATCTCTCAGTAGATGTCTCTTCTCGAGCTGATAACCTTGGAGGTCCGATGTAATTGCTATGTCTTGGGACTGCCATCGCTGCCAGAAGAACATTGTCTATCCAAGAGCTGATGGACCATGCTGTGGTCGGCTACGAACCTTATGGAAGGAACCTAACCCTAATTTATCGTTCAGGTTTCAGGATGGAAAGTCGGTCGACTATTCGAGCTAGACTGATGTCGAGATGGCTTTTTAAGTTTGAAATCTGTTTGAGAACTTGTTTGGTGATCCTGTTTGGAATTTGTTTGAAATGGATGGTATCTATTTTGAACCTGTTTTGGTGCCGATTTGAAATATTTGACTAGTTTTAATATTAGTTTCATTGATTGATGATTTTTACTACCGGGTGGAGCAGTGAGAAATGCTGTTTTGGTATTGTTTGAACCTCGGAACGACGCAGACGGTATGTCTGGGGAGCGTTCCGTATGCTAGAAAACCTCCAAACAACGCAGACCGGATGTTTGGGGAGTGTTTGGTTGTATGCTTCAAGAATATTGTTGTTGTGACTCCCGGCCCGGACCTGGATGGTTATTCGGGAGGAGTATTAAGAAGTCTGAGCAGTGGTTACTCTCAGCACCTCCAAACGACACATGCTACGATATGGGGGGCGTTTGGTTGTAAAAGACCTCTATATCTCCCGGCCCAGACCCTTTTAGGTTATGCGGGAGGAGTGATGAGGGAGTCATTGAATATCTCCCAACCCGGACCAGTGTTCACGAAAAACCGTTCTTTAGTGTATTTTTTCAAGGCTAAAAGTGAAATTGAAGGGTGCCCATGGAGACGTGTCCTTTTTACCAAAGATCTAAAGTAAAGGGCTATTCTTTGTTTTCAAGGCTTGGTATTTTGAAGCCCTAAAAAAAAGGCTTTTTCTAAAATAAAATCCTTATATCAAAGGAGCCCACACAAGGGTCCCTTTCACTTTAACACATACATATATATATATATATATATATATATATATATATATATATATATATATATATATATATATATATATATATATATAAAGATAAAGAGATCTGAATGTCACATGTGATTCTTTGAACGTTTTATCTCCAACAGTCCAAAAAGAAAAGAAAGTCGTTGCAGACTGCAGTACCTAGGACTACCTTTTTATAAATCCCTTGGCCCCTTTCTTTTCACAACTAACATTGCCAATTGGGTAGCGAGCGCATGGCAGTGGGAAACTCCTTTTTTGAACTCACGTTCAATGTTCATGGGCTACAATTTTTGGCAAGGGTTTTGCCGCCTTGTTTCTAATCTCGACCCTCACAGTTGAAGCTTCAACCTGTGTTGGATTTGGGAGCTGTAGCCTTCGGTTCTCAGCTATGAAGCACGACACTCGAGACTCGAGAGTGGATGCTTGAGAGTCGAGACTCTCAACCTTGCTGGAAAGTTTGTGCGACTCAGCCTTCGAGGATTTTTATTGTGCTCAAAAGAGGAGTTTTCAAGTTCGCATTCACCTTTCTTGCTTCGAGAATCGATGTTCAACTGACACAAGGTATGAATCGCTTATGTGTGTTAAGGATTCGTCAAAAATGTTTTCTTTGTAGTGTGTATAACAGAAACTTAAGAAAAGGAAAACCTAAAGAAAGAAAAGTGACGTGTGTACCACAGTACCTGCATACATGAGTGCTAGAGTGTGGACTGTGATAATTGTGTGTACCATGTGGTAATTTTCACATGTCTGTAGAGTCTTAAGTGTCAAGTCCTTTATCATTGGCAGATGATTCAACATTGCATCATATTTAGATTGTTACACATTACATACATACAAACCTGTAGTATGTATGTTCATGGTTCAAACTTCATGGCATATGCATTCAAATTTAAGCACTTTAGTTTTAGCATTTGTTTTGTTTCTGTGGACCATAGGTTTCCTTTCCAACAAATTATTTGTCTTCCATAGGTTTATCCTAATGTTAAGTTTCACACATATATGAGAGAAAACCTCTTGTGTACCATATGTTTTTTCTCAAATAAATCCTTCTGTCTTTCATAGGTTTGATCTGACAAAGTTTTACACATTTGAGAAACCCTCTATTTTGTTGTTTTGCACGTTATATTGAAGAATTGTTTTGTGATCAGAGCTTGGGAAGTTACACCATAATATTCCAAGTAAGACTTACACAAGAAAAATAATTTATGCTTGCTTTTCGTGCTTAGTTTCAGATGATAGAAAGTCTTTTATATTCCATGTAGGATGTCGAACTTTGTTCAATCTTCCTTGCTTGGGATGCAAGGCTTTGTTCGTGAAACACAATCCAAATCAAGTGGGGCCTCCAGCTCAAAGTGTAGGAAGGTAAGCTCTAAAAGCCAGGTATCTACTGTTTGTGAAAACGAAGTGGTTGATTTGGTTAATGATGAATTTAAGGAGAAAGATTTGCTTGCAGGGGATTGGGAAATGCTAAGAAGGCAACGTGCTAGAGCAGAATGGAATGAAGCATGGGTTAGAACCTTTGATTGGGCTCTTTTTGATCGTGAAGGAGATCGTATGTTTTGTGATTTTTGTAAACAAGACCCAAAGACAAAGAGTGAGTTTGGAAAATCGGGATCTGTAAACATTCGAATTAGTGTATTATCTGACCATGCTAAAACAAATGCACATAAATTGGCTGCCTATCAGTGTGGGGCAAACAAAATTCTAATTACTCAAACTTTAGAAAAACCAAAGACAAGGCCGATCGTGCATCTAAAATTCTTTTTGCTACAACTTATCAAGTGGCCAAGCATGGTTCATCTTTTTGCTCGTATGAGCACCATTTATAACTATTAGAGGCTGTTGATTGTGAATGTGTGCCATTATAAATGTATAGGAAATGAGATCTCATCAAGTTCCTCAACTTCTAGTTGATCCTCCTGTGGCATATCTTCTAGCACATCACCCACAAAGGGCCTTAGAAGACTCACGTGAAACGCATTATGAATCTTCCAAGCGTCAGGCAATTTCAGCCTGTAAGCAACATCGTTGATCTTATCGAGCACTTGAAAAGGCCCATAGTAACGCATGCTGAGTTACGAAAACAACCTTTCCTTGCCCTTCATCTTCTTTAACCTTGCCTTTTCAAACCGTAAAAGTACCCAATCACCAGGTGAAAAAATAATACACGACGGTGACGATCAGCATCCCTTTTCTGCTTCGCCTGAGTCTTCTCCAAGGCAACTTTGATTTTCTTATACATTTCATCCATGTTCTCAACATATCGATCTACCTCAAAGATCTTGTCCTTTGTATGCAAAATGGGAGGAACCTTTTTGCCATCTTCAACAATCTCAAAAGGTGCCTTGCCTGTGGACAAATGCACCGTATTGTTGTACGCATACTCAAGCATAGGCAAATATTGTTCCCACTTGCCCTTATTATCTGAAACATAACATTTCAGCAGATCCTAGACAAAAGAATTAGCTTCTTTTGACTGTCCATAAGTTTGTGGATGAAACAAAGACGAGAACTTGAGCGTAGTGCCCATGTTCTCAAACAATCCTCTCCAAAACAAACTTGTCATGCGAGGATCACGATCACTGACAATCGATCGTGGCATACCATGGTACTTAAACACATTGTACATGAATAACCATGCCATCTCGTCAGATTTTATCTTCTTCCTGACAGGGATAAAATGGGCCTGCTTGTTGAACCTGCAAATAATGGTCCATATACCATCATTCCCTGTTGGTATTCTTGGAAGATCAAAGACAAAATCCATAGCAATGCTTTCCCATGGCTTATCCGGAATCGTCGACAGTGGCTGTAACAACCCTGGTGCCCTTTTGCTTGTCAAACTTGACCTTATTGCAAATCACGCATGCTCGCACAAAGGCATATACATCTCTCCTCAAAATAGGCCAATAAAAGAATGTCTCTACCGCTTTCATTGTCGCATCAATTCCACGATCCCCTGCATACGGTGGGACGTGACTTTCTACCATGACCTTATGTCGCAATGGCCTAGTGACACAAAGTCTGCCATGCATCATCCAAAAATGGTCTCTGAGGAGGTAGTCCTCATGACGTTGCCCATCTTGCAACTATTCAAAAATCCTTGCAAAATCTTCATCAATAGCATATTGTTCCTTCATGTCATCAAGCTCAAATTGACACAGCTGAAATTTGTGGCTTCCTTGATAACGCATCAACCACAACATTCTTCTTGCCTTCCACATGCATATCTGGAAGTGGAACATAGAAAGAATGTTTGTGTTAGAAGGCGGGCACCATGTG
Source organism: Adiantum capillus-veneris (assembly GCF_014529385.1). Lineage (NCBI taxonomy): Eukaryota > Viridiplantae > Streptophyta > Polypodiopsida > Polypodiales > Pteridaceae > Adiantum > Adiantum capillus-veneris. The sequence goes on along the minus strand of NC_140932.1, from coordinate 149,634,617 downwards.
CCAATAGAAAAGAACAGATTGAACAGACTTTTAGCACTTCCAATAACAATTGAACTGAAAGAGAGAGAGACGACACGCGACACGGAGTGGCGGAATTCCACCCCAAAGAGTATTGACCCCAAACTTTGGCGCCCCTTTCAGTATTTCTTTATATTGCATTAACACAGTACAAGCCGGTACTCCAGACTCTGCACCTTCTCCAAGAAGCATGCCAGAGAATGAGCCCTACCCTCATATTTAAAGGCCCTTGGCCTAAAAAGCCATTACAGTGAAAAACCTTCAAAACTCAAAAGCTTCTGGTCCAAAAGCGAAACCAAAAGGCTGCCAACGTAAATCACGGAAATCCTTACAACTTGCCACGTCATCGGCTAGCGCAAATTTTGGAAATCTGCCTGCTGTCCTTAGGGTTAGAGTTAGGGTTTTTGCAGTTTTAGGGTTAGGGTTTCCAGAATTAGGTTTGCAGGTTTTAGGGTTAGGGTTTTCAAAATTAGGGTTTGCAGGTTTTAGGGTTAGGGTTTTCAAAATTAAGGTTTCAACAATTAGGGGTTTTGGCAGAAATTAGGGTTAGGGTTTTTGCTCTCGGGCAACCACGTCATCACTTTGTGACACTTCTTCTGTTACTTGTTCTTCTTTGGGTTTAGGCCCCTCGGCCACATCTGTAAGTTGGCTCCATTCTTTAGGCTTTGACACGTTAGCAGTTTGTTACATCTCCCCTTCTTGAAAGAGAGTAATCATCCGCGATTACAGCATATCTGCAAAACAACTCAAGTTAGCTCAAAAATTTCCGAGGGTCATTCTGAGGGACAATCAATTTTCTCTTTTGATCAAGGAGTTAGCTTCTCCTTTCTGCTCTTTTGATCAAGGAGTTAGCTTCGCCTTTCGTCCATATCGGAACTCTTGATATTCCAGCGTAGTAAAATTAGCCATCACACCCAAACCGTACTGATCTTCCACGGGTGTCTTGATGCACTAAAATTACATACCCAGGCAATCTCATCCAATCATGAATATTCAATAGTTGACACATCACAATGCAACACAAATGCTTACATATGCATGTTACAAGACATAGAAACATAAAGCCGCCGATGAACACTCCTCCCGCATAACCTAACAAGGTCTGGGCCGGGAGATATTCAAGGACTCCCTCATCACTCCTCCCACATAGCCTAAAAAGGTCCGGGCCGGGAGATATAGAGGCCTTTTACAACCAAACGGCCCCCCAGACCGCAGCCCTGCGTCGTTTGGAGGTGTTTAGAGTAACCACTGCTCAGACTTCTTAATACCATAGTTACCCGGAACGGGAATGGGAGGGTCCGGAACGGGACAGGAGCGGGGAGGAGGAGGGGGGCCCGAAACGAGAACGAGGCCGGAACGGTCCACTAAAGTAAGGCTTGAATTACCTCCATTCAGCTTAGTCCCAAATAAACTCCTAAATAACCCCAAATCTACCCCCTCACCTGCCCTCAAAGTGCACCAAATATAATCCCCAAACAGCCCTAAATCTGTCTCCCAAATGTCTACTTTTGTCTATTCGGCCCCGCGTTTCGCCGTTCCGCCTCGTTCCCCCCATTCCGGAAAACCGTTCCGGTTACACCCCGTTCCGGAACGGCGTTCCGTTCCCATCTCCGTTTCGGGAACGGGACTAATGCGGAACGCCGTTAAGGAACGTTTGGGCTGTGTTCCCCCCGTTCCCTGTTACACTGCTTAATACTCCTCCTGCATAACCATCCAAGTCCAGGCTGGGAGTCACAACAACAATACTCCCCCCATAAATAACCACGAGGGTCCGGGCCATGAGTTTTTTTTAAAAAAAACAGCACTTTTCAATCATTCAATACTCCCCCCGCAAATAACCACAAGGGTCCGGGCCATGAGTACGAACAAGCATTCTCAAACATAATTTCTCACTTCTCCACCTGGGAGTAAAATCACCAATCATTGAAACCAGTATCAAACCAGAGTCAAACAATTCAAATCGGCACCAAAACAGGTTCAAAACAAATACCATCCATTTCAAACAAATTCCAAACAGGATCACCAAACAAGATCAAACAGGACTCAAACTTAAAAAGCAATCTCGACATAAGTCAAGCTCGAAAAGTCGCTTTGACTTTCCATCTTGAAACCTGCACCAAAAATTAGGGTTAGGTTCCTTCCATGGTAGCTGAGCACAGCATGGTCCGTCAACTCTTCAACAAACAGTGTTGCTTTGGCGGCGATGGTAGTCCCAAGATAGCAATCACGCTAAACCTCCAAGGTCATCTGCTCGTGAAGAGACATCTACTGAGAGATGTCAAGAAATTTCAAGATATAATCTGTTAGGGTTTCCATGGCAAGCATTTCAGGATACCCCACTCTGCCAGAAGTTGCACTCCGAAGGAAGATGTCAGAAACCATATAACTTCGGGCAAAAATTTTCTTGAAAGCTTGCCAAGTCCTTTGAAGTGTGCAGCTTGGTAGCTATAGACATAAACGTCTGCATGGCACTGCTTCTGAAGAAAAACAGTGACTCGAAACAAATCTTGGATCCTTCTTTTGCAAGTGATCTTAATGGCTTATGCCCTGTAAGACATGATCGGTGAAGACGGGAGCGCGTCAAATGCGCGATGAAGTAAGGGTGGGAGTGGCTAATAAGTCCGGTTGGAGGGCGAAGATACCTCAAATGAAATTCCAATAACTCTGTCTGCTCTTTTGTAGGACCGACATGCTTTCAAAAAAGCAAACGCCTGATGCTCTGACACCACTGTCACAAGGCGGGCACCACGTGCCAATAGAAAAAAACAGATTGAACAAACTTTTAGCACTTCAATAACAACTGAACTGAAAGAGAGAGAGACGACCCGCGACACGAAATGGCGGAATTCCACCCCAAAGAGTATTGGCCCCAAACCTTGCCGCCCCTTTCGGTATTTCTTTATATTGCATCAACACAGTACAAGCTAGTACTCCAGACTCTGCACCTTCTCCAAGAAGCATGCCAGAGAATGAGCCCTAACCTCATATTTAAAGGCCCTTGGCCTAAAAAGCAATCACAGTGAAAAGCCTTCGAAACTCAAAAGCTTCTAGTCCAAAAGCAAAACCAAAAAGCTGCCAGCGTAAATCACGGAATCCGTACAACTTGCCATATCATCAGCCAGCGCAAATTTTGAAAATCTGTCTACTACCCTTAAGGTTAGGGTTAGGGTTTCTACAATTTTAGGGTTAGGGTTCCAAAATTAGGGTTTGCAGGTTTTAGGGTTAGGGTTCTAGAATTAGGGTTTGCAGGTTTTAGGGTTAGGATTTCCAAAATTAGGGTTTGCAAGTTTTGAGGTTAGGGTTTCCAGAATTAGGGTTTCAATAGTTAGGGTTTTTGGCAGAAATTAGGGTTAGGGTTTCTGCTCTCAGACAACCGCGTCATCACTTTGTGACACTTCTTCTGTTACTTGTTCTTCTTAGGGTTTAGGCCCCTCGGCCACATCTGTAAGTTGGCTCCATTCTTTAGGCTTTGACATGTCAACAGTTTGTTACAGTTTGCCCATCGCATATGCTTTTTGGATAACTTTGACTGTGGAACATAGAAAGAATGATTACCCATCTTGCAAGGTCTGATGATCTATATGGACAACAAAATCAACACCTAACAGGTAGTGCTTCTAGCTAGAGAGCGCATGAATCACGGCCAACAACTCTTTCTCACAGATTTGCATAGTCTTTTCTGGCCCTTGCAAGATTCTGCTCTCGTACGCTACTACCCGACCATCTTGCATTAGCACTGCTCCGATGCTATTGCCACACGTGTCACACTGGACCACAAATGACTTCGTGAGATCTGGTAAAACAATCACAAGATCTGAAGTCAACTTTTCCTTTAAGAGACTGAAAGCTGAAATCTCTCTTTAGGTCCATCTGAAAGTGACCTCTTTCTTTTGCAAGGCATGAAGAGGTGAAGCTATCTCTGCAAAATTCCTGATAAACCTTCTATAGTATGAACACAATCCCAAGAAGGTTCGGACATCATGCACAGTCTTTAAGTCTGGCCATGTCTTAATAGCTTCAACCTTTGCGGGATCCATTCGGACACCATCCTTTGACACTATGTGGCCAAGAAAGTGGATCTCTTCCACAAAGAATTCACTTTTCTTGGGATTGACAAGTAACCTGTGTGACTGCGTAACTCTTCGAACACAATGATCAAATGACGCCTATGCTCCTCTTCATTCTTCAAATAGACTATCATGTCATCAAAGAATGTGCCAACAAACTTTTGATGCGAGCGGAAAATCCGGTCCATCATCCTATTGAACGTAGCAGGAGTATTTGTAAGACTAAATGGCATCACTAGAAACTCATAAAGACCAAACGTCGTTCTAAACGCAGTCTTGTGCACATCCTCTGGCCTTATACGAATCTGATGGTACCCACTCTTAAGGTCTATCTTGCTGAAAATTGCAACACCCTCTAAACGGTCAAGAATATCATCAATCCTTGGGATAGGAAACCTGTTCTTGATGGCATTCTTATCCAACGCACGATAGTCAATACACATGTGCCAAGAGCCATCCTTCTTCTGTACTAGGAGCACTGAGGAGCAAAAAGGTGAAGAACTAGGCTGAATCAGCCCCTTCTCTAAAAGCTCCTCAATCTGGCCCATAATCTCTTTCTGTTGAGCCGCACTAACCCTGTAGGGAGGTCTGTTTGGTGGGCTACACCCTGGCACCAAATCTACCGCATGGTTCTCAGGCCTCTCCGGCGGCAATTGTGACAGTAATGAATTTGAAAAACAGTCATTAAACTCTTGCAAAAATGCTGACCTTTCTTTATCCAACACAAATAAATTTGACTGACAACTATCTGGAACATCACGTGCAAAAACCAAGTATGCAGAAAGATGATGTTTAATTACAGAAGTGATAGTCGAAGCAGATACAATAGGGACACCCCTTTGAGCTTTACATCCAAATCATGAGTTTTGCCCCTATGCTTTAGGGTGATCGTTTTGCCGAAGACATCCAGCACACCATGTACTCTGAACATCTATGGATTCCTAGTAGTGCATTACACCCTTCCAATGGCATGATATAGAACTCTTCAGTGTCCACATACGACTGAATATGCAGACGCAGTTTTCCAATAATGAGAGTAACACGCTCTGAGTGGCTAAGACATGCAAACCCGGCCTCCGCCCTGTACCCCATCTCTTCAGCTCTGATGCCCAGCTTCATAGCTAACTCTAGTGAGATGAAGTTTGCTTTGGCACCTTTCAAAGAAGATGAGTGTCGTCTGATCGTTGACTTTACCCCATGCTCTGCATAACTCGCTGGTATCTGTACTTGGCCTGTCACCCACCATATCTAGCACCAAACCAGCCGTGGGCTTAGGCTTCTTTCCTTTCCTATCCTCTTTATCATCTGAGTCAGCTGGTCCTTTCCTTTGTGGACAATTTGCAGCAAAGTGACCAGGCTGCTCGCATATAAAGCATTTAATCCATAGTTACCGGGGAACGGACCTAAGAGGGCTTGGAACGCCAGAACGGCATTCCGACAGGCCGCAGGAGCAGGGAACGGCCCAAAACATCTCGACGTTCCGGCAGACACCGACTCACCGGAACAGCGTGATCAGAACGGCCGAAACGGCCTGTCAACGAACAGATTTCAATTTCCAGCGGCCAAAAACCGGCAGAAACGAGCAAATTTTGGGATTCTTCTTTTTGGCAACCCTTATAAATTGCCCCCCCCCCCCCCCCCCCCCCCCCCCCCCCCCCCCCCCCCCCCCCCTTTCACCCCTTTCACTCACAAGGCTCTCTCCCTTGGGCTTGCCCTCGAGGCTTCAACGGAGTCAAGCCTCTCTCTCAACTTTCAAGCTTGAGAGTTCTCAACTTTCAAGCCCTCTCTCTCAAGCTCTCTCTCTCAATTTTCAAACCCTCTTCTTCTCCAATTATCCATGGCCTCTTCTTTTGTTCAACCCCCTCCGTTCAAGCAGGCAACACTCAAAAGGCGAAGAAATGGTCGTGGTGGGATGAAGTGACTTCGGAGGGCACCTTGTCGGCGGCGGGAGGTTCTCGTGCATGGGCATGCAAGTTATGCTCTTACACACGGAAAGGGGGGCATGACAAAGTGAGGGCACACTTTCTTCGAGTGCCGGGACATGAGGTGAAATTTTGCACCAACGCAAGTGTCGAGAAGAGGAAGGAGCTTGAGGAAAAGGATCAGCAATTCAAACATAAATCCAAGCCCGCACGCAAAGGTATCGCCCCAAAGACCCTCATTTTCCCTTCTTCTCTACCCGGTGTTGGTGTCGGTGTCGGTGCCGGTGGATCTTCATCGGGTCCGATTCGTCGCGAAAGGACTCTTGCCACCTCTTGGGACCCAAAGAAGAAGGAAGAGGTGAATGCCGCCGTGGCCCGATTATTCTATCACGACCATATCCGTTATTCTCTCTCATTTCTTTCGTTATCGTCATTTCCGCTTTTTTGATACTAACCTCTTCTATGTGTGATTGAAATAGGTCGAAGTTATGGTGCAATGGATAGGAGAGTATGGCACCGGCTATGTGCTGCCATCTTTAGAGACTCTCCGAGCCACTTTGCTCGATCGAGAGAAGGCGATCGTGGAGCAAGCAACACTCAATATTCAACGGCTTTGGGAAAAACATGGTGTTTCCCTCATTGCCGACAGGTGGAGAGATATAAGGAAGAGATCTATCCATGGCCTCGTCGCATACTCGATTGGAGAGATATACTTTTTGCACTCTCATGATGCCACCGAGAGTGGTAAGTCCACCGATGTCCTCTCTACAGAGTGGACAGCGGCCATAGAAACGATCGGTGAGCAACACGTGGTGGCCTTTGTCATAGATGGGGAGGCATCAAACAGGGCAGCAGCAGCTATTGTAGAGGGCCACTATCCGCATGTGACAGTGTGCTTTTGCATGGCACACTGCTTGAACAACCTTCTAAAAGACATCGGCAACCTAAACTGGATCGCTCAACTCATTGCAGATGCAGTGAAGATTGTTACTTCATCAACAATCACAACTTAGTTCGGAGTGAGTACCTCAAGAGGTCGGGCGGCAAAGTGCTTCTAAAGTATTCAGACACCTGCTTCGCATTCAACTTTCTTCTTGTGCGCAGGCTATGTGAATGTCAAAATGCGGTCAACCAGGTCTTCATCAGTGATGAGTTCACCACCTCTCCCTATGCAAAGACAGTTGCAGGGATTTTGTGCAAAGATAAGGCAAAGGATCTTGAGTTCTGGAAGGAGCTCAAGAGTCTAGACGCATAGGTAAAACGGGTGGTTCATTTGCTTCGAGTTCTGGATGGCATGGACCCTGCATTGGCAAGGCAATGGACCGCATGATTGAGCAGCTTGCACAGCTTGAGCCGAAAGTAGAGCAATATGAGGAGATCCATGCTCTTTGCAGCTCGAGATGGAATTCATATGCCTCTCCTTTACACGGGGTAGCGCACATGGTGAATCCAAAGTTCCAAGGTGCATGGCAAGAGACAGATAGAGAAGTCATGATCCAATTTACAAAGATCTTAAACAAGATGGTTCTAGACAGAGATAGGTGACGCATTGTCAGAGATCGGTTGAGAAAGTATAAAGCGATGCGGGGGTCATTTGGCAATCCAGATGCTCAGATTGATCGTAGGAAGATAGGTTCAATGCTATGGTGGGAGGACTATGGCTATGATGGCCCTGAGCTTCAGAGATTGGCGATCCGTATTCTCAACCAGTCAATTAGTATCTCATGCTTGGAACAATTGTGGAGTACATTTAGCCACATTGCTTCCAAGAAGAGGAATCATTTTGGAGTGGAGAAGACAAATGATCTTGTCTTTGTCAGTGCAAATTTAAAAATCCTTTGCAAGCGTGCATACAAACAGACAGATCCTTTTACACAGTGGGAGATGGAGCAAGGGGCTCCTCAGGCAGGTGGAGATGCAAAGCCACCGACACCAGGTACTTCATCCATGGCTGAGATCGAGCCGGGCCTAGAGCTCGATGATGAGGAATGGGAGGATGTCCATGATGTAAAGCCGGCTACTACGAATTGGGAGGCCTCTCAGGCTAGTGGCTCTTGAGTCTCGAGTCTTGAGACTCAAGAGTTGCAACTTTAGGACTTTCATTATCCTGACCTTTTTGTATGGCTGCTTGCCCTCTTTGTAGCATCTTTATGGTATTTGTCACCTTTAGTCTTTTGGTATTGTGGTCACTGGTTTGGCCCCCTTGTAGTCTCATTATGATATATGTCACCGTTGGTTTTTTTGTAGCGCCGCACATCCCAATCAAGTCATAATAAGGTTGAATGGCCTTTGAATCGTGTTTTTTGTGGGTATTAGAGTCAAAGGACTCTAGTACTACTTGTATTCAAACACATAACGCTAAAAATAGCATTATTTGGGTGTTTTTTAAGCCTCTCATTCCGTGCCATTTCGGTTCCAGACTCCTTCTGTTCCCCGTTCCACACAGAGGCCCGTCGCTGTTCCCATTCCGCTTCCGAGTATTTATTCTCAGCCATCAAGACCTTCTTTCCCTCAAGCGACTTGCGCACAAAAAGCTTCCTTTTCTATTTTTTTGGCTGCGCTCCAGAAGTTGCGGCTGAGTCCTTGTCCTTGTTAACCTTTTCTGACCCCTATGACACTTCAGGAACCGTTTTCACAAAGGGCTTCTTTGCTGATTTTTTCTTTTGCTGCCCCCCTTTCACGTTGCCCGGAAACCCACTATCCTCTCCCTTCAACAAGGCAATACCAGTGTTGGCAACTTCCATAAGCTGAGTGAGGGTAGCCACTCTGTTCTTTGTACAATAATCTCGAAGCCCTTTAGGCAACCCACAACAAAACTTCTCAATCTGCTCTATCAGTGGCACAAACCTGTAGGAGGTTACTAAGAGCAACGCTTTACAAAACCTCCGATTGTACTCATGTAGGCTCTTACAAGTAGCCGCAATGAGTTGGTGCCAATCTGTCATGACATCTGCTTCAAATTCATTTGACAGCCACGCACATGCAAGCATTTGCTTGAAGTATAGCGGGTGCCTGTCCTTGCATCAACAATGTCGTCCACCATGTAAGCGCATTGTCTTTCAAGAAAGTGGCAGCTTTCCTGACCTTAGAGGCCTCTGTAAAATTTCCTCCCACATAAGCTGTATTAAATTGCTGGAGGAAAGTAATGTTAGATTTACACCACTCTACAGATTCACACAGGTCCAGGGCACTTCCTTGTACGGCTAGTGTCTCCGTGCTGGCCACCCATAGTCTAGGTTACTCCTGGTCCGCCGGCCGCCCGAGTTTGGGGCCGGCCGTCCACTTTGTCCAGGCGCCCTCATATATTTCCATATATTATTTTTCCTTGTTGGGTCGTGGGGGATTTTTCCAAGCTTTGCCCTACCTCCCCTTGGGCACCTATTTATGGGGCCAGGAGGGGTACCCACTTCACACATCTGATGTACTTAGCCCCGTCCTCTTCACCATCTCTCTCTCTCTCTCTCTCTCTCTCTCTCTCTCTCTCTCTCTCTCTCTCTCTCTCTCTCTCTCATGCGCACTCTCACATGGTATCAGTTGCCAGCATTGAGAGTGCACCTTCAGCAACAGGTACGCTACCCAAGGGATGAGCAACAGCTGGCGTTTCTGTAAAAGGAGCACAAATCTGCCAGCGTTTTTGCATGCACCAGGTAAGCGATGGAAATCTGCGTTTTTCCTATCGCGGAGGACCTCACCTCAACCTGCGTTCTTGAATTTATACCTGGCGTTTTTGCCTTGGCTGCCAACGCTACTGTTTTTGGGGAATTTCGTCGCGGAAAACCTTTCCTTTTATTAGCGTTTTTGGCTGCCATCTGCATTTTTGGACAGCTGCTGCGTTTTGCCAACAGAGGGGGCAACGCTCAGCTTTGCTCCACCAGATCTTGCCTACGACACATGGCCTTGCATCCAGTGCATTGCCGGTCAAATTCCTCTAAGATCTTCAGATTTCACCCAGCAATACCTACTGTTTCTCTGTTTTCAGCCCACTTGGGGTTGTGCCAGGGATTCACCATCCTCTTCACACCCTCTACACCACTCCAGACCATGCCGGGAGCGTACGAGCATGCTGAAAATCGCTGGACAGCAGCGTTTTCATCACCTCGCAGTTGCGTTTTTGGGTGGACAGCAGACACTTGGCTTGTGGTTTTCACAGAGGATGAAGTTACCTCCTACCAGGACACCATGAGATGGTGGTCCGTGTGGTCTCTCAGTGATTGCTGCACTACACGATATCTTCGACATCAGCTTGATCATCTACGGACATACGATCCTTGAGAGATCCATTCATTCCAACCATCATTCGGCGGTTGCGCACTCGAGAGGGGGTGGTGACTTGTGGTTTGCTATGGACACACCTATGCACTCATCAGAGGAGTTCACACAAGATATGGCCATGCTCATGGCATATGGGATCACGACATTCCCGGAGAAGACACCACCATCTTTGGTGGACAGACACTTACCACTTCACCTCAACACGTTAGATCACTTGCTTGCACAGGATCATCTACATGGACTTAGGAAGAGGATCTTGGATCTCTTCTTGGACAGGTTCATTGCTTGGATCTACAAACTCGAGTGGGACTTCAGTGCTTTGGACTCTCTTGGAGAGTTTACCTGCGAGATGCGGCCCGTGACTACATCCGGAGTCACCCGGAGCTTGGCTTGGATGGTAGTGCAGTTGCTCTTCTACACTCCTGATCATTTGGATTGCTACCTTCAGAGTTGCTTACACTCACCCTCGGTAACCTTACAGCAGACTTATCCCCCGACCTGGGTAGTAGGCCACTCCCAGCTCATTCACATTGAGAGCCACACCGACAGGCGGTTTGGTGGCGTTGTTGGCGTGGATTATGTTTTGGTTGACACCGGAGGATTGGAGGCAGGAGATACAGGCAAGACGACACAGACAGATTGGTCTGGCCTTTCCTCTTCTCAGAGGTTCTTCATAACGCAGACTCCTTCGGTTGGCTTCCCTACTTCTACAGGATGATCACGGTGCAGACAGCTTGGTCTACCAAACCTCTTCTCAGAGGCCCTTTACAACGCAGACTGTTAAGTCTGGCTTTCCCTCATCTTGGATTACCCTACCTACTGACAGGGACACCATCCGGTGGTGGTCTGTGGGGTCTATGGGTGACTGCTACAGCTTTTGGTAGCTTCTATAATGCAGACTGTTTAGTCTCGCTTTCTTTGATTCGAAGGACGTTTACGGCACAGATTGCTACATCTGGACTTCCTCGAGTTTTACACGGCTTAGCCACTTGGCCACACTGGGTTACAAGTTCATGCATTCACAGGCTTCCGGTCATGCTCATGACGGTTCCTGGGCTTCTCCATTTTCTCCAAACGGTTTGACTACAGACACCACAGATCCTATTGGACAGGACACTTGCAGGTCTATTGGCACTTCTTTAACGACAAGGAGTTGTTTTCACACTGAGTTCGGGACCTTCACGCAGTATTTTCACCCTGTATCGGCGAAGTACAGCAGTTTGCTACACTGCACGTGACAGCACTTTACCCTGGAGATCTCTCAGATGTTGGACACTCCAGACTGCTGCTACACTCACAGAGTTCGTCGGAGTAATGTCCTTCAATGGACATCGCAACAGGACATCTTCATCATTTGCCTCACATCTTCGGCTTTACGCGGTTTGTTCAGCATTCGGTGTTGAGAGGGGGTGTTAGATTTACACCACTCTGCTGCTTCACACAGCTCTAGGGCACTTCCTTGTACGGCTAGTGTCTCCGGGCTGGCCACCCATAGTCTAGGTTGTTCTTGGTCTGGCCGCCCAAGTTTGGGACCGGCCGCCCACTTTGTCCAGGCGCCCTCATATATTTCTATATATTATTTTTCCTTGTTGGGTCGTGGGGATTTTTCCAGGCTTTTCTCTACCTCCCCTTGGGCACCTATTTATGGGGCCAGGGGGGTACCCACTTCCACACATCTAATGTACTGACAAGTCTTGTGGTTGATGGTGGTCATGGAGGCTGATTAGTCCCCCTCCTCTTCACCATATCTCGTGTTCTCTCTCTCTCTCTCTCTCTCTCTCTCTCTCTCTCTCTCTCTCTCTCTCTCTCTCTCTCTCTCTCTCTCTCTCTCTCTCTCTCTCTCTCTCTTCCGCACATGCGCACTCTCACAAGTAAGAACCTTTGCCTTATCCTCAAAGCCGCTGAAAGTGCTAAACTTTACAGCTGCACCATCTTCTTTGTACGCTTTTGGCTTTTCCAGTGCCCCCAAATTGTCATAAGGAATTGTCTGCAACATTGGCATTGTAGTAAGAACCATCGGCATTCCTTGGCCATTGACATTTTGCGTCGTAAGTGCCATATCTCGGTGATGCAGCACTAAGAGAGTGAGTATTAACAGCACCAGAAAAACCAGCCATGCCAAAATTGCCATGTGGCACCCCAAACTGGCCCTGATTGCTCTGAAAGCCTTGCTGCATGCCGCCATATAGGGGGTTTGGCATCATGCCTTGCATACCCCCAAACACTGTTCTTGGCATATACTGTTGGTTTTCAGGCACATAACCAGCCATACTTTAGAACACAGATCCACCCCCGAAATACCCAGGATGTACCGTGGGTGGTGGAAAAACCTGATGCATTGCCTAGAAACTCGTTCCTATTTAATGCATGGCGGTCTGAACTGGTAAAACCTGTGGAATTGGCATCCTAACCACCTGTTCATGGACGAAAGGAGCCTGTCTTGGAGCCCCTGACTCCACAACGTGCGAGTGCTCCCTGTCCTGCTGGGACGCATGAAGTACCTGGGCTTGAGCCTCATTGGGCTCTACTGGTTGTGTGAGTTGCCTTGTCTGTTGTGGCACTGGCGGCGCTTACAAAAACTCCATAAACCTTGGGTTCTGCACCAATCGAGAAAACACATTCACAACAGCAACCAACTGAGTCATGAACGCATCATCTTCAAGTTGCCCAGTCATAAAGCCCTACACTGGTGGAACATTCACATCAACAAGAGGTACAGATAGACGTGGCCGTGAACTCTCGCCAACACTGTAGGAATTTCCTTCATGTCCTCTGAAGAGGAACCCTCTTCCATGATGCCTTTCCCTTTGTCGGCCATAGTGTAATCCCGCGTTCTTGTACTCTGTGTCTTCACTGCAAACCAACCGAGGCTCACTTCTTGAGGAAAAAGTGATTCTGTCCCGGCAACGAAACCATGAAAGGCCCGTAGGGTGGTAGTTGTAGGCTTTCACCCGAAACTTTACTTTACTTTAAGACACAGAGAAACTTTGCAAATAAAAACCTGTAACGGGAATTGATACTTCAAACACACATGGCTTGGAAGCTAGAGTGCTACCAAGCAGACGCCAACACCTGTTGGCCCCAAAGATAGGCGCCACGTTCGATATTTCTTTATTGTATTCAAAGAGGGAATAAAACCTGTGATTTCCTACAAGCTGCCCTGCATAATCATGGCTGAAAATGACCTGTTCTTCAGCAACATAACAGTACTAGGACGCTTCACAGACAGTATCCCCCCGCAAAAAGTGACTTTCCCAACGCATACGAACACTTTGCAAAGCCTGGCGAGAATGTGCAGCACGCTGAAGTCTCTGTTTTCTGCCCATAAAATGCACCAGATCACTCACACAGCAGTCCTCTCGCGTCCCTGGGGCCTGGACCTCCTGGGGGTATTAGGGATCGTTTAATTCCGAAACCCTAAGCCTGCAAAATTACACAGCAGGCTGTATTTCCTTGTTTTGGGCTCCGTTTCGCAAGCCGATCGCATCCGTAGCAAGTCTTCGAGCTCTCACACCTGTAGGGCTACTTGCCCTTTGAATCGGACAAGATTTCTTGCGTGAAATCTCTCCGAATTCACCTGTACCTGCAGGGGATTAGCAACCAGCTAATCCACTACCTGTGCAAGTGGCTCTTGTTTCGGCAATCGCACATGAACCCACACAATTGTACATAGGTTAAATGAAAAGCCCTCTTGTGGGGCATCACATAACTGCACGGAGGGGAGAGAGAGAGCAGTGAACGTTGTGCAAGGCTTGCACTTCACTGTACATAGAGGGTAGGCAAGCACAAAGTAGCTTTCGTACCTGCAACAATCCACCATACGGCTGAAAACGCAGCCCCACGTTTCATTTCAGCATTTCTCTCTCTCTCAAGTTGCAAAGTGCCCAAAAATGTGCCAAATGGATCTCATGCATGGTTTTCCCGTTTTGTACCTTCTCGTCTAAAAATATATCAACCGGTTGCTCAGTTGACTTAGTGGCAGAGAAAAAAAATGTTCCTCATCATTCCAGAGCTATTAACGCGAACAGATTCCATGGCCCAAAATAGCAGTTCCCTAAATTTTAGGAGATGCTTCCATGGCACTTCCACTGGTCATCTGACCATCTATCACCACTAGACCACATCCAAAAATGCAATGTAGCCCAGTTATCGAGTGATCTTCTCTTTAAACTTTGAGTAGAGCCTAGACATACTTTTATTGCTCGAATTCCAGTGCCGATCGGCCCGACCAACTCGTGGCGACAAGGCCTTCCCATCTACGGGTGAAACTCTCTGCCGTCGGCTATTTCACACTAGCCATACAATGTCCGTCCATTTGCAACTTCAAAGGGAGGGTCCAAAACATTAAACAAAAATCAAGGGAAAGAAACCAACAACTAAGGTTAGCAGTTGCCACCTCCTCGTGACATGGTGTGGTGGTAGATTGTTGTTGTTGGTAAATAAACTATTTTCTTCTTTTTTTTGAGTATTTTCTATTCATTGAAATGAGGATATTTATATGTGTACACTTGAATTGTAAAAGTTAGGAACTGTAGATCTACTTGAATTGATAAAAGCCATCGAGAACGGACAACTTTGATGTGCCATATGATGGGTGACATTAAGCATCACGAAGGAGTTGTATTGTTAGTTTGGATGAAGAGACCAGGAAGTGGGTGTTCTCGATGCGTCACATGATGGGTGATGGGAGCATCGAATAGCGAATAGTGCATTGGTCTCGAAGGAAATCCGAACCGGATAAAGGAATATGCGTAACGACGCAGACAAAAGAACAAAGATGGGTTCTAAGAAGCTTTTCTAAAAACAGGGATATTTTCAAGTGCTTTTCGGGAGAACAGATGCTTTCTTGGTGACCGGCTGCCCGGCTGCCCACTTAATAAAATTAGAAGCAAGGCTTATTAAAAAAAATCAATGTTGCCCTTACGGCTGAAAACAGCATGCGATCTCTTTCTCTCTCCTCTTTTAATTTGCCGTTGGCCCCACGCTTGCTCTCTCTGTTATTCCAGCGCTACCTGACCCCGTTGCTGGATTCCCACCGGCTATTCCTGTTGCTCTTGGAGCCTATATATCCTAGTGTTTCCTCTCCTTTTAGTTTTGCCAGCGCTAGCAACAAGGGACCTTGCCGTTGAGAATCTACAAGTGATCGCGGGAAGCCATTGAATGAAGGTCGCTTTTCCGTACTTGGAGCGACACGTAAAGCTTGTGAATACGCTCTACGAGTTGTTCCTTTTGTGTTTGTGCCCCACCATGGAGGAGGAGCAAGGAGGCCTCGCCCTATGCTTGGGGATTCTGTAAATGGAATCTTGAACGGTATGTGGAGTTTCATGCTCTGAGTATAGACGGAAAACGGAATCGAGAACTCACTTTCGGAATTCTCCGCACGGGAAGGAATTGACAATCGAATCCGAGATTTAGAAAGGAGGGCTAGATTCTCTCTAATAAAGATTTTCTTTAAGGGGGGGGGGGGGACCAGCCCATCTTCTGGTCCTCAATATTGGGTCAATCGTCTCCCTCGTCTCTTTGCTTGAGAGTTTATTTATTTTCAGCTTATTGATTATTCGTGTGCACTCCCGTTTGTGAGAGTGGTATCAGAGCCGGTCGCCTCTCTTTTTTGCAGAGGACGATTTCGAGAAGAAATGGGAAGAACCATGACGAGTCACGGGAGAACCATTTGAAAAGGAACTTTAGCAATTACAAGTTCAACTTGCGGAATCGCAACAGCTTCTCGTGCTGCCGGCTGTCCAGAAGGTATTGGACAGAATCAAGAAGTCGCAAGGAACAGATGCCGATGGCGTTAGGAAAATCTTGCCAATGGTAACAACCCGCAGGAGGAAAACACATAAAGAAGTGCCGAAGCGCACAAGGGATCTCCGGATTGGAACAGACGGCCTTCCAAGAGCAAGTGCCACGAAAAAAAACTCTCTTTGTTGAATGAAAGCAAGGATGTCTCTATCCCTTCTCCATCATGCTCTCTTGATTATACTACTACTTCCACTTCTCATACAGTATCTAAGCCTTTTTCCAAGAAGAGAACGCCTACTACTCCCCTATGTAATACTAAAGCAAAGCCCAAGTTCGAGAAGGATAACAGCAAGCGTCATCTTAAGATGCGGGTTTCAAATATGGTGACAAGGATGTCAAGTTTGACAGTTACGCGGGATATAGAGACATCTCCAAAGCACTGTCTTTCATCAGATAGTTTGAAGTTGCTTTTGCCAACGGAAACTGTACCGAAAAATCCAATTTGCATCATGTTGGGATGTATCTCAGGGGACGAAAAGCAAGTGGTGGTTAGCCAAGATTCTGGAAGGTACACAAGCCAGCCAAGATTCTAGAAGTTACACAAGCCAGAATGTGGACTCAATTCAAATCTGAATTTTATGAACAATTTCTTCCGCCCGCGACTTCGAGAAGGACATCCGGAAGGAAAGGGACTGCTAGCTCGCCTTGAAGAAACATGAAAAAGTCACGGCTTATTTTGACAGGTATTGGTTGGTTCTTTTGAAAGTTACGTCTTTCATGAAGATTTCCAACGAGGAAAAGATGCGGAAATTTGAAGTAGGCCTTTAACCTCGTCAGCTTCGAAAGAGCATGAAGGTGTATCCTCGCGATACCCTTCAACGGATGAGGGAGTCTGCAATAATTGCTGAGGATCTATATTTCACTAATACCCCCGGACGGATGGAACACATCATGCACCGTGCAAGGCAAAGAGCGGTCTATAATGACCATGGCAAGCAAGGCAAAAAGCGCCCCCCTGAGGATCCAGGCTAGCCTAAGAAGTGAGAAGGTACCGACAAACGGCTCAAGTGTCTCACACCGAACCAAGTACAACCCTTCAGAGAGCAAGAAAGGTGCTTATATAGTGGTGAGAAAGGACACATGAAAACCGACTACCATGTTTGGCAACAACGGAAGGAATAAGCATCTTTGAAGAAGGAACCCGCTCCACCGAATCCAAAATTTATTCCTGATGTTCAAGGGAATACGGAAACAGCAAAAAGGGAAGTGTCAGCTTCTAAAGGGCTGGGGATCTGTGGATAACTAGCGGGTATTGATCCTTTATGACCCTGGATCAACGAACAACTTTATCTCGTTGGATACTGCAGAACGCTTGAGCCTCACACCGGCTGAGCTTGGAACTCTGGTCACATCCGGATTAACATTCGAGGGATTGACCACCAATGGTTGGGGTTTTTGGGGTCTTGTTGTTTTGGTTTAGGTGGTTTGTTTTGGAGATACTCTGATCGGATAGTGAAATGTAGCTATCTAGATAGTGATCAAGTCTACAAAAATCTGCCCAAAGCTCTATCCACCTTGAGCGATGTAGCGAAAACCACACAGTCCAATGCTGTGTATTTGACTGATATAAAGCATACGCTGTAAAAACCTCCTGTAGTAGCTCATAAAACCCAGGGAACTGTGAAACCCCTTGGATGTGCCTCTGAAATCATCCACATCCACTCTTAACATTTCTTGATGATGTACTGCAAAAAAGGAAGGAGATCTACAGTACAACCATATTGTAAGAGAGGCAAGAGAGACCCACTCATTGTCCACCTCAAAAGCCAAGGGAGGAGGGTACCAAGATGCGCATCTCTCCAACCAAACCAACTTCCCCAAAGCCTCGCTAAACTGACTCTCCAACAAACTTGCAAGCTGTCGGATATCCATAAAATAGTTGGCTTCAACCATTGTCTGGTCCTATATGGTATCATAAATAGCCTCCCTCGTCCAAAAGGAGTCCTCATGTAAAACTTTTACTCTGAATCTGATCATGGGAGCTCTCTCTAGGCCAAGGGAAAAGTGATGTGTTACTGACAGTTGCAAGAAAAACATGTCAACACATAGTGGCCCACTACTCAAAGAGACGTCTAGAGATCTCCATAGACCAATCGCAAAGAACTGTGCAAGTAAGATCTGTAACAAACTTGGACACTCCAAGTCAAGAATCAACCGCGACAGCACCAAATAACCACTTCAAAACAATTCACAGATCACAATAGATTTGCACTGGCCCGGCAGAGTTCCGTGCCTAGAGATATTGGCCCCAACGACTGGCGCCCCTTTCGGTATTTCTTTTTATATTAATCAATCATCAAAGTACAAGAGAGCGGTTAGGGTTTCACTCTCAGACTCTGCGTCCAGATGCTCTGAGAAGTGAGGCCCTCACCACTAATTTAAAGGTTACAAGGGATGCCCAAAAGCAGAGCCCCAAAAGCTTTTAAAATCAAAAGCATCAGTTCTCTCTCTCTTAGAGAGTCTTTTCTCTTTTTTTTTTAAAAAAAACAAAAGCAAAATTCCCGTCGCTCATCATTTTCCAATTTTTGTTTTTTTTTTTTTTAATAATCCGCCTCCGCGATTTCCGGAAATTAGGGTTTTTGGCAGAAATTAGGGTTTGCAAGAATTTTAGGGTTTCTGGTAGAAATTAGGGTTTCTGCTGTCCGCCACATCATCACTTTGTGACATACCCCCCTCTTGAAAGCATTGTAATCGACCGCGATTACGCCTGCAAAACCGACAAAAGCCATAAACCGTCTTAGCAGACACTGACTGTTAGTACCTACGTACTAGGAACACACATCTAGCACATGTACAAAATCGACAGTCACATCACACGACATCACAGGACATCACCAGACATCACAGGACATCACATGACATTCAACATTCATTCGGATCTTAGACCATGATTTATCGGCAATGTAGCTAGCAATCACATCTAGGTCCAATCGGGACCTCATCGATGTCCGATTGACTAACCCCTATTGCAACCATGTCTATTCGAGATCAATCAGACCAAAATGCTGCAGTCATTTCGGCTATCAGTTCCTGCACTCACAAGAAGTCAATAACAACTCAGTATCATAATCAGGAATTCCATTTCATAAAGTCATCCAGCAGAATACTGTCAGCTCTCAGTATCCCTGAAGCTCAAAGAGACATCAGTGACTTTAGTATCAAAATCGAGGCATCTGTTGACAAAGGAGTGGAGTAACTCCCCTCTTGTGCATCCCACTGCACCAGATCTTCGGCCAAGCTGAATTCTGGGTTCCATTTGGAGTAGACTATGCTAAACCAAAAGCATCGAGGTAAAGTTTCACAATCTGAGGAGTATCTGCTAGGTCCTCCTCCTCCATCCACTTCGCATCAAGTGCAGGATAATTCTTGAACTAAACCAAGAACCGCCTTCGGACTTTACCCTTATTCTTCGTATCCTTATGTGCCAAAATCTGTTCACGAACAAGGATCTCCTCGTTTTCTTCCACTTCGGGTTGCTCATCAGGCTCCCCATCATCAAGCACATCACCTTTAAAAGGTTTCAAGAGATTCACATGAAATGCATTGTGAATCCTCCAAGTATCTAGCAGTTTCAGTCGGAAGGAGACTTCATTTATCTTTTCAGTAATCTGGAAAGGGCCGTAGTATCGCATACTAAGCTTTGGAAAAAGCCTCTCCTTTCCCTTGTTCTTTCGTAGGCGTGCCTTCTCAAAACGTAAGAGCACCCAATCATCCTCCTTCAATTTCATGTCGCGACGATGGCGATCCGCTGCCTTTTTCTGTCGTTCTTGAGACTTCTGCAAAGTCTCGCGAACCTTGGCAAAAGACGTATCCAGATCTCGCGTATATTCATCCGCTTCAAAGATCTTATCTTTCGTGCTCAGGAAGGGTGGAACCTTTGTAGCACCTTCAACAATCTCAAATGGCGCCTTCCCCGTCGACGAGTGTATCGTGTTGTTGTAGGCAAATTCCACCAAAGGTAAATATCTTTCCCATTGAGTCTTCTGATCTGAGATATAAGACTTCAATAAATCTAGAACCACTGAATTGGCAATCTCGGATTGCCCATCAGTCTGCGGGTGGAACGATGACGAGAACTGCAACCGCGTGCCAATGTTCTCCCAAATTGCCTTCCAAAACAAACTCGTAAATCTGGGGTCTCTGTCGGAGACAATTGTCTCAGGCATGCCATGTAATCTGAAAATCTGGGCCACAAACAGTCTCGCTAAGTGATCCGGCTTGACTGTTTTCTTCACTGGAATGAAATGAGCCTGTTTGCTAAATCTGTCAATAATAGTCCAGATACCATCGTGACCACTCTGTGTTCTCGGGAGATCAAAAATGAAATCCATCGCTATACTTTCCCAGGGGCGGGTGGGTATGGGTAAAGGCTGTAACAATCCCTGTGCTTTATGCCTGTTAAACTTGACCTTCAAGCATACCAAGCAACTGCGAACAAACTCTTCGACATCTTTCTTGAGTCTCGGCCAAAAGAAATATCTCTCTACCCCTTTCATGGTGGTAGCAATGCCGCGGTGACCCGTAAAAGGTGGACAATGGCATTCAGTCATAACCTTTTCCCTCAACGGCTGTGTAACGCACAACATAGTCTTTTTCATCAAGTAGCCTTCCCGAAGGGAGTATCCAGCTACTATCTCCCCATCCCGTATCCGTGTGAAAATATCTGCAAAATCTGTATCTGTGGCATACTGATCGACCATATCCTCGAAGCTCCTATGATGTATCGCGGAAATAGCAAGAACCAACGGTTTCCGAGACAAAGCATCTGCCGCCACATTCTTCTGTCCCTGCACATGGACAATCTGGAAGTGGAACTGTGACAAGATGTTCGCCCACCGCATCTGTTTTTCCGAAAGCTGCTTCTGTGACAAGAAGTAGCGCAAACTCTGATAGTCTGTGAAGACAGTAAAATCCGCTCCGAGTAGGTAATGCCGCCACTGGGTAAGAGCATGGATAACCGCCAAAAGCTCTTTCTCATAGATCTGTGCTGTCATCTCCGGCCTAGAGAACAAACGGCTCTCGTAAGCTATGACATGGCCTTCTTGCATCAAGACCGCACCCAAACTACAACCACAAGCATCACAAAATACTTCAAATGACTTCTGCAAGTCCGGCAAAGTCAAAATAGGTCTCGTAGTCAATTTCTCTTTCAACGTCTAAAAGGCAGTCACCTCTGGGGATCCCCACGAAAAAGGTACTTCTTTCTGTGTCAAGATATGCAAAGGGGAAGCAACCTCTGTAAACTTTTGTATGAACCGCCTGTAGGACGAACACAGTCCCAAGAAGCTTTTAACTTCATGGACATTCTTCAAGTCGGGCCAATTACGGATAGTCTCTATCTTGGCCGGATCCATTTGCACTCCTGCGGCTGACACAATGTGTCCAAAAAGTGTATCTCTGGTAGGAAAAATTCACTTTTCTTTGCATTAATCACTAACTTGTGATCTCGTAATGCCTGAAAGACCTGAAGCAGATGATCTCTGTGTTCTGCCTCATTCTTGGAGAAAACAATGATGTCGTCAAAGAAAGTGCCAACAAATAGCCTGTACTCTCGAAAAATCCTATCCATCATCCGATTAAATGTCGCAGGAGCATTGGTTAAGCCAAAAGGCATCACCAAAAACTCAAATAACCCAAAAGTCGTCCGAAAAGCTGTCTTGTAGACGTCTCCCGGTGCTATTCTGATCTGATGATATCCACTCTTCAAGTCAATCCTGCTAAAACATGAGGATCCCTGTAACCTGTGGAGTATATCATCGATCCTAAGAATCGGAAATCTGTTCTTGATGGTGATTTTGTTGAGAGCTCTATAATCGATGCACATTCTCCAAGATCCGTCTTTCTTCAAAACCAACAATACTAGAGAGCAATACGGTGAAGTACTAGGCTGGACAAGACCCTTTTCCAAGAGGTCTTTCACTTGGTTCATAATCTCTTCATTCTGTGCTCGGCTCACACGGTAGGGTGGCCGGTTCGGTGGTGTACTACCAGGTATCAGATCAATGGTATGATCTTCAGGACGAGCAGGTGGTAACTCTCCTGGCAGGCCTTCTGAGAAGCAATCGGCGTGAGAGTGTAGAAAATCTTGGCGTTCTTTATCAAGTTTAGACATATTTGTCCTATCATCATCACTCAACTCTTTTATAAAGATCGAGTAAACAAACAGACTGGATTTCATTAATTTTGAAATGGCCGAAGCCGATATAATAGGGACAGACTCGCCCTTCAGTTTAATATCAAGTACAATTGTTCTGCCCTTTTCTGTAGTCAAAGTTGCTTTTCTCGCCCGATAATCGACCACGGCGTTGTTCTTGTGGTACCAGGGAATCCCTAAGAGAACATCACAACCCTCCAAAGGCATTATGAAGAAGTCCTCATGCCCCAAATACCCCTGACAATGCAACCGAAGTTTGACAATGACAGGTGTAATGGCTACGTCCCTGCCGGGTGCCGCTAGAACTGCCTCTGCAAGTGGTCCCATCCGATCGGGAGTAATCTCAAGCCGCGCCGCCAATTCCGGTGAAATGAAGTTGGCCTTGGCTCCTCCATCAAAGAAAATCAGGGCCTCTTGATCTTTCACTTTGCCCCAAGCTCGGCAAAGTTCTGTACTCTCATCCATGGTGTCGGGATCAGTACCCACACAATCTGGAACCAATCCTTTTTTCATCTTGCCTTTTCGTACACGGTCCTCAGCTGCTCTCGAACTCTCAGGCCTTTCGTCGTCCTTGTCATTTTGTTCTTTCTGTGCCTTTTTAGGGCACTTCGCGGAGATATGTCCAGTTTCCCCGCATCCAAAGCACTTCCCCTTCCTGATGTAGCGAGTCCGCTCCTCAGGAGTAAGTCTGGGTCGTGCATCCTTTTTCTCTGGGTTGCTCTTTCTTTTTCTACTTTCATTCCCAGAAGTCTGTCCGGTTCGTTGTGTCGTGACCTCATCTATGGGGTAGGTCAGACTGCCAGAGTGAATTGCAAAGCCCCGCTTCGCATGACTCATCAACTCCTGAATAGAAGCTGACTTCTGTTCCAAGCAGTGGTCTCGGATCTCTGTAGGTAGACCCAATGTAAACCGCTCAATCCGTTCTCTGAACGAGATCTTCTTGAATGAAGAGGCAGGTAGAAAAGAGTTCCAAAATCTTTCACAGTAAGAATTCACTGTATCGCTCTTGGTCATCCGGAGATGGTTCCAAGCAGCTCGTATATCTCGCTCAAACTCTTGAGTCAACCAAGAAGAAATAAAAAGCCTCTTGAATTTCAGCCATGTAATTGGCACAGTCTTGCTTAATAGAAGCGTGGACCACCAAGTGCGAGCATTCCCCTTAAAATAAGAGGCATCTCTCCGAATCTTGGAGTGCTCTGAATAGCGTCCTCCCGCGAAAGCGATGTCAAACTGCTGTATAAAAGACAAAGCCTTTGAAGCATCGGAGTATCCCGAAAAAGTATCAAACTTAAGTGCTTGGCCACCTTCCTTAAACTCTCGGACTTTCTTGCTTTTATCTTCGAGAAAGTCATACTGGTTGGCTTTGTAAAAATTCCTCTTGTTTGGATAAAAGTTTCCATTGTCACAGTCTGAACTGTCCGTAGACGAGTCCTCTGTAGAAGTGTCACTCACTGGGCGAGACCTAGATTTCCTTGCCTTTTTCTTGCCCTTTCTGAAGCGTTGTTTCTTGCTTCGCTTTTTGCTTTTCTTGTCTTCTTCGCTTGAGTCTGAAGAGCTAGAAGAACTGTCAGAAGAAGAAGAAGAACTGGGTAGGCCTTCAAACTTGACGCGCTTCTTCAGTTTCTTTGCTTTGTCGAATGTCGACTTACGACCCAAATATCCCGGGAAGTCAGTACCTTTGTTCTGCTTTTTGCCGTGCTTTTTGCTTTTCTTTTGCACGTCGAAAAGCTGAGCAATCCGTGCATCAACCACGTTCTCCAGTTCCTTCTCCGTATATTTCTTGGAGGCAGAAGGTTTCTTGAGAGCGGGTTTCGGGAGTGGTGTTGTGGTTCTCTGCCACTCCCTCTGTACCTCTTCCAAAGAGGTCTGGTTCATATATTTTGCCATCTTCGGGTCCTTGGCAAAATTGAGCATCATCTTTGTTGCATCACCAATCAATTGACGACGCTCCATCTCTCTTTGCTCCGCCTGAGTAGGCCGAGGCGGGCCATACTCTCTGTCTGAATCTTCGTTGTGATCCCAGCCCGCATCTCCAGATGCAGAGGGAGTCGACTGATCATTGCCTGAAGCCATAGGTGCCGCGGAAAAAAATTCGGGGATCGGATTTCCCGTAGAAGAGAAATCGGCCGTGCTCTGATACCACTGTAATAAACTTGGACACTCCAAGTCAAGAATCAACCGCGACAGCACCAAATAACCACTTCAAAACAATTCACAGATCACAATAGATTTGCACTGGCCCGGCGGAGTTCCGTGCCTGGAGATATTGGCCCCAAAGACTGGCGCCCCTTTCGGTATTTCTTTTTATATTAATCAATCATCAAAGTACAAGAGAGCGGTTAGGGTTTCACTCTCAGACTCTGCATCCAGATGCTCTGAGAAGTGAGGCCCTCACCACTAATTTAAAGGTTACAAGGGATGCCAAAAGCAAAGCCCCAAAAGCTTTTAAAATCAAAAGCATCAGTTCTCTCTCTCTCTTAGAGAGTCTTTTCTCTGTTTTTTTTAAAAAAAAACAAAAGCAAAATTCGCGTCGCTCATCATTTTCCAAAAATTTTATTTTTTTTTTATTTTTTTTTTTAATAATCCGCCTCCGCGATTTCCGGAAGTTAGGGTTTTTGGCAGAAATTAGGGTTTGCAGGAATTTTAGGGTTTTTGGTAGAAATTAGGGTTTCTGCTGTCCGCCACATCATCACTTTGTGACAAGATCTCGGCTCCTTTTTCATATATTTGTGCAACCCTCTCTGGTTTAGACACAAGGTGGAAAGGGTACATAAGATATGGTTCAAATTCAATATGTAAGGTACGTACCTTTGTACTAATAAAATTTTGAGGTACGTAACAATACGTACCCTTTTTTTTGAACATACATTCTACATTTTTGCGTACATATCAGTCATGTATCCATTACAGAATGTCTGCAATGACCCTGCTCCATAGACAACCATGTAAGTATCATAACCTGTAAGGGTTTTTTTTTTTTGAGTCTGGAGAACACTCGTTAGAGTATGGGCATGTCTCTGGATTTGTCTCCTCAATCTCGGTATCTCCTAAGGAGTGGTGATAGGGACTGGGCTGTTTTGTGGCTGTGCTTGATTTGAATGACGTATTTTCGTAATTTTCATAGTCACAAAGACCACCCAGCCAGCCCAAACCCATTAAAAATTTCAAAAAACTGCATACTATACAAATCCATATGCACTGTTCCGTACCATATTGTACAGATCAGTACTAATGCAACCTTGCGTAGACAACATCATGCTCTCGTAAGCTATGACATGGCCGTCTTGCATCAAGACCGCATTCAGATTGCTTCCATAAGCATCACAGTAAGACCTCAAAAGACTTTTGCAGATCTAGTAACTTCAATACTGGCCACATAATCAACTTATGTTTAAGTCTCCCAAAAGCCGCAATTAGTGGAAGTCCCTAAGTGAATGGTACCCCTTTTTGGGTCAGGGTATACAACGGCAAACTGTTTGAATGAAATGTCGATCATCAGAGCATAATCCCAAAGGCTTCTTACATCATGTACATTTCTGAGAGGAGGCCAATCTCGAATTGTTGGATCCCATGCTAACACCCTCTGTTCGAGACAATGTATCCCAAGAAGTGTGTATCCGATAGAAAGAACTCACTTTTCTTGTTTATAACCAATATGTGCTCCATAAATCCTGAAACACTTTCAACAAATTCTCTCAATGTTCTATCTCGATTTGGAGAAAACAATGATATACCTAGATTAATCCAGGATATACCCAGATTCACCCTTGAAGGAAAGTGCAAGGTATAGACTCATGGTAGTCACCCACGAGACAATATAACGATCAGCTCCATCATGCATAGTATTGACTAAATACCACGACATCCCCACTAACGTCGTCAGTGCCCAATAGTGGGTGTAGAACTAGGTACAAACATATGCTCCCAAACACAACACACACCACACGCACACACATGAGCATACATCAACACAAAGTTCAGCGTGCTGAGTTTCTGTCATGACTCCGGAGATCAAGGACAGACTCAGCCATAATGAAGCCTAGCACTAAGAGAAGCGTTAAATTGGAAAAATAGCACAAAAGAAAAGGTAGTTGATAGGGCATACGCACCACAAAAGATAGAAAGAATTAGCACAATATCAACTGGTCGTAACTCGGACGAAAACTTCACAATGTGAGGTCTACATGTCCGCTATACGACTAAAAAATATACCTAGATGAATCCAGGATATACCCGGATTCACCCTTGAAGGAAAGTGCAAGCTATAGACTCATGGTAGTCACCCACGAGACAATATAACCATCAGCTCCATCATGCATAGTATTGACTAAATACCACGACATCCCCAGTAACGTCGTCACTGCCCAATAGTGGGTGTAGAACTAGGTACAAACATATGCTCCCAAACACAACACACACCACACGCACACACATGAGCATACATCAACACAAAGTTCAGCGTGCTGAGTTTCTGTCATGACTCCGGAGATCAAGGGCAGACTCAGCCATAATGATGCCTAGCACTAAGAGAAGCGTTAAATTGGAAAAATTAGCACAAAAGAAAAGGTAGTTGATAGGGCATACGCACCACAAAAGATAGAAAGAATTAGCACAATATCAAATGGTCGTAACTCGGACGAAAACTTCACAATGTGAGGTCTGCATGTCCGCTATACGACTAAACAATATACCTAGATGAATCAAGGATATACCCAGATTCACCCTTGAAGGAAAGTGCAAGGTATAGACTCATGGTAGTCACCCACGAGACAATATAACCATCAGCTCCATCATGCATAGTATTGACTAAATACCACGACATCCCCACTAACGTCGTCAGTGCCCAATAGTGGGTGTAGAACTAGGTATAAACATATGCCCCAAACACAACACACAACACACACCACATGCACACACATGAGCATACATCAACACAAAGTTCAGCGTGCTGAGTTTCTGTCATGACTCCGGAGATCAAGGGCAGACTCAGCCATAATGAAGCCTAGCACTAAGAGAAGAGTTAAATTGGAAAAAATTAGCACAAAATAAAAGGTAGTTGATAGGGCATACGCACCACAGAAGATAGAAAGAATTAGCACAATATCAAATGGTCGTAACTCGGACGAAAACTTCACAATGTGAGGTCTACATGTCCGCTATACGACTAAAAAATATACCTAGATGAATCCAGGATACACCCAGATTCACCCTTGAAGGAAAGTGCAAGGTATAGACTCATGGTAGTCACCCACGAGACAATATAACCATCAGCTCCATCATGCATAGTATTGACTAAATACCACGACATCCCCACTAACGTCGTCAGTGCCCAATAGTGGGTGTAGAACTAGGTACAAACATATGCTCCCAAACACAACACACACCACACGCACACACATGAGCATACATCAACACAAAGTTCAACGTGTTGAGTTTCTGTCATGACACCGGAGATCAAGGGAAGACTCAGCCATAATGAAGCCTAGCACTAAGAGAAGCGTTAAATTGGAAAAATTAGGACAAAAGAAAAGGTAGTTGATAGGGCATACGCACCACAAAAGATAGAAAGAATTAGCACAATATCAAATGGTCGTAACTCGGACGAAAACTTCAAAATGTGAGGTCTGCATGTCCGCTATACGACTAAAAAACAATGATGTCGTTGAAAAATGTTCCGATACTCACCAAATATCCGATCCATCATCCAATTGTACATTGCAAGAGCATTCGTGAGTCCAAAACGCATCACCAAATACTTGTACAATCCGAAGGATGTCCTGACCGTGGTCTTGTATACATCTCCGGGAGCGATCATAATCTGATGATACCACTTTTAAGATCGGTTTTGTTGAAGCAAGTGGAACCTTGTAATCTATCAAGTATTCTTGGTATTGGATGTTGGGTTCAAGCCCATGTTGTCGTGGTCTAACCCATGGGAAACACTCTTGTGGTAAGAGAACAGATGCACACCGCCCTTTGTGTTCGGTACATGCATGGTAAAAGGTTTGGTGTGTATAGTTAGCCTTTTCTCTATAAATATGTAGAAGCTTCAAAATAATTAATTTAGCGTTTTTTGCTGCTCGTCAACCTCGCTCTCTCTGTCATTCTCAGTTTCTGCACGCTTCTTTCCCATGGCTAATCTTCATCTGCATCCGCCATAGATGAGGTCCTCAATAGTGGTATCAAAGCCGTGGTGGAGCTCGTCCTTATTGTAAAGGCGGATGTGCAGGGAACCGTTTGCGCAATAGCCAAGTTCTTGAAACTTTGACAAGTCCACAGGTTTCAGTTGTTGGTGGGGTGTTTCTATCAAATGTGAACCTGGTAGAGGCCTGCAGCACCCATTGTTGTGGAGGCTGATGTCAGGTGCGCAAATATTAATGTTCGCCATTATCGGGTTATTTATCATCTTAATATTCGCCATTATCGGGTTATTTATCATCTTAATATTGGACAGCTTATTGTAAGCAAGGTTCCCTTGGACGACAACAGTTGTTATGCGGAATAGTCTTGTTGGAGAACTTGATGCAAGGATACATGCCGGTGATCCTGAAGTGGTCGTTGAGACCAAGGTCAAGCAGATACTACTCATAATAATTTTTCTCAACGTCTTTCCCAAACTACGTCCTTCAGGAGGTCTTAGAGGTTGGCTTCACAGAGCCCACACCTATTCAAGCTCAAGGTTGGCCCATGGCTTGGAGAGGAAGGGACCTTATAGGCTTATTGGGCTTGCGAAAACAATTGTTCATGTCAATGCTCAGCCTTTTCTTGCTCCTGGAGATGGTCCTATCGTGCTAGTTCTTAACACCCACATGAGAGCTTGCAGTTCATATACAACAAGAAGCAACCAAATTCCGCATATCATCAAAAATCAAGAATACATGTATATATGGCGGCGTATCAAAGGGTCCACAAATTAGAGATCGCCAGATTCGAGAATGTGGTACATCAACTGATGCAATTTTCAAAGATTGTTTTTCACCTGTTCCATGTCATAGTTTTGTTTTAGTTTTGTCACTTGATACCATCAGATGTTGTCATGTCCCATTTGTATGGGTATAGACACTGCCACAGAAAAAAAAGTGGTAAGACCTCCCAAGTTGTTAGTTTTGGTTGAGTTCCTATTTTTCCCACTCTAATTGTTGTCCGAGGGAAGTACACACACGCTGATGTCGTCAGAGGGGGGGGGGGGGGGGGGGGGGGGGCTCTACTCATTGTTTCATGTGGTTTTGTTGGACTCTTCCATGGTCTGTACCCATCCCATTGTCAGTGGTTTGGGCTTGAGAGGGGGATTGTTGGGTTTTAAGCCCATGTTGTCGTGGTCTAAACCGTGGAAAACACTCCTGTGGTAGAGAACAGATGCACACCACCCTTTATGTTTGGTACATGCATGGTAAAAGGGTTGGTGTGTATAGTTAGTTTTTTTTCTATATATATGTAGAAGCTTCAAAATAGAAGCTCGTCAACCTCGCTCTCTCTCATTTTCTTGGCTTCTACACGCTTCCTCTCTCCCATGGCTAATCTCCGTCTACATCGACCATAAATGTGTTCCTCAACATTGGAAACCTGTTCTTGAATGTAATCTTATTAAGAGTTTTGTATCCTCTAGCATTTTTTAGCATTTCACCCAACAATAACAGATCAGTACAAGCGTCCCCAACATCAGTGTTTTCATCCATCAAGCATTCAGCCCATTAGTGCCTTTGGAGCAGATCAGCACTTGCAGATTTCAGCCTCCAGATCAGCCAGCGTTTCAGACAGCCACAGCCTTGCCGTACCATCACAGATCAAGCTAGATCCTCCTGGCGTTTTATTTTCAGCCCTTAGTCTCTCTAATCCAAGCATCCACTGCAAGATCCCATAGGCATCTCAACATCTAGATCAATTGTATCAGCATTTGTGCAATCTAAAGCAGACACCACTCTGGCAATAGAGTGGGGGGGCCTTGGAGGGGGGTTTGGGACCCCATCTGGTGTTAATCTTCTCTCTCTCTCTCTCTCTCTCTCTCTCTCTCTCTCTCTCTCTCTCTCTCTCTCTCTCTCTCTCTCTCTCTCTCTCTCTCTTTTTTTTTTTTTGGAAAATCCAGGGCTATATATTACTGAGTACAATAAAATCCCCAGCGGATGCCAAAATAGCCTATCACGTGGGGTGTACAAGCTGAATGTAAGGGTGGGAGCCACTATAGTGACAACTCGACTAGAACAATCTCATGGTGGTCTGTGTGATGAGTGGAGGAGAAACCACCGAGGGGGGATATAATGCCATGTAATCTGGCCACCTGTAAGTGTGAAGAAGAGTGGAGATCGGGCCCAACGCCGAAGGAAGGCAAATCGACGAGCCTCGGCTGCTCGAGAAGTACCTGAGGAAGAATCCCACTGCCAAATCGTGTGTGAATGATGTCCAGCCAAATGGCAGTGAGGGTATCTTGAAGGAGCTGTGGAGCCGCACTGAGAATGTGAAGACAACGGGCTCTCCAAACATTCCATAGTGTAATGCTAGTGATGACTGAAAAAACTTCATCATGTGTCTGAGGATCCCCTTGCCAAGCAATTTGTGGTAACATAGCCAAAGTCCCTCGCCGATAACCAGTCGAGGTAAGCATAAGAGCTTGATCTGTGTCTGAGCCCACTACTCCTCGAGAGAGGGCTACTTTTTGGTCCTCCTTGGCTGCTGTTCTACCTGCTGTAGACTCTTGGGTTGTTGGAGGCGACTTCAACAACGTCGAGAGCGACTCTGATTGGCGATCCATCACACCTCCAGTTCTATCATCCATTTCTCCTGATGAGCAGCCAGCTTGGGATCGATTTCTTCTAGCTATTCAAGGTGTTGACGCCTTGCACTTACCCTCTTTTGGTCACCACCCTGCTACTCTTCATTACTCGTGGGGGTTTCAGAGACAGCAGGGGAGATTATTAGAGCGACTTGATCGTTATTACATTGGCCCTTGGGAAGCAACTCTAGGTGGATTTACTACTATTTGGAGAGGGACCAGCCTTTCAGATCATTTACCCATCTCATTGTTTATCTCCTTCACTAGATCCTCTACACAGAGACGAGGCTGCCGCATCCCTAACAGTATTCTCACCACTGAAGTTTTGCAGCAGCAGATTCGTGACTTATAGTCCACAGGTGCTTCTTATTGTGGTCCCCCTGGCGAGTTCCTTGCTCACTGCATTACTCAGTCTAGTATTTACTGCCGTGATCAGACTGCTATTATTCATCGTCAGTTGAGAGTACGCGAGTCTGATCTTCACATTCCTCTTGGTTCCACTCAGCGCTTGCTTGAGGAGTGGCCTCAGGATGCTTATCTCGTTGTTAGACAGACAGAGCTCATAGAGGAGATTCGTCGCGTACAGGAGGCTAGGTCTGAGTTCATTCATCATGCTTCAGTATCTCATTGGATAGCTAAAGCTGATCGAATGAATAAAGCCTTCTTTGTTGCGCATAAAGAGCGCCCTCCTGGCACCACCCTTCGGACTTTGTGCGATGCTCAGGGGACACTACATATGCATCCTGATGTTATTCTTGATATGTCTGCAAATTATTTTGAGGCATTGTTCACTGCTGATGTATGCACTACTGAGGTTTTACTTGCTCGTGAGCAGATCTGGCATCACACCCGACAGCGTTGTACAGACACTATGGCAGAGATCTTGTTGGCACCCTTCACACTTGCAGAGCTTCATGCTGCTATCGAGAGTCTAGACCCATCATCCTATCCAGCAAATGATGGCCTCACTAGAGCTTTCTTTTTGACTTATTGGGATGTATTGCATATACCACTGCTTCGCGGTTGCCAGGACATCTTTGCATCAGGATATATGCATCCGGATCTATGTTCAGGTCTCATATCTCTTATTCCGAAAGGGGGTGACACCACTCAGCTCCGCCAGTGGAGACCTATTACCCTACTTCCTTCGGTCTATAAGATATTAGCGTTACTAATCGGCCATCGCTTGCGACCGTTCTTACCATATATTATTCATACTTCTCAGACAGGCTTTGTCATGGATCGATGCATACTGGATAATATCTTCACTTTTTATGAGGCAGTAGAGTGGGCCAGATCATCTTCTGAACCTCTCGCTTTTTTCATCCTTGACTTCAAGAAAGCATACGATCGTGTTGAGTGGGACTTTCTCGAAGGATCATTAGCCAGGATGGGTTTCCCTTCGAGATGGATCTCAGGCATTTCCGCTCTCTTCAGGACTGCCAGCAGTGCTATTACTATTGGTGGTCGTGTCAGTCGCAGTTTTGAGCTTTCTCGATCTGTCCGTCAGGGATGTCCTCTAGCAGCATATCTGTATCTGTTTGTAGGAGAGACTATGTCCGACTTTCTTCGTGCTCAGAGTCATGGATTTCGTGGCTTGACCATGCCAGTACCTTCAGCTCCGGACCTTATCGATCAGGAGTTTGTTGATGACACTATGCTAATGTTGCGCTATTTACTCCGAGCTCTTGATGCCATGCGGGAAGCCCTGGAGGTTTTTTGCATTGCCAGTGGTGCACGCATTAACTGGCATAAATCCTATGGGTTGCTGGTTGGCAGTGATGACATACCTACTTGGGGGGTAGCTAATGGTTTCACATGGCTGCAACCGGGTCAGACAAGCAGATATTTGGGCTTTCAGGTTGGATTTGACGTTTCCTCACAGCAACAGTTTGCACCCGTACTACAGTCTATTCGCAGGAAGCTATGTCATTGGTCTTCACGTCATCTGCCGTTGGCTGGCCGTGCATTGGTCGCCAACCAGTCATTCTAGCTACAGTATGGTATACGGCCTCTTGTTTGATGCTACATTCTGGTGTGATAGCTAAACTCCGCCGACTAGTGCGGAACTTTTTAGGGAGTGGCACAGATGGGTCTATTGATACTCGTGCTCGAGTTCACTGGTCCACGATTATTCGGCCTAGGTCAAAGGGAGGCCTTGGCATTATTGATCCAGAATTACAGAGCCGCGCCCTTCTTACCAACCTTATTGTTCGGGGTCTTTTTCCCGACCAAGAACCTTGGAAGATGCTTCTTCAGGCCGCTCTTTGCACAACGACTCCACGCCTCGGCACTAGAAATGGTCATACTTGGCATACAGGGTATCGTTTTCTCTTTACAGATGCCCCCTTGTTCACCAGCACTCTCTCACCCTTCATCCGATCGCTCCTTCAGATTTGGGTTTCCATGCGACGGGCTATCATACGCTCACCTCCCTCATGTCGTGAGGAGATTGAGCGCCAGCCTCTCATTTGGAATGATGCAGTTCTTGATTCTTCGGTTAATCCACCCCGTCAGCTTGGAGAGAGGACTCACGTTGATTGGGCTGCTTGGGACACTGGCCCTGCTTCCTCTATGCGGTTGTTTCATGAGACACGTATGCTGGATGCAGATTTTGTGGCAGAACATTATGACATTGGTCGAGGGGTGTGCCAGACAGACTGCTTGAGATTGACTCTGCCGTTCCTTCACAGTGGGATGCAGTCATGCGAGGCACGGTTCAGATGCCTCCACATAGTGGCTGGGAAGGTCTCTTTGCTCAGAGCACTCTCTTATTAGTTCGTTTAGACACCATGCTGTTCACAGTTGATACTGACTACTCTCAGGGGATTCATGCTAGATTGACATATGATACTACCTCCCCGCACCTTGTCTACCCAGGCGCTCGCTGGGAGGCCATCCGAGTAGTTGGCTCCCGCGAGAAGCGTCGTTGTGTTGACCCCCGTTTCGCTTCCGCAGATGCCACACTTTGCAGGCTTTGGGTGTGGAAGGGTCGTGCCCTATCTCGGCTTTATTGGGACCCACGAGAGTGGCATTGGCCTCACTCTAACCCCACCAGTGCGCCTGTATCATTCTTTGAGTACACTGTCAAGATTGGAAGATTAGCATTGATGAGACAGCACCCAGAACAGCCCACTCGTATGCGTTTCTGGTTACATTCAGGTCTCTCCCATGCCTATCTACAGCAGTGTTGGTCAGCCATCTGGGATTTACATGCGGCTCGTCGTATTTCTTTTTTCATGTGGATGATTGCACATGCAAGACTTCCAGTTGGGACTTGGCGAGCTACTATGGGTCATTCTCTCTCTCTCTCTCTCTCTCTCTCTCTCTCTCTCTCTCTCTCTCAACCTTCACACACAATATCATTCTCTCTTCTCTACCTCTTTGTCAATTGCACATCTCTCTCATTAAAGTAAATGGAACCTTGTGTACACATTGAGCACTCATCTTGAGCTATCACCATCAACACTTCCGCTGCACCTAACAAAACACTTGTTGCAAAGCTTCCAAAAGCTGGGACAAATGTCCACCTTATTGACATGTGGCTGGCCACTTGTCACAATGATCCCTCACTTCCCTTTTGTTCTTTAGTACTCACTCTATCCTCACGTGTAGATAATTTCTATAGTGTACATATCAATCTAGAGTTGTCATTAGTCTATCAGTGAGCCTTGGTCTAGAAGTCAAAGTCACAGTCTTACCTACACACTCCTTGCAGTGTTTGAGCCTAAACACCCTCATTGAACCCAGTTAGTGCCTGGTCTAGAGTTGAGAGTACTGCCAGTAAGGTCCTTGTCCTCAATACATTGTGATTTGTGGTGGAGCCCATCAAAGATTAGAGTCCTAATGTGTTGTGTCATCATAGTTCCATGTTGTATGGTTTTTTATCAAGTGTGCTCTCTTTATGATCATCTAGTGGTATACTATTGCTATGGTTCACTAAGAGTGAGACTTCACGCACTCTACACGAAGAGGTTCCCACATACACCAAAAGCAGGCAGAGCACAACAAGCTTTTCCCACTTCCGCACGAAGATGGCACTGCTAGCTGATATCAACTCCTAGAAGGGCATTGCTTTGCAAGACTCCTTAAATGCACGGGCTAAATCAGTGGGTTCTCACTATTGCCTCTAGGACAGGCTATTGCCCTCCCAGCTGTGCTTCGAGCATAGTTGCAGGAGATGCAGGACACACGTCTTGACACACGCACTGTATTTTTTTACACTACCTTTCCGGAACATTGT
Source organism: Adiantum capillus-veneris (assembly GCF_014529385.1). NCBI lineage: Eukaryota > Viridiplantae > Streptophyta > Polypodiopsida > Polypodiales > Pteridaceae > Adiantum > Adiantum capillus-veneris. The sequence goes on along the minus strand of NC_140932.1, from coordinate 149,599,372 downwards.
GTGCCAAACGACAGGATCACGAGCTTTTGCAAAGTGAATAGAGGCACCAACCTAGACGCTTACTTGCAATCACTCAAGGCTCCTTTCCCCAGGGGACACAGCCTTGAACGCCTGTCGGCCATATTTCTTTTTTGCTTATTGTCGCAACATGTATCTCACATACTGCACCATCACGTGAAGACATCTTTTGTTTTGCACCTTTGGCAGGAATAGCCAGATGGTGGGAACCTCCTTACTATGGCAATTCCAATGTCAATCCACACTTATTTTTGCAAGGTATTCCTTTTTGTGGACCTCAAAGATCAGATGATCATTGAGAAACCCAGCATATGGAAGAGACCATAGCAGTCATGGGAGAGACTAGATCTTTGGAAGGTACCTCACTGTTTCCAGCCAACAGAGCTTGAATAAGCTCGCATATGGGTAAGTGCAGCCATTGGAAAGAGATGCTCTTCCTCTCGTGTTGTCCAGAGAGGCTTCCACTTTGTACCATAAAAGGAGATACTTTGCTGTATTTCCAGGAAACTTCAAACTTCCTGTGTGGCCGAGGAGATACTCCCCTATGAATCTTGCACAAAGAGTATCTGAATGCAGAGCACAAATCATATCTAAGTGCAGAGTTGAATCTCCACAGTAACTTCAGCTGCTTGCTGATATTGATAAAGAAATACCTGTACGAACACCACAAAAGGCATGACTAAGGCCTAATTAAGTCTTTTGTAAAGGCCTCTCAAAATCTCCATAATGTCTATTACCTGGTCAGCTGGAGGAGATAGTAGGTTTGACATGGCAGCACAAAACGCTCATTTCAACCAATACAGACAGCATAGAGAAGCATGTGAACGAGAAAGATGACTAAGTGAGATAAGCATACCTTGCTCTCAAGTAACTGAATTCGATGGACAAGCCTCTCATAAAAAGAACCAGTCGTATCCCTTGAGCTAAAAGAAGGGCTGAATGATTTCACTTTCAAATTGTCAACATCCCTTTGATCCTTTCCTTCGCTCCCCCAGGACTCGACTTTTACGAAGTCAACTTTTCCCTTTGCTGCAACCTCCCTGTCTATGTTCAATTGGCGAGTGCGCTTTTTGGACATATCCTGAGTTTAAAGACACAACTAAGGTCAATGGTGAATCCACATATTGGCTGCAACAGTTGGACAAGAGCACCTATTAAAACTATTTAGTACCAGAGACTCTATTTATGGGACTCATTACGAGAATATACTTGACTCCATGATAGATTCATAATTTTTATTACATCAGCCATGGACCATCCCCTGAATGAGAGAATAAACTTCAATTTAGATAAAGATAGAGTAGCAGTTAACCCTTGCAATACATGACTAAAATAAACCTAACTCCCTACCTTTTAGCTGTGGTGTACAAATCAATAGGCGCAGATGGAAGTATCCTCATTGTTTACAAAAGGTATGGAGACAAACGTACAAAAACAATTTGCAGACATTTATATAACAAGTATCAAGAATCTCAACAGTTCAACCTTGTCCACTCCCTAAAAGCTGGATAGAAGAAGTGTGGCAATGACTAAAGGCATGCAATTCCTTTTCTCTATTTTTAGACCGTGACTCTAAGACACAGGAGCCATTTGTTGGGTGTAAAGGCCTTCACCTTCAAATGTATAAACTCACATCGCTAACTCACACTACTAACATTCGTATCAACACACCCCAAGTACCTTACAAATCATACATAATATATATACACTTTTATCTTCTTTTAGTGTACTTCGAATAGTACACACGAATCTCCTGTGTTAGTTCTGTCTCTCTCTCACGCTCGTACGCTGCTGCAGCAACCCAACGCTACCTTCTGCTAGTCCTTGAGCCACCAGAGCAAGCAAAGCCAAAAGCTGCACACGCAGGTGGTCTTTGCACCAAATCAGCCCAAGCCCTCTCACGCAAGCCAAGGCAAGGAATCAATTCACGCAAGAAATCTCAGTCTCAGCATTGATAAACGACAACATGAATATTTGCGCCAAAAATTGCAGGTTTTGTTTATAAAAGCTTCACAAAAATTTGGGGCTTTTCATGTACAAGTGAAATTTCACTTGAGAGTCAATTTCATTGACATTTGTGCACATTCAAACCCGGAAAATTTGGGGCTTTTGCAGAATTTGCTGAAATTTTGAAGAAATTGCTCATAATTTGCTTAAGGGATCGTGTATTAATGCAATGGGGGCAAATTCATCAGAGAAATTTTGGGGCTTTTCATGAAATTGTGGTTTTTGGCAAAATTGACGCGAGAAATTTTGGGGGTTTGTTGAAATTTCTGAATTTTGGCAAAATTGATGCGTGTGATACACTTTGGGAACATTGCTGATGCAAAATTCTGTATGGTAAATTGTGGTTTTACCTCCCACGTGTGAGATTTCGAAGTAATTGCAAAGATTTATTGTTGATTTTTGTATTAAAAATCGACACGTGTTTTATGTGTGCAATACATGCGTCAAGTAACTCTCATCGAGTTATTATATTGCTAAATATTCATGTTATAGCTGTTCTAGAGATCATTTGCAGATCTGGGATTGTTGCAAATGCATTTTTGGTGATATTGCTAAAGTAGGAGCCACTCGTCTGCAATGTATGCGTGTTTTGTATGCTGAATTTTCAGTTTCTCTGCTGAAAATTATCACTTTTACTTCTATACATGTATTTGGACACGGTGGTACACAAGAAGATTTAGAAATATTCTCAGGTAGGAAAATGGAGTCTTTTTCAATGTTTTTCATACACATAACATCATGCTCTGCTCGCGAGGCACCCATACCTAGCTAGGTACGATTGCATCAACTTGTGAACATGGAGTTGGATGAGTCTAAGCCAGCATCAAAGCATTTGAGTGCTTTCAATAAAATGCCATGTCAAAGTCACTAATTAATAAATGATTGAAGTGATTGTTCTTATGCCTATATGCTTAAGTGACTTAACTGTGCAAGAGAGGGAGCCTCACGGTATGCAACTATGACCGACTTGGGTATGCACGTCCTGCTAGAGGCTCACAAAGTTCCAAGCTAGGTCCTAAGCTAACTATGACTCACACTAGACTGTAGCAAAAGCTTGTCATCCCCCCTGTTAAAGGTGAGGCACAACTACCAACCTTCTTCCTGTGGATACTTTCTGTACTTTTGACATTGAATGCTTCTGATGCTTGTGGATACATAAGCCAATAAAAACTCCTCCAAACTGGTGGCTACTGCGGATGTAAGGATTGTTGCGATGTAAACACCGACCAACCAAGTTACTAGGTAGCCTTACTACTGTTGCAGAATACCAGCTTTAATACTGACTCTGCCTTGCGAGCAAGTACTACCACTCGAATAGTCCTGTCGTGAAAACATTGCGAGTGAAGCTGAAAGTAAGGGTGCTCGGAGGTATTTCCAAGGGTTGCTTGTCGACGGAAGTGGACGTGTACAGCAGAAGTGTATGTTGAACTTTGCTCAAGATGAGCGCTCCGAACTATGCTCAAGGTTCCTTTTACTTGTGGAAGGGAGAGCCTTCCGTTCCTTTAGTGAGCGGGTGCAATGGACACAAACAAAGTGGTGAACACAGTGAATGAAGGTGCTGAGCCTGAAAGATAGAGAGAGAAGAATACGACACCAGGATGTTGTCAAACCCTCCTCCGAAGGCCCCACTCTCTATGGCGAGAGCGGTCTACTAATGATTGCACAAATCTCTACAATGCTTTGGACTAGCCAACGATGGCGACGACGATGAGGACAACGACGAGACGGGCTGAAATCTGCAAACGCTAATGGCTGAAATCTGCAAATCTTTTTATCTACTGAATTCTGACTCTATGTCGGTGACGATGTCGATGATGACGATGCGACGACGAGCGCTGAAAACGCACATGCTGAAATCTGCATTTTCTGGGCTGAAACTGCAAACTTCGGTGGATCTGACCGTGCAGCGAGGATCTGCTACGGGAAGGTGAGATCTGCGAGGTTCGGGGGTTGTTCTGCGGAGTCTGACTGCTGAAAACTGAAAACGCTGGTGCTACTATGGATCTTGTCGCGATGGAACTGCAAAACGCTAGGGGCTGATCTGCAATTCAAAAACGTTGGTTGAAATCTGTGTCCTGTTGTGAAGAAGTGCTAATGCTAGGGCTGATCTGCTGTCTTTTTGTTGTCGCAGCTGATCTGCAATGCAAACGCCAAGGCTGGTCTTCAATGCAACAACGCTAGCTCTCTGCTGATGCAAAAACGCTAGGTCTGTTGATGGGGGGTCCTGCTGAGAAGGTGCCTGTTGAACTGAAGTTCCTGCTGCTGCCTCTTCTGCCCAAAGGTGCTAGCGCTAGGTTTTCTTATATACATGCTTGGCTAATTTTCCCTACCCAATTCCCAACAAAAGTCACTTAAAAATAATAAGTGAAAAATGTCAAAAATAGGGAAAATAGGTCTATGCACTGTAAAAATGCTCCTGATGAAATCTGATGATCATGTTGTGTGCAACCAGAGGATATGCATCTAATCTAAGTGTCTGCACATGCACGATCTGCGAACAGACTCACAAAAGTGCCATATCACTTCCTAATCTAACTGAATTGAACCCATGTCATAAAGTAGCTTGTCCACGTACACATAGGGTTGGATGTGCACGTGACATCCCCTCCTTTCCAAAGTGAGGTACTGGTACCAAACTGTATGGCGTCGAGGGAGATCACCAACAGCATCTGGAATCCTGGGAAGAACTCTTCGCCGGCCCACTCTAATGCGTGGGTCATGCGATACTTGAACTTCATAAAGATCTGCAACGCTTGCTTCTTTGGGCCGCGTCGAAAGCAACAAAGTCTTCTGTGTCTCCTTCAATGCTTCAACTTCGTCGATAGTCATGCGTCTACCTTCTCCAAGAATCTCCGAGGATGAAAATTCCTGAAACCACTTCCAACACAAAAACATGAACATACCCATTCCTTGTAAAGTGACTGGTATTGAGCGCGCGGCGGTGTGTGCAAGTGAAAGAGCACGCGAGGAAGTGCAGTGTGTGTGCAGAGAGGGGTGGCGAAAGCCAGCAGGAGAGCAAGCGCTAGCAGAACGATGAGGGAGAGAGAGAGGGCTCACGTTTTTTGGGAAAACTCAATAAGTGAGTTTTGGGTTTTCCCACTTTTATTATAAGTGACCTTTAAAAAATGTGTCCGGGTTCAATATGAACCTAGACAAAGTATAAAAATGTACAAAAAGGGGTTATTTAGGCCTTTAACCCAACAACCTCCCACTTAAAGGCATAAATGACACCTTTAAGTTAACCAACTCCCACCAGCTATATGCAATGCTCATGTTGAGCTTTAGCAAGACTCTTGGTGAGAACATCTGCAGGGTTATCCTGTGTGTGAATCTTAGTCAAGGTGACTAGACCATCCTCCGATACCTGTCGTATGAAGTGGTATCGCACATCAATGTGCTTTGTCCGTGCATGAAACATGGCATTCTTGGCCAAATAGATAGCACTTTGGCTATCACATCCCAAGACAGGAGTACTGGCAGGCATACCAAGCTCTTTGAAAGTCTGCCCAACCATATGGCCTCTTTAGAAGCCTCAGTGGCTGAAATATATTCAGCCTCAGTAGTACTCAATGCCACAATTTTCTGCAGTCGTGAACACCAAGAGACGGCAGCACCAACAATAGCAAACACATAGCCACTAGTGGACTTCCTGGTATCCAAGTCACCTGCCATATCTGCATCACAATAGCCCTGCAACTTCAGGTCACTTTTGCCATAGCATATACACCTAGATTGTGTACCTGACAAGTATCTCAGAATGCATTTCACAGCTTCCCAATGTGCTTTGCCGGGATTGGACATGTATCTACTAACAACTCCCACCGCATGGGCAATGTCAGGACGAGTGGCAACCATAGCATACATAAGAGAACCACAAGCTGATGCATAAGAGATTCCCTTCATAGCATTCATTGCCACGTCATCCTTTGGGCAATCGGCTTTGCTAAGTTTTGTGTGTGGAGGTAAAGGTACTCCAAGTGACTTAGCTTCAACCATGTTAAACCTGTCAAGAACTTTAGCAATGTACTTTTCTTGAGATAAGAAGAGCAATTTCAGCTTTCTATCTCTCTTGATTCTCATGCCCAAGATGTGCTCAGCATCACCTAAATCCTTCATTGCAAAAGCTGAATTCAGCTGACGTTTAAGAGCATCAATGGTAGACTTATGCTTCCCAGCAATCAACATATCATCTACATATAGCACAAGGACTATAGGACTTCCATCATTATCCTTCTTTGTATACAAACAATGGTCTGAATGGCTGCGTTTAAAGCCTTGAGACAGCATAAAAGTATCAAACTTTTTGTACCACTGACGTGATGACTGCCTCAAACCATACAGTGCCCTTCTTAGTTTGCATACAAGTTCCTTTCTATCAGGAATTACAAAACCCTCAAGTTGCTTCATGTAGATATCTTCATCAATGTCACCATGAAGAAAAGCTGTTTTTACATCCATTTGATTCAATTCTAAGTCAAGCACTGCAGCGAGAGCAAAAAGGACACGCAATGTCGTAAGCTTTACAACAGGAGAAAAGATTTCTTGAAAGTCAATCCCCTCTTTCTGTGCATACCCTTTGGCAACTAACCTTGCTTTATACTTGGGCTTTCCATCAACACATTTGACCTTGTAAACCCATTTGTTAGGAAGAGCCTTTCTTCCTTTAGGCAATGGCACAAGATCCACAGTATTGTTTGCATGCAAAGATTTGATTTCCTCTTGCATCGCAAGCTCCCACTTACTGCTTAACTCACATGATTTTGCCTCTTTATATGTAAGAGGCTCTCCCTCATTTGTCAACATAACATGATGCAAAGAGGGGTCAAAGTGCTGTATCAACCTTCTGACACGAGTGTACCCAATGATCTACATTCTCAGGCACAGGTTCCACATCAAGAGGCAACTCATTTTCAGCATGCTTATGCTGCTGAAAATCATTTTCAGCCATGATAGGTGGCTGTCCATCCTCATTTGGAGCATCTAAATCATGTCCTACCTCTTCTGGCTCAAGGTTAATCGGCTGATTATCAATTTCAGCTTGCGGTAATGCATCCTGAGGCTCTTTTTCAACATCAATAGGTGGCAAGAGAAGCTGAAATTTGACCGATTTCTTGTCAATTTCAGAAGATGTAGCATTTTTCAGCAATTTAGCCTCATTGAACACTACATCCCGGCTGCGTACTCCCCTCTTAAACTGAGGCAACGATATCCTGTAGCCCATTTCACCCTCTTCCCCATAACCTAGGAAGAGTCCTTGGATGGACTTGGCATCTAGCTTTGTCCTCAAGTCATTACGAACATGGACAAAAGCCTCGCAGCCAAACACTCTCAAATGATCATAAGAGGCAGGTTTGCCAGACCAAACCTCCTCTAGAATGTCATTTTTTAGCATACTGTTAGGAGAGCGATTGCATACATGAACTGCAGTTTTCAAAGCCTCTCCCCAAAACCCATGAGGGAGATTAGCCGTGGACAACATGCAACTCACGCTCTCACATAAAGTACGGTTATACCTCTCAGCCACACCATTAGAAGATGGATTATAAGGGGCTGTCAACTCCCTTTTAATCCCATATTCTTCGCAAGAACGCTGAAATTCAGCAGACGTGTACTCCCCCCCATTGTCAGATCTCAGACATTTAAGCTTACTACCCTTTTGCGTGGTCACAAAAGCATGAAACCTCTTAAAATGCATTAAATGTCTCACTCTTATTCTTTAACAAATATGCCCAGCCTTTCCTAGTGCAATCATCAACGAATGTAACAAAGTATAATGCACCACCAAAAGACTTAACATGCACTGAGCATACATCGGAGTGAATTAAATCAAGAGCATTAGCTTTGCGCGAGACACCAGAATAATAAGAAGACTTCTTTTGTTTACCATACAAACAGTCATTACAAAAATCTAACTTGGTGCCCTTTACATCAACCCTCTTCAAAGAGGAGAGCACATCAAATCCCTTCTGGCTCATATGGCCGAGTCTTTTGTGCCACAACTCCAAATGAGAAGCAACTTCAGCCACTGCAAGAAACTTGCCAGGCAAAGCTTTGCCATGTAAATAGTACAATGTACCACTCTTGCATCCCTTGACAATGAGCATTGATCCCTTAAGCAACTTCCATGAACCCACAGCAAAAATGGTTGTATAACCCTGTGCATCCATCTGGCCAACAGACAATAGACTCTTCTTGATGCCTAGTACATACCTTACATCTTTAAGCATAAACTCTTGGCCATTGTTTAATGCCAAGCGCACAGTGCCCATTCCTTCAATGTCACAAGCATGGTTATCCCCAAGGTAAACCTTGCCATACTTGCCTGCATGATAAGAAGCAAAACACTCCACAGATGGAGTCACATGAAATGAGACACCCGAGTCTACTATCCAAGACTGTGTAAGGCCATCATTTGCACTTAGCAATGCATCAATGACATCTCTACGTGAGATAAGCATGTCTTCTGCATTTGCTACAACAAAATCTGAGGGACATAAAGCTGCAACCAAGATCTTCTCACTGTCGAATAACTATGTGATAACCACACTAGAGGATACATTGACAGTCTCCGAATCCTTGGAGGAGGTACATGCTGATTTTTCCCCTTTCTTATCCTCTATCTTCTTCTTCTCCTGTGATTCCTTCTTTCTTTCCTACTCTTTCTTGAAATACCTGCAATCTGGCTTCTTATGGCCTTTTCTGCCACACTGGTAACAAGTCACATCCTTATCCCTAGACTTGCTTTTGCTCCTGTTTTGAGTCTTGGTACCTGTATTTTTCTTCTGACTTCTGCCTCTCGCATTGTAAGCAGAACTGCCACCTTCCCCACCACTAGACTTGCGTCTAATTTCCTCATTTAAGATGGAGCCTCGCACTCCATCATATGTGAGGTTTGGGCTATTACTCAAAGAAACCACAAGCGTTTCCCAAGAGTCTGGCAAAATCATCAATAAAAATATGGCTTTCAACTTGTCATCAAAATGTTGAAGCCCAGTATCCTGTAGCTAACTCATAACACTGGTAAAAGCACTTAAGTGCTCAGAAGCCGACTTGGCTTCGTCAAGCATCATGTTCACCAGTTTGCGCATCAAATGCACCTGATTCACAGGGGTAGCATTCTCATAAGTGGCCTTCAACTTATGCCAAATTGCATGTGTAGTGTCCAAGTCCTTTATGTCCACCAGAATGTCATCGATCACAGCCATTTTGATATAGGCCTTTGCCCTCTTGTTGAGCTTGGCCCAATCCTCATCCGGCATATCCACAGGCTTTACAGCCAAAAGGACGTCCTCACAATCCTTGAGGAACAAAATCCCCTGCATCCTGTCCTGCCATAGGTCGAAACTTTTACCGTCAAATCGCTTGATTTCCATCAAGCTCTTGGCATCAGACGACAAGGAAGTAGAGGCCATTTGCACGGATAAAAATGCAGCAGAAAGTGTCTACACAAACTCTGAAAATTTTCAGTGATCACAATGTACCGCACGTTGCATACAATGTGCTGAAAATTTCAGCAATTAACAAGTATCCCCAATGCGTACTTGCATAAACCCACAAAAGGCGTACATAAACCTCAATTTGTGTACATAAAAATAGTCCAATTCTGAATTTTTTGCAAATTTACTATTTTGGCGTATCAATTTGCATCAAATGGACCTGTTTTGAGTGGGAAAAGCAAGGGGCATTCACGGGAATCGATTTAGAACACCTGCGTTTTGCTGTTTTGACCTGTAATTTTCTGGTTTTTAACTGTTTTGACCTAATTTCAGCCTGTTTTAGGCTGTTTTGGGAACCCTAATCACCCTAGGTGACACCGGAAGCAAGAAGCTTCGCGATGAAAGCGAAAATTTGACGCGAGAGAAGCCTTTCGTCTACTGTCCAGCCACCTGCGCAAAGCTTCTGAAACCCTAATCTGGCTCTGATACCAGTTGTTGAGCGCGCGGCGGTGTGTGCAAGTGAAACAGCACGCGAGGAGAGGGGTGGCGAAAGCCAGCAAGAGAGGAAGCGCTAGCAGAACGATGAGGGAGAGAGAGAGGGCTCACGTATTTGGGGAAAACTCAATAAGTGAGTTTTGGGTTTTCCCACTTTTATTATAAGTGACCTTTAAAAAATGTATCCAGGTTCAATATGAACCTGGACAAAGTATAAAAATGTACTAAAAGGGGTTATTTAGGCCTTTAACCCAACAACTGGAAAAGTACTATTCCTTCGAAAAAACTATGCATGCAATGTAGATGAACATATAGACGGAGTGCCAAACCGTTCATCAAACACACCGAAACAATGGAATCGAAACTTGTCTTTCTGATCTAAATCAATCAACTGTGGCAAATCACAATGAAAATGCCCATGCTTGATGCTCAATCCTTCTTGTGCTCTTTCGTATACTGTGTCATGCCAAGGAAGAGACGGAGTGTGAATTCCTTGAATGCAAAAATGTCATCTTTCCATGAGTAGTCCGCATACATCCGTGCTCATTCATGAGTGAATCGTGCTCAACGTACAATATGGCATGCCTACAAAAAGGGATCACATAAGGACGGTGATTAAAATACAGGAAAGCATCACGAATGAAACACTCGAACAATGCATGCTGACTAATCATTCGAACACATAATACTTCTTGTGGGGGTTCTTTGGACCTCGACTCGAGAGCCAAGATCGGTTCTTCGTGATTGATCGAATCTTCTTGTGGGGGTTCTATGGACCTCGACTCGAAATCCAAGATCGGTTCTTCGTGATTGATCGAATCTACAAGGAGGTTAGCTTCGCTAGAAAAAGCATCAACTAAACCATCATCCTTGTGAACAATCACATCTTTTTCCTACAAATCATCATGCTTATGAGTAATCACATCTTGATCATGCTTATCATTATCATGCAAATCATGTGTGTCATGCTTTGGAGAAGACAAGACTGAGAGAGTTTTCTTCTCCTAATCCTTTGCAATCTGTGCCTGCAAAATAGCAAAAAGTCGGAACAACTCTTGCATGTGTTGGGCTCTCTGTTCGGCAGCTAAGCGCGCTTGCTCGCGCTCGCGATCCAATTCGGCTCTTCTTTCTTGGTGTTCACGCTTTATGGCTGCCATTCTTTCCTTGTGTTCTGCTTTTCTTGCTTCGCGCTCTAACTTCCTGTCCATCATCATCTTGTTGAAAGCCTCCATAGGAGTTAGTGCAATCCTTTGTATAGATGGGGAAGAGGGAGGGTCGGATAAACCTCCTGGTGGGGAAAACTCTTCTTCACCACTCCCATGCTCACCACCTTCATGCGAAGTATCCATTCTGCTTCAGGTGATGACCATCCACTGAAGTCTTGGGTTCTTAAGTTCACGAGGGACTTGGGTTCTTGGGTTCTTGAGGATCTTGAGTCTTGAGGTTCTTGAGGTTCGTCTTTCACTTGCAATCTATGTTACAGAAAGATCTTCTCTTCACCGGAGCTCTTCTTTTTCCCGCAGGCACACCCTTGGCGGCCTTGCGCTCACACCAAGGTTGTTTTTTCCCACCTCACATCGATTGGCTGGCCGCTAAGTGCACGGTCCGCTCTCAATGAGTGAAAAGAGAAACAAGGGAGCCCACTTGCCCTTATTATCTGATACATAGCATTTCAGCAGATCTAAGAAAGTAGAATTAGCCTCTTCTGACTGTCCATCAGTTTGTGGATGAAACGAAGACGAGAACCTTATGTCGCAATGGCCTAGTGACACAAAGTCTGCCATGCATCATCATAAAACCATCTCTGAGGAGGTAGTGCTCGTGATGTTGCCCCTCTTGTAACTATTCAAAGATCCTTGCAAAATCTTCATCAGCAGTATACTGTTCCTTCATGTCATCTAACTCATGATGATAAGGAATTGACACAGCTGAAATTTGTGGCTTTCTTGATAACGCATCAGCCACAACATTCTTCTTGCCTTCCACATGCATAATCTGGAAGTGGAAAATGGAAAGAATGTTTGCCCATCGCATATGCTTTTCGAATAACTTTGACTGTGTCAAGAAGTATCACAAGGTCTGATGATCTGTTTGGACAACAAAATCAGCACCTAAGAGGTAGTGCTTCCAGCTAGAAAGCGCATGAATCACAGCCAAGAGCTCTTTCTCATAGACTTGCATAGTCCTCTCTGGCCCTTGCAAAATTCGGCTTTCATAAGCTACTACCCGTCCATCTTGCATTAGCACTGCTCCGATGCTACTGCCACACACGTCACACTGGACCACAAATGACTTCCTGAGATCTGGCAAAACAATAACTGGATCTGAAGTCACCTTTTCCTTTAAGAGACTAAAAGCTGAAATCTCTTTTTGGGTCCATCTGAAAGTGACCTCTTTCTTTTGCAAAGCGTGAAGAGGCGATGCTATCTCTACAAAATTTCTGATAACCCTTCTATAGTAGGAACACAATCCCAAGAAGCTTCTGACATCGTGCACAGTCTTCAAGTCTGACCATGTCTTGATAGCTACGACCTTTGCGGGATCCATTCTAACACCATCCTTTGAGACTGTGGCCAAGAAAGTGGATCTCTTCGAGGAAGAATTCACTTTTCTTAGGATTGACAAGTAACCTGTGACTGCGTAGCTCTTCGAACACAATGGTCAAGTGGCACCTATGCTCCTCTTCATTCTTCAAATACACTATCATGTCATCGAAGAACGTCCCAACAAACTATTGATGGGAGCGGAAAATCGAGTCCATCATTCTGTTGAACGTGGCAAGAGCATTTGTTAGCCCAAACGGCATCACTAGAAACTCATAAAGACCAAATGTCGTTCTAAACGCAGTCTTGTGCACATCCTCTGGCCTTATACGAATCTGATGGTACCCACTCTTAAGGTCTATCCTGCTGAAAATTGCAGCACCCTCTAAACGATCGAGAATATCATCAAATCTAGGAATAGGAAACCTATTCTTGATGGTATTCTTATTCAACGCACGGTAATCAATACACATGCGCCATGAGCCATCCTTCTTCTGCACTAGGAGCACTGGGGAGCAAAAGGGTGAAGAACTAGGCTGAATCAGCCCCTTCTCTAATAACTCCTCAACCTGGCCCATAATCTCTTTCTGCTGCACTGCACTAACCCTGTAGGGAGGTCTATTTGGTGGGCTACACCCTGGCACCAAATCTATCCGATGGTCCTCAGGTCTCTCCGGCGGCAATTGCGGTAATGAATCAAAAAAACAGTCACTAAACTTTTGCAAAAATGCTGACCTTTCTTTATCTAACATAGATAAATTTGACTGATCACTATCTGAGACATCACGTGCAAAAATCAAGTACACAGAAAGATAATTCTTTATTACAGAAGTGATAGCAGAAGCAGATACAATAGGGACTGACTCTCCTTTAAGCTTTACATCCAAGATGTGAATTTTGCCCCTATGCTCTACACTCATCTTTTTGTTGTAGGCATCCAAGACTCCATGCACTCGGAACATCCACGGGATCCCCGACAAGGCGTCACAAACTTCCAGCGGCATGATGTAAAACTCTTCTGTGTCCACATACGACTGAATATGCAGACGCAGTTTTCCAATGATGGGAGTAACACACTCTAAGTAGCCAAGACATGCCAATCCTGCCTTTGTTGTGTACCCCATCTCTTCAGCTCTGATGCCCAGCTTCATAGCTAACTCTGGTGAGATAAAGTTGGCTTTGGCACCTGGATCAAAGAACATGAGTGCCATTTGATCCCTAACTTTACCCCATGCCCTGCATAACTCACTGGCATCTGTGCTGGGCCTGTCACCCACCATGTCTGGCACTAAACCTACCGTGGGTTAGGCTTCTTGCCTTTCTTGTCTTCTTTATCCTCTGAGTCAGCTGGTCTTTTCCTTTGTGGACAATTGGTAGAAAAGTGACCAGGCTGCTCGCATATAAAGCATTTGTTCTCAGCCATTAGGACCTTCTTTTCCTCGAGCGAATTGCGCACAAAAGGCTTCCTTTTCTGTTTCTTTGCCTGCGCTCCAGAAGTCCCGGCTGAATCCTTGTCTTTGGTGGCCTTTTCTAACCCCTGTGACGCATCAAGAGCCATTTTCACAAAGGGCTTCTTCGCTGAACTTTTCTTTTGCTGCCCTCCTTTGTCGCTGCTCGGAAATCCACTATCATCTCCTTTCAACAAGGCAAGACCAGTGGTCGCAACTTCCATAAGCTGAGTGAGGGTAGCCACTCTGTTCTTGGTACAGAATCGCGAAGCCCTCTAGGCAGCCCACAACAGTACTTCTCTATCTGCTCTGTCAATGGCACAAATCTATAGGAGGTCACTGAGAGTAACGCTTTACAAAACCTCCTATTGTACTCCAGCAAGCTCTTGCACGAAGCTGAAGTAAGCTAGTGCCAATCTGTCATGACGTCGGCTTCAAATTCATTTGATAGCCAAGCAGATGCAAACATTTGCTTGAAGTAAACCCAAGTGGCGGGTGCCTGTCCTTGCATTAACAATGTCGTCCACCGTGTAAGCGCATTGTCCTTTAAGAAAGTGACAGCTTTCCTGACCTTCAAATTCATTTGATAGCCAAGCAGATGCAAACATTTGCTTGAAGTAAACCCAAGTGGCGGGTGCCCGTCCTTGCATTAACAATGTCGTCCACCATGTAAGTGCATTGTCCTTTAAGAAAGTGGTAGCTTTCCTGACCTTCGAGGCCTCTGTAAAATTCCCTCTCGCATAAGCTGTATCAAACTGCTGAAGGAAAGTGAGGGCCTTTGTCTTATCCTCGAAACCACTGAAGGTACTGAACTTTACAGCTGCACCACCTTCTTTGTAAGCCTTCGGCTTCTCTAGTGCCTCCAAGTTGTCATACGGAATGGTCTGCAACATGGGCACTGTAGTAGGCATGATCAGCACATCTTGACCATTCACATTTTGCGTCAGAGGTGCGATATCTGGCTGCTGTCCAAAAAAACCAGCCATGCCAAAATGACCCTATGGCACTCCAAACTGGCCGTGGTTGCTCTGAAAACCTTACTGCATGCCGATACTACCATACATGGGGTTTGGCATGATACCTTGCATACCCCCGAACATTGTTCCTGGCATGTACGGCTGACTTCCAGGTACATAACCAGCCATACTCTGGAACATTGATCCACCCCTGAAATACCCAGGATGTACCGTGGGCACTGGGTGGTGGAAAAACTGAGTGCATAGCCTGGTATCCAGTTCCCTGTCCATTCAAAACAGCATGCTGGCTCTGAAAGGTGGCGGGCTGAACTGGCATAACCTGTGGAATAGGTGTTCTAGCCACCTGTTCAGGCATAGGAGAGGCCTATTTTGGAGCCCCTGACTCCACAACATGCGAGTGTTCCCTTTCCTCCTGAGCCGCATGAAGTACCTGGGCTTGAGCATCAACAAGCTCCGTACGCGACGTAGGTTGCCTATTTTGTTGTTGCACTGGTGGCGCTTGCAAGAACTCCATAAACCTTGGATTCTGCACCAGCTGCGAAAAGACATTCACCGCGGCAACTAACTGAGTCTTGAACGCATCATCCTCAAGTTGCCCAGTCATAAAGCCCTGTACTACTGGAGGGACATTCACATTGACAGGAGGTACAGACTGACGTGGCCGTGAGCTCTCGCCAATCTCGAAAACCATAGGGATCTCCTGCCTGTCCTTTGAAGAGGAACCCTCTTCCACAATGCCCTTCCCCTTGTCGGCCATAGTGTAATCCCGCGTTCCTGCACTCTGTGTCTTTACCCAAAACAATCCAGGCTCACTCTTTAAGGAAAAAGTGATTGATATCCCGACACGGCCCGTAGGGCGGTAGGCATTGGCTTTCACCCGAAATTCTTTACTTTAGACACACACAGAGTACTTTGCAAAGGTAACCTGTAACGAGGATTAACACCTAAGTACACACACACGGCTCGGAAGCTAGAATGCTCCGAGCAGACGCCGACAACCTGTAGGCCCCAAAATTGGCGCCCTTTCGGTATTTCTTTATTCTTTAACAGAGGGAATAAAACCTGTGATCTCCTACAAGCTGCCCCGCACAATCTAGGCTACGAAACACCTGTTCTTGCCCGATTTCGGTAGCATAACTGCACTAGGACGCTTCACAGTCAGTATCCCCACGCAATAGATGACTTTCCCGACACATACGGACACTTTGCAAAACCTGGCAAGAATCTGCAGCACGCTGAATTCTCTGTGTTTTGCCCCGAAAATGCACCAGATCACCTGTACAGCAGTCCCCTCGCGTCCCCGAACCTCCTTGGGGTATTAGGGTCCGTTTAGGGCCGAAACCCTAAACCTGCAAAAATACACAGCAGGCTGTAATTCCCTGTTTTGGGCTCCGTTTCGCGTGCCGGTCGCATTTGTAGCAAGACCTCGAGCTCCCGCACCTGTAGGGCTACTTGCCCTTTGAATCGGACGAGATTTTTGACGTGAAATTTTTCCGAATTCACCTATACCAGCAAGGGATTAGTCGTTAGCTAATCCAGTACCTGTGCAAGAGGCTCTTGCCTTGGCAATCGCACATGAACCCACATAATTGTACATTGGTCAAATGAAAAGCCCACTAGTGGGGCATAACATATTGCTCGTAGGGGAGAGAGAGAGTAGTGCGTAGCGTGCAGGGCATCACTCCTGGCACCGCATTGTACATAAGGGGGAAAGGAAGCACTCCATAGCTCTTAACTTGTGGCAGATTCAAAATGAGGCTCCTCTCAGCTTAAAATTCAGCGCCAACTCTTCCTTTGTGAGACAAGTGCATAGAAATGTGCCACTTGGCGCATTTACAAGCATTTTTCCCGTTTCGGGTCCGCCACTTAAAAATCTCCCAACTAGTCGCCCAATTGACTTCGCGGCAGAGTTGTAAAATGTTCCCCTAGTCATACCGGAGGTAATGACGCGAACACATTTCGTGGCCCAAAATAGCAGTTCCCTAAAATTTTAGGAAACGATTCCGTTGGGCTCCCTGTGGTCATCTGACCATCTATCCTCATTGGGACCGCATCCAAAAGTGCAATGTGGCCCAACTGTCGGATACTTTCTGTTGGTAGTCACACCTTGACTTTAGGCGTTTATTGAGTTCACTTCCTAGTATCCACCAGCTTGCTAAGTGCGACAGGGGGACCTATATGATCTTGCTCTGAGCCTAGACATCCTCTTACTGTACGAATTCCAGTACCGACCACTACCCATCTGCGGGTGAAACTATCGTTCACATTGGCCATACAATGTCCGACCGTTTGCTACTTCAAGAAGAGGGTCTCAAAAATAAAACAAAACCCATTGGAAAGAAACCAACAACTAAAGTTAGCAGTTGCCACGTCCTCGTGACATAGTTAACAATTGCCACGTCCCCGTGACATAGGGCAAATTTACTAAGTTTGTATATATAGAAACCTAGCGCCAGCACTTTCTGGCAGAAGAGGCAGTAGGAACTCAGTTCAACACACCTTCTCTGCAGGACCCCAGCAGGCCTAACGTTTTGCACCAAGAACAGCCAGCGTTTCCTTCAATTTGCAGATCAGCCCAGCATTTTGCACTTGCAGCAGCCTAGCGACAGCAGGATACAGCAGATCAGCCCTAGCATTAGCAGATTCTCCCCGCATAACACCATATCAGCCTTGCGTTTTTGGAGCAGCATAACAACCAACATTTTTGCAGTTCCGTCGCAACAAGTCAACAAGAAAACCAGCGTTTTCAGTTTTCAGCATACACACTCCGCAAAACAAGTCCCGAACCTTGCAGATCTCACCTTCTCGCAACAGATCCTCGCCGCACGGTCATATCCATCGAAGTTTGCAGATTCAGCCCGGAAAACGCAGATTTCAGCATCTGTGTTCTCAGCGCGTCGTCGCCGTACCATCGTCATCAACATAGACGTCAAAATTCAGCAGATAAAGATTTACAGATTTCAGCCCTTAGCATTATCATATTTCAGCCCGTCTCGTCGTCGTCGGCATCGTCGAAAAGTACAAGCATTGTAGAGATTTGTGCAATCATAAGTAGACCGCTCTCGCCATAGAGAGTGGGGCCTTCGGAGGAGGGTTTGACAACATTCTGGTGTCGTATTCTTCTCTCTCTATCTCTCAGACTCAGCATCTTCATTCATAGTGTTTATCCACTTTGTTTGTGTCCATTGCACTCTCTCATTAAAGGAACGGAAGGCTCTCCCTTCCATAAGTAAAAGGAACCTTGAGCACAGTTCGGAGCACTCATCTTGAGCAAAGTTCAACATTCACTTCCGCTCCACCTAACATTGGTATCAAAGCTTTGGCAGTGTTCCGTATCACTCAAGGAAAGAACCACATAATTTTTTTTTGCTTGTTGCAGTGGCACGTAACCCAAGACCTCTTGGGCGTGCCGATTCCTAATCGTGTTTTTGAAGAGTGACAAGAAACCCAAGAAAGAAGGGCTTGTCCAGCCTCCCCTTGTGCCTCTTTTCACTCAATGAGAGCGGACCATGCACTTAGCGGCCGGCAAATCGACGTGAGGTGGGAAAAAGCAACCTTGGTGTGAGCGCAAGGCCGCTAAGGGGTGCGCCCGCGGAAAAGAGCAGAACTCGGGTGAAGAGAAGATCCTTCTCTAACACAGATTGCAAGCGAAAGAAGAACCGCAAGAATCTCAAGAACCCCAAGACCCTCAAGAACCTCAAGACCCCCAAGAATCCAAGAACCCAAGACCCCAAGAACCCAAGTTCCTCGTGAAGTTAAGAACCCAAGACCACAAGAATCCACGACTTCAGTGGATGGTCATCACCCAAAGCGAAATGGATACTTCGCATGGAGGTGGTGAGCATGGGAGTGGTGAAAAGAGTTTTCCCCACCAAGAGGTTTTTCCGACCCTCCCCCTTCCCCATCTACGCCAAGGATTGCACTAACTCCTATGGAGGCTTTCGACATGATGATGATGGACATGAAGTTAGAACGTGAAGCGAGACAAACAGAAAGAAAGGCCGACTTTGAGCGTGAGCGAGAGCAAGCGCGCTTGGCGGCCGAACAGAGAGCCCAACAGATGCAAGAGTTGTTCCGACTCTTTTCTAGTGTGCAGGCACAGATTGCAAAGGATCAGGAAAAGGAGACTCTCTCACAGTCTCTTCTTTTCCAAAGCAAGACACACAGGAATTACATGATTTGCATAATGATTTGAATGATAATGACAAGCATGATGAATTGCATGATACTGATGAGCATGATGATTTGCCTGATTAAGATGTGATTTCTCACAAGCATGATGATTTGCATGAAGATGATGTGATTGTTCACAAGGATGATGTGTTAGTTGATACTTTCTCTAGTGAAGCTAACCTCATTGCAGAGACGATCAATCACGAAGCACCGATCTTGGCTCTCGAGTCTAGGTTCAAAGATCCCCCTCAGGAAGAACCGATCTTGGCTCTCGAGCCTAGGTCCACAGAACCCCCACAAAAAGTACTATGTGTTCAAATGATTAGTCAGCACGCATTTGTCGAGTGTTTCATTCGTGATCGTTTCCTGTATTTTAGTCAGCATCTTTACTGGACTCCTTTTCCTAGGCATGCCATATTGTACATTGAGCACGATTCACTCATGGATGAGCACGGATGTATGCGGATTTCTCATAGCAAGATGAAATGTTTGCATTCTAGGAAGTCACATTCAATGTCTCTTCCTTGGCATGACACAGTCGTAGAAAGATCACAAGAAGAATTGAGCATCAAGCCTCGGCATGTCTATTGTGCTTTGCCACAGTTGATTGATTTAGATCAGAAAGATGAGTTTGGAATCCATGTTTTGCATGTGTTTGATCAACGGTTTGGCACTCCGTCTCTATGTTCATCTGCATTGCATGCGCAGTTTTTTCGAAGGAGTAGTGTTTTTCCAGTCACTTTACATGGAATGGGTATGTTCATGTCTTTGTGTTGGAAGTGGTTTCAGGAATTTTCAACCTTGGAGATTCTTGAAGAAGGTGAACTTACGTCCATAAACAAAGTTGAAGCATTGAAGGAGCCACAGAAGACTTTGTCGCTTTCGGCGCGGCCCAAAGAAGCAAGCATTGAAGACCTTTATGAAGTTCAAGTATCGCACGACCCACATATCAGAGTGGGCCGACGAAGAGTCCTTTCCAGGATTCCGGATCTTGTTGGCGATCTCTCTCGTCGCCATACAGTTTGGTACCAATACCTCACTTTGAAAAGGAGGGGATGTCACGTGACACATCCAACCCTATGTATCAATGGACAAGCTACAGCATGACAAGGGTTCAGTGTTGGAATTAGGGTTGCAGAGAAGCACACACAGCTTGGAGAAGACGAAGGAAGCTCAAGGCACACAATAGAGAGTGTGTTACTTAGTGTGCAATGGAAAGATAGATAGCCCTAGAGTGATGGGCATATATACAATGCACGGGGGAAAAAACCTCCTAAAGAGGGAAAAAATGCCCTGGCGATCCTAGTGTGTTCACACACATCACTACCACATGTATATGGTAACAAATCTCCCCTGGAGTGATGCGGTGAACGAGAGCTGGCACATGAGTAAAGGGAAGTGCCATGCCCTGAGGACAGGATCAGTCCACAAAGGGGAGTAAGCCCAAAGCTTTGCGGAAAGCTTCAAGCTTCTCACGAGACAATGCCTTTGTGAAAAGATCTGCAAGGTTGTCCTGTGTTGGCACATAAGCCAAGCTGATCTCTCCTGCTGAGAGCCTCTCTGACATAGTGGTAATGCACCTCAATGTGCTTTGTGCGAGCATGAAAAACTGGGTTCCTCGCAACTGCCAATGCGCTCTGACTGTCAGTGTAGATAGTGTTGGCAGTGTCCTGTCCAACACCCAAATCAGCCATAAGGCGTCTAAGCCATACACACTCAACCGTAGCTGTGAAGATTGCCTTGTACTCAACCTCACAACTCGAAGTGGCCACAGTAGGTTGCTTCTTGCTCAACCATGATATACATGAACTGCCAAGCATGAAACAAAAACCACTTGTGGACACTCGCGTGTCAAAACAACCAGCCCAATCTGAGTCCGAAAAAGCATGTAAGTCTGGCGGCAATGATCCCCCCTTGGGATAAAACAAGCGAAGATGTAAAGTGCCACTAAGGTAGCGGAAAATCCTCTTAACAGCTTGCCAATGCTTAGACCCTGGGCTATGCATAAATCTGCTGACCTGTGAGACTGCAAACTGAATATCCGGCCTCGTGTTGCATACATAAATGAGGCAGCCAACAGCAGTTTGGTAAAGAGTGACATCTGCAGGATCGCCAGCATCATGTAGACTCAATTTCAAACCAGTTTCCATGGGAGTGGCAATAGGTTTGCAATCCTCAAGTCCAAACTTACATAGCAATGTCTCTATGTAACTTTTCTGACACAAGGCAATACCCCATCACACTGCTTAAACTGTATACCCAAATAATGATGCAACAGCCCCAAATCTTTCATCTTGAAAGTAGCATTCAAATCAGCCTTAAATTCAGCAATATGTCTCTCATTTGGTCCAGTGATCAGCAATTCATCAACATAAAGAACCACGATGAGAAATACATCACCCTCACGCTTTACATACAATGTGCTTTCTGTTGGACTGTTACGAAAGCCTTGTTTGACCAAATGAGTGTCAGCTTTCTCATACCAAGCACGAGGAGATTGCTTCAACCCATACAAAACCTTGTTACATTTGCACACTTTGTCCTCTTGTCCTTTTATGACAAAACCGCGAGGCTGCGTTACATAAACTTCCTCAAATATGTCACCATTAAAGAAAGCAGTAACAATGTCTGATTGATGTACATCCTAACCAAAATGAGCTGCCAATGCACATAGAAAACGCACAGTAGTCATACAACAAGTGGAAGCAAAAGTCTCTTCATAATCTATGCCTTTTTGCTGTGCATAACCCTTTGCAACAAGTCGAGCCTTATGGCGATCAATCTCACCATCCGGCTTGCGTTTCAACTTGTAAACCCACTTCGTACCAATGGCCTTTTTGCCAGGAGGCAAATCACATAAAGTCCATGTGTCATTTTCTATAAGTGCATCATATTCTGATTGCATGGCAGCCATCCAATTTTCTGAATTCTGTGCTTTATCAAAAGTCAGAGGCTCCTCAACATCATGTAAGCTAGACACAGCCAAAGCATAACAATCAGATGCATAAGATGCATGGCGAGAGCCTGAACGAGTACGACTAGACAAAGGTGCATCCAATTTACTGTCACGCAAAGTGTGCACCAGCCATTTTGGCATACCTCTAGCCTGCTCATTTTCAGCCCTTTCCTCATCAAGTACATCATGTACATCTGCATCAGTAATAGGTTGATCTAAAACATTTTCAGAAACCCCCATAGACTGTACATTTGCCTCATTGGAACTTACATTCGTATTTCCACCACTGAAAAGAAGCAACAAAGTGTCATAAATGTCCTGTGAGCTTACATTACTGTCTCTAGTACATGACAGCAAGGGCTGAACAGAATCTTCCACAAACACTACATCCCGAGAAACCAGAATACGTTTTGTTTGCGGATGACACAACCTGTAACCTTTGCTTTCAGCACTATAACCAACAAAAATACATTTGACAGCCTTATCATCCAATTTTCTGCGTTGCACTTGTGGCACCAAAGCATATGCCAAACAGCCAAAAACACGCATGTGCTCAATAGAAGGCTTTCTATCATGCCATGCTTCATATGGAGTAATAGACTGCAAAGCTTTCGTAGGACACCTATTAAGTACATAAGTGGCACACATGATGGCCTCAAGCCAAAAAGAATGCGATAAAGCTTGACTTTTGACCATACATCGTGCCATTTCCGTCAGTGACCTGTTTTTTCTCTCAACAACACCATTTTGCTGAGGTGTATAAGGCACTGTACATTGGTGTTTTATCCCACGACTAGCAAGAAATGCATTAAATTCATGAGACATGTACTCCCCCCCTCGATCGGAACGGAGGGTGCCCATAGTACATTTCGAGACATTTTCAGCCATAGCCAGAAATTGTTTGAAGCACATAAAAACTTCGGACTTCGCTTTAAGCGGAAATACCCATGCATGCCTGGAGTAATCATCAATGAAAGTCACAAAGTACAGGTAATTGCCCAAGGACGGAGTTTGCATGGGCCCACAAACATCACTATGCACAAGCTGCAACCTGCATGTGGCCCAAACTTAACCATCCTTTGGAAACTTAGAACGTTGCATCTTACCCAAAATACAGCCTTCACAAACATGTTTGACGGGTGCTTCAAGAGGCGGCAAAGAAGCAACCATATCAGATTTCTGCAAACGCAGCAAACTGGCAAAATTCAGATGACCAAAACGTGCATGTCAAAGTTTGCATCTGAAATAGCCCTTGAATCTGCAACAGCATTTGCAAAATTTTGTCCACACTTGTCATACAAAGTGAGCTTATACAACCCACGGCACAAAAGCCCAGATGCAACAATTTCATCACCAAAACTGAGATCATGAACTGTACATCTGTCATCCACAAATTTGACTACAAGTCCAAGTCTAGCAAGTGCGGATACAGACAAGAGATTCTTCTTGATCCCAGGTACATAAAGTGCATCAACAAGTGTGAAAGAACTGCCATTAGCAGCAGTAAGCACAATCTTTCCAACTCCCTGAACTGGATAAGAGGCGTTGTTGGCACAAGTGACAGAATTCCCATGAGGGACAGACTCGAGAGAGGTAAACAATTCACGATGTGAGGTAATGTGCTTTGTAGCACCACTGTCGAAATACCACACATGTGAATCTGCAGCAACTCACAAGCATGCATCATGGACAACAGGATTGTAAGTGCACTCTGCGCTAAAAGCCCATTCTGCATCAACATCAGCAACACAGTCTCCTTTCACAAAAGACTCAACAATGGCTGCATTTGTAGTGGAACCAGCATTTGCAGTGGAACCACCCTCTTTCTTCTTAGCCTCTTTGGCCTTCAACTTAGGACACGACTTGATCAAGTGATCATTGGCTTTACAATAATGGCAACGCATCTTCTTTTTGCCCTTATCACCAGAATTGCGAGATGAAGTACTGCCAGCAGAAGCATTAGGAACATAATTTTTGCCACTCGCAGCATAACCATAAGAAGTGGCTGCATTGCTGTTACCACCCTTTCTTTGAGAAGCAATAAAAGCCTGTTCAACTGCACGCTGTCTAGTCCTGTTTTTTTTGGACAGTGACTCTTGCAACAGCAATGTGCATAATGCATCAAACTTGACAACTTCTGGATTTCCTTGGGTCATCAGTCTCCGAGTACTAGCAAAAGTCTGGTAGGAATCTGGTAAGGCATCAAGAACAGTCTGCACAAGGGAACTGTCTGAAATGACTTCACATGCAGAAATAAACTGCTCATTGATATCCTTGACACTAGCAAGGAAAGTGTCCATATCATCTTCCTCATGCATAATCTTCGACTCCAGCTCTTTATGCAGCAAAGCAATTTTAGCCTCATTGCGGCTTACATAAAGACCTGCTAAAATATCCCAAGCCTGTTTTGCAGATTTTGCTGAACGGATGTGAGGAACAATGGTGCGCTTCACAGACAACGCAATCAATGCATGAGCCTGCGCATCCTTAGCATCCCAACGAGCTTGTTCTGCCGTAGGCAAAACAACTCTAACAGCTGCAATCCTTGCAGCAAGACCTGCAACATCCTCAACATCGCCTACATCCTCAGAACCAGGACGTACATCAATGCCCTGCACAATGTTCCAGACACCCTTTGACACAAAAACATGTTGCATCATATAAGCCCACATAGGGTAGTTGTCCCCATCCAACCTGTCCTCAACAGCAAACATCTTGAACACATCTGTGTTGTTGTTGTCAGCCATGGTAAATGCTACACCTGATGTGAAAACTGCCCGAAAATAGGAGAAACGGAGCGGGAACAACTTGTGCTATATAGCACAAACCATAGAAGACTATAAGGCACCTGTTATGCAGAAAACGGCACTAACAGAAATTCTGCACAAAATGACGAAATAGCCTGTGCAGTACTGCCTGTAGTGGAAACGGAGGCCGAAATGAGCCCAAATCAAAATTCTGAGCAGACCGAGCTCTTTGAGTCTTCCCAAAAAATTTGTCGACCTGCGAATGCTCGCCAAAGCTCACTGAAATCAGAGAAAGTTAGCAGGCATGTGCTGGAGCAGCTGGCGACTAAGCCCGGGAGGACTTGACCTGCTCTGATACCAATTGGTAGAATTAGGGTTGTAGAGAAGCACACACAGCTTGGAGAAGACGAAGGAAGCTCAAGGCACACAATAGCGAGTGTGTTACTTAGTGTGCAATGGAAAGATAGATAGCCCTAGAGTGATGGGCGTATATACAATGCACGGGGGAAAAAACCTCCTAAAGAGGGAAAAAATGCCCCGGCGGTCCTAGTGTGTTCACACACATCACTACCACATGTATATGGTAACATTCAGTTCGGTCAAGTCAATCTAGAATAGGAAGTGATCTGGCACTTTTGTGAGTCTGTTCGCAGACCGTGCATGTCTAGACACTTAAGAGTAGATGCATATCCTCTGGTTGCACACAGCATGATCATCAGATTTCCATCAAAACCCATCAGGGGCATTTTTACAGTGCATAGACCTATTTTCCCTATTTTTGACATTTTTCACTTATTATTTTTAAGTGACTTTTGTTGGGAACTAGGTAGGGCAAATTTACTAAGTTTGTATATATAGAAACCTAGAGCTGGCACTTTCTAGCAGGAGAGGCAGCAGGAACTCACTTCAACAGGCACCTTCTCAGCAGGAGCCCCAGCAGGCCTAGCGTTTTTGTATCAGCAGCAAGACCTAGTGTTTTGCACCAAGAACAGCCAGTGTTTCCTTCAATTTGCAGATCAGCCTAGCGTTTTGCACTTGCAGCAACCTGGCGACAACAGGATACAGCAGATCAGCCCTAGCGTTAGCAGATTCTCCCCGCATAACACCATATCAGCCTAGCGTTTTTGGAGCAACATAACAGCCAATGTTTTTGCAGTTCCGTCGCGACAAGTCAACAAGAAAACCAGCGTTTTCAGTTTTCAGCATAGACACTCCGCAAAACAAGTCCTGAACCTCGCAGATCTCACCTTCTCGCAGCAAATCCTCGCCGCATGGTCAAATCTCGCGAAGTTTGCAGATTCAGCCCGGAAAGCGCAGATTCAACATCTGCGTTTTCAGTGCGTCGTCGTCGTACCGTCGTCATCAACATTGTCATCGACATAGAGTCAGAATTCAGCAGATAATGATTTGCAGATTTCAGCCCTTAGCATTTTCAAATTTCAGCCCGTCTCGTCGTCATCCTCATCGTCGGCAAGTCCAAGCATTGTAGAGATTTGTGCAATCATAAGTAGACCACTCTCGCCATAGAGAGTGGGGCCTTCGGAGGAGGGTTTGACAACATTCTAGTGTAGTATTCTTCTCCCTCTCTCTCTCAGACTCAGCACCTTCATTCACAGTGTTTATCCACTTTGTTTGTGTTTATTGCACTCTCTCACTAAAGGAACGGAAGGCTCTCCCTTCCGTAAGTAAAAGGAACCTTGAGCACAGTTCGGAGCACTCATCTTGAGCAAAGTTCAACGTTCACTTCTGCTGCACCTTACAACATGCTTGGCTAATTTGCCCTACCCAGTTCCCAACAAAAGTCACTTAAAAATAATAAGTGAAAAATGTCAAAAATAGGAAAAATAGGTCTATGCACTGTAAAAATGCTCGATGGAATCTGATGATCATGTTGTGTGCAACCAGCGGATATGCATCTAATCTAAGTGTCCGGACATGCACGGTCTGCGAACAGACTCACAAAAGTGCCAGATCACCTCCTGATCTAACTGAACTAAACCTATGTCATGAAGTAGCTTGTCCACGTACACATAGGGTTAGATGTGCACGTGACAGGACGCATGCTACATGCGCATGCAAATGCAAAAGAGGGTTAGGGTAGCTCCTTCTATATCCGCATAAAAGGCAAGCAAATTGATATTCAAGATCTGGATTTTCGTGTATCCGATGTTGATCTTTGTTCAAAGACATAGCGATGAAGACGAGAGAGCGCCCAATGTGCATTGGACTAAGGGGGGAATGGTTATGAAGTCCGGGCAGGGACGCAAAGCTTCTTTGACAAAAAAAAAAACTGAGAGAGGTTCTTTGGGTTCTTGATTCTGCTTGGGTTCTTGTTGGTTCTTCCCTTGAGTTCGCAAAGTCGAAGCACGCACAAAGCTCTGATACCAATGTCAGTTGCAGCGAAAGTGTTTTAAGGGTTTAGCTCGGATCGGGTACTCCGCACACAAACACAAGGTTACCTTACTTCACTTCAAAGAACTGAACTGAAGTGAATGAAAGAGAGAGAGAGAGAGAGAGAGAGAGAGAGAGAGAGAGAGAGAGAGAGAGAGAGAGAGAGAGAGAGCATGGAATGTCGAGTCCCAACCACCCTCAAGGGCCCCCTTGCCACAGCAAGTACTTGCTTTGTTGCCACAGCAAGTACTTGCTTTATTTCTTGCACAAATGCTCATACAATGATGCTAAATGATGAGATGTTGAGATGTTAAGGGGTACTTGATGCTACAAATGTTGGGTACTGACGAAGCTAAGGCCTGGGTACTGCAGGTACTTGGTACTTGGTATTGTGGGCACTTGCCACTTGGTACTGTTGGGTACAATAGGTACTTGGATGCTAAGGACACGGAGGTCCTGAACATCCCTACGCTAAGCTAGGCAAGAGCTAAGCCAATATGCAAGGGGTGCTAGATGTTGGGGTACAGCGACGATGACGACGACGACGACTTGTATTGCGGTGTTGTTGAGGTACTAATGGGTGTTGCTGAGGTACTTGGTACTGCGACGATGACGATGACGATGATGACAATGAGGCTGTGGGCTGATCTGCTATCGCCGGGGACGACGATGGGCTGAAAACTGAAATCGCTGAAAAGGCTATGGGCTGAAAATTGAAAACGCTAAGGGCTCTGCGACGAGGACTGCAGTCGCGGTGAGAATTGGGCTGGATGCTGAAAATGCTGATGGCTGATGGGAAAAACGTTGTCCTTGCTGGTCCTGCTTGTACTTCTGAAGAGGCTCTGTCACTGCTCCTCTGCCTTCTATTGGTGCCCCGAGGGTATGGGCATGAGAGGGTATGCAACTATGACCGGCATGGGCATGCACGTCCTGCGAGAGGCTCACAAAGTGCCAGGCTAGGTCCTAAGCTAACTAGGATTGATGCTAGATTATAGCAAAAGCTTGTCGACGTGGCGCAAGTGCAGTGCACACGTGACAAAATAAGTCTTGATCTGCTTGACCACTAGAACCTCCTTTCTTCTTTGTAGTGGAGGATGTAACTGCTTTTCTAACCATAGATGGTTGAGACTGTCAAATCAATAGGATCCTTAATTACTGACGACTTTTCCTTCTTTCAAGGAGCTGATGTGCCAACACCTCTTTCCACTGCCAAAAATCAATTTCATGCTCTTCTTTGGCATAAATTTAGTAGATTTGGGATCCTTGTAATAAACAAGAAAAACATGTCTTATAAATAAAGGTGTCATTAAAGATTGTCGGAGGAGAAAATGGTTTACTAAAGAAACTAGAAGACACTAGATAGCTTTATTAAGTTATTGAAATCCACACAGAAATTTATGCATAATGAACTATCAACCTCAATTTAACTTGTAAAGCAGAGCGGTTGCATGCAATAAGAGTTGCAACTAGCTATGAGGTGTGATCTTGAAATCGGAAGAGACCTTGTTTATCGGTTTTATTAGGAGAAAAAACTTGTAAAGAGCATATTAAAGAAGTATACATACCTTTTTTCTTTACTTTAAATTTTTTAACAATCTTTTGTGTTCAACGGGTAGATTAGATTAAGAACTCAAAAGAATGGAAAAATACATAGATTTAACCAAGACCGTTCCCTTCTAACACGCAAACAATTAAGAGAACCTTTCTTATGTCCAATCGTCAAATTGAAAAATGACTAGAAGAATGGGATATGGTTTGCATAAGTGCTAAAAACAAGGTCTTGGTCTTAGATGTGGGCATGAAAACCTTGTTAAACACTCTAGACATTTGAAAAAACAACTCAGCATGCAGTTTAACCTTAAAGAGAATGGAAAATATATTACAATCCAAATGAATGAGCCGATGAACACCACTACTCTGGCTACATGGTATGCACTTATGTCTACCTCTCAATCTCACGGTTCACCCCCCTTAATTACGTGTTTCGTGCCTTGTTCAGGCCCCCATACAAAGGAAAGCAATTTGAGCATAAAACTTTGGCAGGAACCCGAACCTAGATAGGATGAGGTCAATTTGGGGATGTAAAGCATTGTAAACGGTCAAAAGATGGCTTAAGTAGACTTGACACATTTCCAAGTAGATTTAGGTGAATGTAAGTTTAGACTCGACGTTCTAACTTGCAAGCCACACGAGCATGATGTGTCAAGCACCTTGGCCTTCACTTTCCGACCACCCACAAATAGTGTGAATGTGTCATGCATTGGCTTGAACCTTCCAAGAGAGCCTACTATGATTTTGAAAATATGTGTCAACAAAGAGAGAAAATGTTGGACTTGCATGAAATATATCTTTGACACCTTAGTCACTCTTGTGCTTCTTTAAGGCGTTGAAGTATGGGGTGGTTGCATTTGTAACTCTACATGGATGGAGAGAGTTGTGTACGTGATAAAGATGCACCAAAGCTCTACATATCCGCTTCCTACA
The DNA here is from genome assembly GCF_014529385.1 of Adiantum capillus-veneris. Taxonomy (NCBI): domain Eukaryota; kingdom Viridiplantae; phylum Streptophyta; class Polypodiopsida; order Polypodiales; family Pteridaceae; genus Adiantum; species Adiantum capillus-veneris. The sequence goes on along the minus strand of NC_140932.1, from coordinate 149,569,697 downwards.
AATGCATGGGAGGCAAGCAAAAATTTTCAAAAGGCATACAGAAGTAAAATATTTAGCTTTATATGGATGCAAGATATAAGGAGCGAGTTTGCTACTACATTCAAAGAATCTATCTTGGATGCACCCATCGACACAATCAGATCTCTGGTAGGGCTTGACTTTGGTCGTCATGATTCTACAATCCAAGAGGACATTACTAGTGAGCGTTATAGAACATAGGTTCTTGTTTATAGAACATAGGTTCTCGGAAGAAGAAAGAAGCTTAGAGAAATATTCGAGGTGGAGAAGTGAAAGGGTGCATAGAGTGGGGGTATCGGGTGGTACACCGTACGTTCAGCAAATATTGTGTATCTCAAATCTGATGATCTGATCAAAGACTACCAAATGCCAACCTTGCCACTCCAACTCATAAGCGAGAAATCATCCTCATCAAGCAAAGGCTCCTTCCTCATTGGCCGCTTAATGCTCTCGAAGGCTATGATAAGGTTACACTCAAGGAATGGGACAACTCATAATGGAAAATCAGCCCACTTGGCAAAAGAATTAGCTTAGGAGAGGCCAAACGACCACATATTCTACTTGACTACCTTGAAGGAGATTCATATCGACCCTACCTTTTGCCTACTAAGAAGAAGAAGAGCCTAGCACTCTTCAAGGATCACTCTACCAAGCATCAAGCTTGGCTTAATTTTATATACCTAGATGAATCCAGGATATACCCAGATTCACCCTTGAAGGAAAGTACAAGGTATAGACTGTAACTAAGTCAGACTTTGTAAATAATTAATTTATTTACGAGAAAAGAATTATCTAATTAGTTGTGTGCACACCAGAATAGACCTAGCAGTTCTAAGGCCTCAGGTGAGCCTAAATGCGGGCTAGAACACCTCAGAGGGACCTTAGCAGAAATTACCCTGAAGCCCTAGTGATTGGGAAATCGGGTCTTCAGAAAGGGGTAAGCAGTAGCCTCAGATTTTAGGCTCAGAAAAATACGCGCGTCAGTACAAGCACATGAATGAGATGGGGTCCTTAGAACAGTGACCCTAAGGCTAATAAAGCTAATAAAGCCTTAGGGTAAATTTCGTGAAATTAAATTTAACGGTCCGTGCCCGGGCGAGCGGCCGGACAAGTGTGAACAGGTAAAGGCGGTGCAGTGCCCGTGCGGCATTGCGCCGGCAGACCTTTGGTGTTCTCATAAAAGAATCATTGGTAGCAATTGTTAGTTAGTTGCACATTTTTTTAATTAATAAGCTAGAAGTTTTTAAAGTCAAAAGTTGAATGGTTTTTAAGTTTTTAAAGTAAGTGTGCCAAGTGGCACACTTACCAATGCAAACTAACTCTCTCTCTCTCACTCTCACCCTCTCTCTCTTCCTAGCGTCCCCTCTCCCTGATGGCTATTTAGGAGCCCCCCCTCCCCCATTTTCAGGGCTGGCAGTGCACCTACCCCCCCTAATGTGAGCGTGCTCTACGCGGTGGAGCCCTCCATTGAAGCTTGAGAGCAGCCCCTTGCGACATATGTGGTAGCCTTGTGCTCCCATTGTCAAGAACAAGGGATCTCACAGTCATAGACACCTTCTGGTGAAGTTTCATCGCGAGAAGCTGCCGTAGACGCTCTCTTAGCAAAGTGCGGCTGCTGTAATTCTCTGTTTTCAGCCCCTAATCACCTCGATTAGGGTTGTTTTCAGCAGATCAGCCATAGAAATTCTCTTCTCTCTCCTTATCCTAAGTCTACATCAAGTTTGGCGCGATTCCATCGCGAAGAAGACCTCTGTTTCGACGTAGGGGTGCGCACAGGTAAGAATTTCAGGTTATGTGCAGAAAATTACAGCAAGCATGTGCGTGTGCATTTTGCTTGTTTCTCTTTTGTGTTCGATGCATGAAGGAATGAGCATGAAGGCAACACATAACGGAAGATGGACTCTCCTCTGTGAGAGCTTCCGATGAGTTGTTTCGGAAGATAGACTCTCTTTTCGAGAGCTTCCAACCAGTCTCGCAGAAGAGGGGAAATCCCCTAAGCAGTAAGAAAGTGGAAACACTTTCTCAGTCAGTAGTCAGAACAGAACAGAAGAAAGAATAGAGGACGGGCGTGTGCCCAGTTCCTGTGCTTGTAAAGATTCTCCCTTAGTAATAAAGATATTCTCTTTATGGGGGGGACCAGCCCATCTTCTGGTCCCCAATGAAGTGTCAAGTTTTCTCGCTCCCTCTAATTCTCTTGAGTATTTGAAGTGCAATTAAACGTCAGTTTACGCTTCCATATTTTTGTGACAGTCATGGTAGTCACCCACGAGACAATATAACCATCAGCTCCATCATGCATAGTATTGACTAAATACCACGACATCCCCACTAACGTGATCAGTGCCCAATAGTGGGTGTAGAACTAGGTACAAACAGATGCTCCCAAACACAACACACACCACACGCACACACATATGAGCATACATCAACACAAAGTTCAACGTGCTGAGTTTCTGTCATGACTCCGGAGATCAAGGGCAGACTCAGCCATAATGAAGCCTAGCACTAAGAGAAGCGTTAAATTGGAAAAATTAGCACAAAAGAAAAGGTAGTTGATAGGGCATACGCACCACAAAAGATAGAAAGAATTAGCACAATATCAACTGGTCGTAACTCGGACGAAAACTTCACAATGTGAGGTCTACATGACGTTGGAGGATTTTGTATTCTTTACGGAAGCCTTGATCTAGGAATTGTTCTAAGTCCTCAAATCCTTACAGTGCTTGAATATTTTCTTCATAGCCTGCTCCAACAAGCGCTTGGCATAAATTGAATCCTTTGGAATACTCCAAAAAATTATCTAAAAAATGGTCATTCTAACCAACATCAATGTCCGCACTATGGAGGCATGCTCTTCTCCTCTCTAATTTGCACTTGTGTGCTCTTCGCCTCCTTCCTCCTCCGCTTTCTCTTCCACAATGACTTCCACCTCTTCATCCTTCACCCCTTGACCAACCGTAAACCGAATGTAAACAAACACACACACACACACAGCAATGGAATTTCAGCAAAACTTAAAAGTAGTCCCCCTCCCCTCCCCCCTTGATTTGAGATCAGCTTGAGGGCTAGATTGGATGGAGATGGATACTGGCAATGTAACAAACTGCTGACGTGTCGACCTATCGGAGCTACCGGTCGAGGGGCCTAAACAACAAGCAACAGAAGAAGTGTCACAAAGTGATGACGTGGTTGTCCAAGAGCAAAAAACCCTAACCCTAATTTTTACCAAAAACCCTAATTCTATAACCCTAATTCCAGAAACCCTAACTGCTGAAACCCTAAAACCTGCAAACCCTAACCCTAAAACTGCAACAGCGTGGCTGATTTCTGAAAATTGCGTTGGCATGATGACGTGGCAGGCTGTACGGATTTCCGTGATTTACGTTGGCAGCTTTTGGCATTGCTTTTTGGACCAGAAGCTTTTGAGTTTGAAAGCTTTTCATGTAAATCGCTTTTTAGGCCAAGGGTTTAAATATGAGGCTAGGGCTCATTCTCTGGCATGCTTCCTGGAGAAGGTGTAGAGTCTTGAGTACCGGCTTGTACTTTGATGATGCAATATAAAGAAATACCGAAAGGGGCGCCAAGGATTGGGGCCAATACTCTCTGGGGTGGAATTCCGCCACTCTGTGTCGCGTGTCGTCTCTCTCTCTCTTTCAGTTCAGTTGTTATTGAAGTGCTAAAAGTCTGTTCAGCCTGTTCTCTTCTATTTGGCACGTGGTGCCCGCCTTGTGACAGGCAATATAGACATCATGTGGTTCCAAATAGCCTCTATTAGGCTACCGATCATTGAGTGGTGCAAATTTTGCTTTATTCACATTGCTCGATTGGGTTGTGTGTTGCATTTAGAGTATGCCCTGAATGGCTGAAGGACCTATGTATGTAACATAGGTATATTGAGTCTACTTCAAGTGTTTCCAGTCATTGACTGCAGCCATGTCCAGACATGCTGAGCATAATCCATTTCCAGGCTGGAATTATTTTCAGCGACTTAACTTTGACATGAATGCACTGCTTTTGCTTGTCATTGTAGTCATCTCCTACCCTTCCTTGTACAAAGAAAGTGGCACTCAATCAATAGAACACCACAGTATGCTTTTGCATTAAACACTATACGACAGCCCATAAGTGTCCCAAGCTCTCTCGCAACAAGACACACATTTAACAGCTAGATACCAATGCAAACATTGCATCTTTTTCATCGCTGGTACAGTGTGGCTGTGCGGAAATTAGAATGGAATACTACAAAGCATCCTCCAGGAAAGAAAGACAAGGCAACGCAAAATATGTTCCTGAATTTCACTAATCAAGTAAAATGGATGGACTCGCCTGCTCCACAGACTTGACAACGCTTTGCAGCTCGCGAGAATCATTATGCAGGAGGATGGCCTTCTTTCCCTCGGCAGAAGCTCCCTGGAGCGACTCTTGCAGCTGCTTGGAAGGGCCCTTCTCCTTGTGGGTTTGGGGAGGTCCAAAACCTTTCTTTCTCTCGAGAGACGCCCGGAAAGTGGGGAGAGAAGAAAGACACGTAGCTGTCCTGTAGGGAAGTGGCGATGAAAGAAGGAATGTAGTCGTATGAGACATCTCTCAGAGCCTCCGCCACGAACACCACTTCCAAAGGTTGGTACATTTGGCAAGAGATTTATGTATGCAGCCTGCTGCCCCAGAGGGAGAAAATGCCTCCCCTTTTTGCTAATGAATATATGTTGAAAGTGAAAATGATAAGAGAGTGAAATTGGTCACCCACTCTGATCCAAGGCAAAAGGTAGGTCTCCAACAAGCTGACGACCAATGTTGCCATCTCTGATATAGATGGCAGATTGCTACCTCGAAGAAAAGCAAACAGCATCTCCTCCATGTTCCTAACCTATTTTTTGTTGGCAAACACAACATGATACAGAACATTGAGAACCATTAACGAAAGACACACACACACACACATAGATATTTTAAGCAATGTAGTATTGAGCGTCATATATGTTTTCTAAGAGAAGGTTAGTATGGAGGCAAATCAAAGGTTAATCCTAGGACCACATACATATATCTGTAAGTAGGTGGTTTGTGGCATATACCATAGCTTACACAATTGTAACTATCATTGAGCAAGGGTTCATGAATTGCGCACCCAAACAAATAAGTAAATGGACAAAAGATGATTAGAGATATTGAGCATGATTGGTAATAATTATACATGGTGTATATGGTGATGATGATTCTCTAGATATAGCTAGAGTAAGATGCAATGTTGTAGCTATATTTCAGAACCATCATCACCATATATGTATAATTATAACCAATCGTGTTGAGTATCTCTAATCAAATTTTGTTCATATATTTCTTTTTTTTTTGTTCATATGCAAATGTGTGCCATAAAAGCCATCAACATCTTTCTACAAAGACTGTCTTCATATTGGTATCCTGAGTATTAGTTGTAACTATCATGGCTACCTTCCCAACAGTGACAATAAAGGATTGGATGGCACCTCTGCCCAATAGTTACTCCACACAGAGGAGGACCATGCTTCACTCTTACTTAAAGAGCTCCACCAAAGTTCCAATAGAGTGCCTTGCAATTAAAGGTGCTTGCATTATATTTCTTGAAGTGCAACTTTGCCTTCTAGGCAATGCTACAACCGTCTAAGCTAAGATGCATCTTCGTGGCCGCCCTTGCACTCAGCTTACAGTCGTCTCCATAGGCTCATTAAATGATGGGCCTTCCCAAGGCAAGAAATAACTTACTTGGATGCAAGGCCCATCTGTAGTATCCAATTTGTTGTTGGGAGCATTGGTCATGGTCTATTAATGTTAAATTTTGAGAGAGAGAGAGAGAGAAGGAGGGGGGGGGGGGGGGGGGGGGGGGGGGGGGGGGGGGGGGGGGGGGGAGAGAAGAAGAGAATTTTAACGTCATAGGAAACTATCCCAAGAGACCTTAAAGATCTATCCGACGAGGAGAGTTGAACTCAAGACCTGTTATGAGAGAGAGAGAGAGAGAGAGAGAGAGAGAGAAGGTAATTATCCCACACTTGTGGCCGCAAGAAAAAATCACAAAATGTGCTAAAGAGTCACACATTATTTTGTGTTTGGAATCATAATGATTGTTGGAGTATCTTTTAAATTAACGGGTCCTCTTTGCTCACGACAGGGGCATATAGGCAGGCTGCATGATTTCATCACTCTGTTTTATTCTTTTTCCTTTTTGCCAAGCTAAACTACGGGTTTTGCCTACACATGCCCCTCATAGGGGTTGAACTGCATGTAAAGCCCCTCTCCTTTACCACGAGGCCAACGCCCTTTGAATTTGTATGTGTGTTCTACTAGTATGTCCCTACGATAATGAAAAAAACCTAAAATAACTCAAGTCTCTTAAGATGTTTTTTTCATAATTTAAATCACAAAAGTTAATTGAGTCTGCCAGAAGAAGGCACAAGAGAAAGGCGCTATGATTGGTTCGCTTATGGAAAGTTGTTTGGATGTGTAATGGAAATGGCCTATGAACTTTGAGAGTAGCAGAATTAGGAAAATTAGAGAAAGCATTTTTGTGAGATTACCTTGTGAGCCTGGAGGGTGAACTTAATTAAATGGTAGCAACATAAAAATAGTACTTAGCTAACTTGGCATGAACAATACTTTTGCAAGAGAGAGAGTTTAGAGAACATGGCAATAGTTGAGGACCGGATTTATGTGGAGCCAGTCCCCCCTCCGATAGGCATTTGTATTATAGATTCTCCCATTAAGAGAGACTTGGTACAATACAATCTTTGTGTTCCTTGTGACCTAGGTGATGCAATGAAGATAGAAAGCTTCATGCATCATGAGCATAACATAAACTTTGTAAAAAGCATTAACTATCCCAAGCCTCAGTCCCAAGGCCTCAAACACCTTTGAAGGTGGAGAGAGCTAGTGGGGAATGATGGTAGGGAAGAGGAAGAAGAAACATTCCATAGGAGAAAGAAATAGTTCCTCCCTTATCATCTCTCTTCTTGCTAGCATACATAAGAGCATAGTAATGAAGATGGAGAAGATGGCAAGCTTAAGCATTGAAGCATGGTTCTTGGTTGGATTTGCATTCCATAGCCAAGAGTGTTGGTGAGGCTCTCAACTTCTCTACTAGCTTGGAGAAGGAAATGGAGCTCTTGCACTTTGCACTTCACACAATGAGAGTGTGTGTGAGTGTGTGTGGGAGAGTATACCCCCCAAGCTAGACCCCTTCTTGCTTTGGTCGACCCCCTCTTCTAGCTCATGAAAGAAGCTTATTGGACCCCTGCAAGCCTGTTCAATCACATGCAGAAAGCATAACAAGCAACAAGGGTAGCCTTGGGACAAGTGTCCCCCTTTCCCCTTTCAGAGAGAGGACTTGATAAATGCAAAAGCAATTAATTAATTCAACTAAATTATCATTGGACCACTCTAGGGATCAACCAATAGGCTTTGGACACTCCTTGAGGGTAACCTAGCTAGGGGCTTGACATGTGTCCTACTTGTCTCTTGAGCAAGGGGCGCCCTTTGGGAGAGAGAGTGGTCAAGCAACCACCCCCCCTACTTGCATGGCTCGCCCCCTCCTTTTAGGGATACGTGTTGACTTTTGTGACACCTCAAGCAACTCAACCTTGGGCCCAGTTCTCACCACAAGCTCGGTCCTTAAGTCCCTCAAGCTTGGGTTGGGTTCCCACCTCAAGTACAACCCTACCTTCTCAAGCATGACAAGCATCTCAATAAGGTCAAAGGACTTTTAACACTAACCTTTGGAGGTCTTCAATGAAGCTAACCCTAAGGTCTTTAAGCTCCATTGGTTAGCCTTGCTCTTTGAGAGACCATCTCTCATTTGGGCCCCTTTACCATTGGCCACGTGTCGAGATAATTCAATAAGCACATGTCTATATTCTAACCCTTGTTCTCGTTTATTCTCCCCTAGTAAATGATCAATTTAATATGAGAAAATCATTTGGGTTGGTTAGATATTAGATTTTATAACATTACCTTCTCTCTTGAAATCATAGTCGTCCTCGACTAAGAGGTAGAAGAGATAAAACCTTAGTCATTAGTCATTTTTTCTTACCGGGTAGAGGATCCCTTTTTATCCTATGACATCATTCCAAGATGGATGACTAATCCATTTGGTGCTTGGGAGACATAGTTGCCGCAAGCATGTCTACTCTTTAGTCTATTTTATTCTCCCAAAGTAGAGTGACAAATTCTACTTGGTGTTTGAGAGACGTCATCATCACAAACACGATTCTAAGCATGCATACTATTTTAATTTGTGCATAATAGGGGGCTCTCCTTTGTAGGGCTTAAGTAGGCTCACATGAAAAGCATTGTGTATGAGCCAATGGCTGGGCAACTTAAGTTGATAAGCCATTTCATTGATTGGCTTCAAGATTTGAAAAGGACCGTAGTATCTTTTTGCTAATTTAGCATAATACTTTTGATGGCCCGTAGGATTTTTGCCCATCGTTTGTCTTAATCGAGCCTTGGGAAACTTAAGTAAGACCCAATCATTTTCTTTAAACGTTAAGGCCCTTATATGCTTGTCAGCAGTAGCTTTTTGCATTTGTTGAGAGATGGATATAGCCTCCTTAATCTTTTGGAAAGATTCTTGTAGATCACGGCTATACTCATCCTCGGCAGCAGTGAAGATCTTCCCATGTACTTTAAGTAGCAAGGGACTTTTAGGTCTTCCCTCAATGATTTCAAAAGGTGCTTTTCTCGTAGAAGTATATACAGTATTATTGTACGCATACTCTACAAGAGGCAAGTACTTTTCTCATTGTGAGCGTTGGTCTACTTTGGTAACATAAGTCTTTAGTAGATCGAGTATCGTAAGATTGGCTATCTCACTTTGGCCATCCATTTGTGGGTGATAGACCGAAGAGAAATTTAATCTTGCCTAGATTTTCAAAGAGACCTTTCCAAAAATTACTAGTCATTCTAGGATCTCTATCTGACACGATGGATGTTGGCAATCCATGGTGTTTGAAAATATGTGATATGAAGAGAGTTGTCATTTGGTGTGCCTTGATAGTCTTTTTGACAAGAATAAAGTGTGCTTTCTTGCTAAACTTGTCGACTTTTGTCCATATTCCTGTATTTCCATGTATATACTTGGGTAATCCAAAGATAAAATCCATGGATATACTCTCCCATGGTGAATTTGGGATAGGCAATGGTTGGAGTAATCCAGGTTGCTTCCCTCTATCATACTTCGTGTTTTGGCATATCACACATTTTGAAAGATACTCTTGTATGTCCACTTTCATGGTAGGCCAATAGAAATATGACTCTACTTGTCAAAGAGTAGGTTGAATGCCTCTATGGCCAGCATAGAGAGGAGCATGAGATTCATACATAACTTTCTCTCACAAAGGGAGTGGGTAACACATAGCCTATTGCCGTGGAGAAGATAACCATCCTGCAAGGTGAATGTTTCCTCTTTCTTCCCAAAGCAAGGGCTAACATTATGTATCTAAAGTTAGGGTCAGTAACATACTCATCTATCATAGAAGATAGATAATTGTGAGTTGCTATAGACACCACATTAACTTTTGGTCATCGTCGTGAAAGTGCATCAGCCACTTGATTGTGCTTACCAACAATGTGAGCAGTATGAAAATTAAATTGCGAAAGAAAATTTGCCCACCTCATTTGTTTGTCGAAAAGATTTGTTTGCGTCATGAAGTACTTTAGACTTTGATGGTATGTTTGTAAAAGGAATGGAGTCCACAAAAAATAGTGCTTCCATGTGTCTAGGGCATGTACAACAACTAAAAGCTCTTTCTCATAAATGCCTAAGACCCATTCATCCGTATTGAGCCTTCGGCTCTCATATGCTATGGCATGCCCTTTTTGAAGCAAGACTGCTCCAAGGCAATCACCACAAGTATCACATTGGACCTCAAATGGCTTTGAGAGATCCGGAAGCATGAGGACTGGTTGGGAGGTAGGCTTCTCTTTGAGCTTGTCAAAAGCATTTTGATCCTTAGCAGTCTATGAATACTTAACGTTCTCCTTTGTTCAGTCATGTAATGGTCCTGCTATTTGAGAAAATTTTGCTATGAAGTGTCTATACTATGCACACATACCAATAAAGCTTCTTAGCTCGTGTAGATTCCTTGGATTAGGCCATGCTTTTATTACCTCTAACTTTGATGGATCCATACGGATACCATCTTGAGAGATAATATGACCTAAGTATTGAATCTCCTGAAGGAAAAAAATCACTTTTCTTTTGGTTGAGAAGAATCTTGTTATCCCTCAATGCTTGAAAAATCACTTGGAGATGTTGCTTGTGTTCCTCCAAGGACTTGGAGTAGATGATGATATCATCAAAGAACACTCCAGTGAATTCGCGATAGGGTCTAATTATTTTCTCCATTAGACGATTGAACGTGGCTGGTGTGTTGGTCAAGACAAAAGATATGACTAGATATTCATAAAGACCAAACGTTGTACAAAACGCGATCTTTAGGATATCTTCATCCACTATCCTTATTTGATGATAGCCACTTTTAAGGTCAATCCTACTGAAGTAGGTAGAGCCTTGTAGATTATCAAACATACATTCTACCAGAGGCATTGGAAATTTGATTTTGATAGTGATATGGTTTAGTGCTCGATAGTCCACACACATACGGTATGTACCATCTTTCTTTTGCACTAAAAGGACTGGAGAACAAAAGGGAGAGGATCTAGGACTCACCATCCCTTTGTCTATCAATGCTTGTACTTGCCTCATGATCTCCTCTTGTTGAGCTTGGGAAACTCGATAAGGAGGCTGGTTAGGCGGTGAGCTTCCTGGTAGGAGCTCAATTCGATGGTCATCATCCCCTCATTTTGGAGATAAGTCCATAGGGATATCATCCATGAACACATCTTGGAATCCTTTTAGAAAATTAGACAAGTCTAACTCTTCTTGATTCCTATCATTAACATTTGATGAAACATTAGGACCTTTTAGGGACTCTTTGATAAAAATCATGTACGCAAAAACTGAGCTCTTCATTGATTTATCAAAAGCAGGAGGATTTACAAGTGGTATAGTACGACCAGACTCACTAGCATCTATATACATGTTCTTTTCCCTGTAGTAGGTGAAGTAGATTCTCCTTTCAAGGAAATTCATGTTGGCAGCTGTTGGGGTATAAAGCCCAATGTGGTCGCCCAGGTAAGTGGGCGGGCCGCCAGGTATGTACACATATTCTTTTGTAAAAACCTAATAAGAACTCACTATGCTCTACACATTACAGTAGAGCGAGTTCACCATATCGTCGTGCTCTTCTTCTCGCACTCTCTCTCGCGTCGCACTTCCGCTCGTACTCCTTCAACTGGTATCAGAGCTCAGATCGAGGCTCGAGGCAGCACTGCAGGAGGCTAGAGTCACCAACTCAGATTGGAGTGAAATTCGACAGGCGAAGACACGGCCCCAAATCTCGTGGGAAGGCCTGAAGAGCTCGGTGTTGTCAGAATTTCATTCTGATGTCATCTCAGCCACCGTTCGGCTTCGACAAAGGTCTGCGCATGCCATTTTCGACTACGTGGTCTCGGCGGGTGCAGATCCGACTCTGCAAATTTGGGGTTTTCGGCCTACGACTTCAAGTGCTGAGGATATCGACACTCCCAGAGTGTTGATTTGTGGCTGTCTACACATCGAAGGACGGATCACAGTTCTTGGAGGCGTGTCACATACGACACGGGCGCATCTACACACAAACTGTAGGCGACATCCACTAGTTCATCAGGTAGCTTGTGTTTGCTGCTTGATATTCCAGATTTCATCCTGACATTGCAGGTACTTCCACATGGGATGTATTGTCAGAGATGATGTATGTTTGTTGAGGGTTTGTTGGCTGTGAGTCACGTAGCAAACAACCGCCGCAGCGGTTACAGCATATAGTGGGAAATTTGTGGATGTATGACTTTGTGGGAATTCTATGTACTGTCAGATTTACTGCAGCCTTTGTTGAGGGTCGAGTGAGGTTTTATTGAGCTGGGGGATTCTCGAATGTTGAGATCCTTTCGGTGATACAGGTCTTGGAGCGATCCCTCGAGCACCCTTAGATAGGCAGCTAGGATGTATTGACTGTGAGTTAGACAGTTGGGATTGCATCTTTGCTTTACTGCCATTGAGGCATTGTCACAGTCTATGCTTACAGGATAGTGACAGGACAGTGAGAGACAGTACAGGTGCAGAACAGGTTTACCCGCAGCTTACAGTGTCAGAGAGACAGTGTTTTCTGAGCTGTTTTTTGGTCTGTTTTTTGAGTACACCAGAGCCATTTTACAAAGGAGACTCTGCCGAAATTTATGCAGAATCTGAGGCTTTCTTGGTTCATTTGACAGGTTGATATTGGTTCAGAGGTCAGTTTACAGGGGAAACTCTGCCGAATTTTTCACAGGAAAGTAAACCACTATGAAGCGTAGCTATGGCTGGATCATAGGACACTGCTCTTTATAATATCAAGAAGCTGGATGGAACCAATTTCCCATTGTGGAAGAAGCAGATTTGGCACGAGTTGGTACAAAAGAAGCAGATAAAACCTATAAAGCTCAAGGGGATAAAACCAGAAGATATGGACGAAGATGAATGGAACGAAATGGATGAATTGACACTTTCTACCATTATGTTGACTTTGGCAGAAAGCGTTTACTTCAATGTAGCAGACGAGATGTCGGCTTATCAAGCATGGTTAAAGCTGAGTGATCTTTATGAGAAGCAGAGTGCAGCTTCACAGGTATACTGGCTTAAGAAGCTTGTTGACTTGAAGATGAAAGAAGGGACACCTATGTCCAATCATCTGAATGAATTCAACACAATCTATAGTCAGTTGTCAGCTCAAGGTGTCAAGTTTGATGAACTTGTTAGAGCTATGTTCCTGTTGATCACATTGCCGAAAAGTTCGGACACTTTTCGCACAGCTTTGAGTAATTCTGCACCTCCAGATGGTTTGAACATAGCAGGTGTAGAAGGAAGTCTGCCTACTGAAGAAACCAATAGAAAGTTAATGGACAAAGGCAAAGGAACAGCCTTAGTTGTCAGGGGAAGGACCAAAGAAAAGTACAAAGGTGGAAAGAGGAATCAGTCTCGTAGCAAGTCCCGCAGTCCTAAAGGCAAGAGTGACATAGAATGCTACCATTGTGGCAAGAAGGGTCACATGAAAAGAGACTGCAGAGAATGGAAAGCAGAAAAAGGCAAAGAGAAAGCTGAAGACCATGGTGAGAAGAACAAGTCCTCAGTGAAGATTCAAGAAATAAATGTGACAAACACTGTTGCAGAGGATGACAGTCTAGTGTCAGGAGACATCTACTTCTTGAAGAATACAATGGACTCAGCTCTTCTTACAGCATCTGATGGAAATGCACTGAGTGACTGGATTATAGACTCAGGGGCATCACTTCATGTGTCTCCAAACAAGGAGTGGTTTACCTCTTATGTGACCACTAAAGATCATGTTCGGCTAGGCAATGGGCAGACATGTGAGATCTTAGGTGTTGGAGATGTTCAATTGAAGTTTCAGAATGGCTCTTATTTCACGCTGAAGAATGTGAGACATGTTCCCGCAATTACAAAGAGCTTGATCAACACAGGTTTACTTGATGATGCTGGCTACGTCACCACTTTTGGATAGAACATGTGGAAGATATCCAAGGGTTCTATGACAGTAGCACATGGAGTAAATTCTGGAGGACTTTACATGATTTATGTATCAAATGTCTCTAAAAATGTAATCAATGTAACCGAGTAGCCGAACGTTTCTTTGTGGCATAGCTGGTTAGGACATATGTCCAAGAAGGGAATGGAAATCTTGTCTCGTTCTGGTTATTTGCCTGGATTTTCATTTAATGATTTTGAATTCTGTGAACATTGTCTGTATGGTAAGCAAACACAGCAGCCACATAAGCATAGAAGCAGTAGAAGAGATACACAGTTGGCACTTGTTCATAGTGATTTGTGTGGACCTATGCCTAACCTATCTCTAGGGGGAGCTTCTTACTTTATGACATTTATAGATGATTACTCGAGGAAAGTATGGGTTTACTTTATCAAGCACAAGGATGAAACGTTTAGTGTTTTCAAAACGTTTGTGACACTTGTGGAGAATCAGAGTGGCAAGAAGCTTAAATGCTTACCCACTGACAATGGTGGAGAGTATGTTTCAAAGGCCTTTCAGGACTTTTGTGAGTCAAAAGGTATAAAACGTGAACTTACTGCTCCTTACAATCCTCCTCAAAATGGTGTTGCTGAGAGGATGAATAGGACCATACAAGAGAAGGTCATAAGTATGTTGTCTAATGCACAGCTGCCAAATGGGTTTTGCGCTGAAGCTGTATCAACAACTGTTCATCTTGTAAATAGATCTCCTAGCAAGGTTTTGCAGAGGGATTCAGTGCCAGAGATGGTATGGTCAGGCAAAATGCCCTCATACAAGCATCTCAGAGTCTTTGGCTGTGAGGCATATACTCACGTTCCAAAGGAATTTAGGAACAAACTTGAGCCAAAGAGTAGAAAGTGCATCTTTTTAGGCTATGGTAATTCTGGTGAGATGGGGTACAGACTTTGGGATCCCGAATCCAGAAAGGTTGTCCGCAGCAATGATGTTCACTTTAATGAATCCAAATATCATTCTAAACCAGAGAGGGTTGAGGAGATTAGAAGAGTTGTCTTCCAAGAAGATGGACCTGCACGTGCAAGACAAAATGTCAGGGCTCAAGAGGAGCAAGGACAGGATAGATTGGAACCACAGGTTGTGGCTGAGCCTGAGGCACCTATTGTGCGTAGATCTGGACGTGTCACGCGACCTCCTGATAGGTTTGTTCCATCTATGAACTATGTCATGTTGACTGATTGCAATGAGCCTTCATGTTACAAGGAAGGAGTGCAAATGAAGGACTCCGGGAATTGGCAATTGGCCATGCAGTCAAAGATGACAGCTCTGCATAAAAACCAGACATGGAAGCTAGTTAAATTACCACGGGGCAAAAAGGCTCTAGCCTGTAAATGGGTTTACAGGTATAAGATCACCGCTCATGATAGTCAGCCAAAGTACAAAGCAAGGCTTGTTGCCAAGGGCTTTAAGCAAGAACAAGGCATTGGCTTTGATGAAGTCTTCTCTCCGGTGGTCAAGATGACTACATTGAGATGCTTTCTTGCATTGGTTGCCATATTAGATTTGGTGTTGCACCAAATGGATGTCAAGACAGCGTTCTTGCATGGTGATTTAGATGTGGAAATTTACATGCAGCAGCCAGAAGGGTTTGTTGAGAAAGGCAAGGAAGATTGGGTATGCCAGTTGTTAAAGAGTCTTTATGGCTTAAAACAATCACCGAGGGCATGGTACCATAAGTTCCAGAAGTTTATGCTTTCTCAAGGCTACAAACGTAGTGAGTTCGATCACTGTCTATATACAAAGAAGGCTAAGGATGGCAGTTGGCTGATCCTTATTTTGTATGTGGATGACATGTTGATTGCTGGCAAGCACTTGGAAGAAATTTCAGCTTTGAAGTCAAAGATGGCAAAATCGTTTGACATGAAAGACATGGGTGAGGCAAGTCATATACTTGGTATGCGCATTGAGAGAGACAGATCAAAGAAGTTGATTTGGTTATCTCAAACAGAGTATATTGACAAGGTTTTGCAACGTTTCAATATGGAGAAGGGAAAGTCATTGAGTGTTCCATTGCCACCATATGTGAAACTTAGCAAACAAGATTGTCTTGTGTCTGAGGAAGAACAGGCTGAAATGGATAAGCTTCCATATGCGTCTGCAGTGGGTAGTTTGATATATGCAATGATTGCTACTCGCCCAGACATTGCATTTGCAGTGGGAGTAGTAAGTCGATACATGTCAAACCCAGGCAAGAAACATTGGGAGGCAGTGAAAGGAATATTGAGATACCTGAAAGCTACAAAGAGTATGCGTATATGCTATGGGAGTCAGGAGCTAAGTGTAAAGGGTTGTACAGACTCAGATTATGCAGGTGACTTAGACAACGGAAGGTCTACGTCAGGGTATGTCTTTACATTGGCTGGTGGAGCAGTATCATGGCGTTCTAGATTACAAGATTGTGTTACTCAGTCTACTACAGAGGCTGAATATGTTGCAGCATCAGAGGCATGCAAAGAATCAATTTGGCTTAATCGACTAGTAATAGATTTGGGAATCAAAGAAGAGATGCCTGTGTTATATTGTTATAGTCAAAGTGCTATACAATTGGCTCGCAATCCAGTTTATCACTCAAAGACAAAGCATGTGGATGTGAAGTATCATTTCATCAGGGAAATGCTCGAGGATAAGCAACTTCAGCTTGTCAAAGTTCACACCACAGAAAATCCTGCTGATGTACTTACAAAAGGACTTCCCTCAGAGAGCTTTGCGCATTTTCGCAAGCAGTTAGGTGTAGGGTAGTACATCACTTCTCTACATATCTTGTATATTAGCTTGTATAGTAGCTTCTCTCACACTTAAAGTACCACATTGGACTTTAAGTGGGAGGTTGTTGGGGTATAAAGCCCAATGTGGTCGCCCAGGTAAGTGGGCGGGCCGCCAGGTATGTACACATATTCTTTTGTAAAAACCTAATAAGAACTCACTATGCTCTACACATTACAGTAGAGCGAGTTTCACCATATCGTCATGCTCTTCTTCTCGGACTTTCTCTCGCGTCGCACTTCCGCTCGTACTCCTTCAGCAGCCATGTGGTTGAACCATGATGCCCCTAGGATAGCATCCTCATGTTGGAGAGGAGAGATGAAAAAGTCTTCTTTGTTGACATAGCTTTGGACATGAAGCCTCAACTTTCCAATCAAGGGAGTAACTGAGGCTTGCTGTCCCTTGAAAGCGGTGTCGGCCGTTATAGTATCTCCCATCTCGAAAGCTTGAATGGCCAACTTGGTGGCCAACTCCATTGATATGAAGTTGTGAGTAGAGCCAGGGTCAAACAAGATGAAGGCATCATGCTCCCTTACCTTTCCCCAAGCATAGGAGAGAGGTGATCCTTTGCAATGAGCATCATTTTGGAGCTTTGATGTGGAAGCTGTAGGAGTCTCATTGCGAGCATTTCTCTTGGGGCAAGAACAATAGCCATGTCCTTGCTCCCCACACTTAAAACATTTATGGTCCTTGCAAAAAGCTTCAAGCTCTTTAGGAGAAAGTTTATTATTTACCTTTGTAAACTCCCTTCTACTTGGACCAATTGTTGTTGTTGTTGTTGTTGTTGGAATTGCCTTGGGAAGAATTTTGGGCATTGGTTTTTTCCTTTGCATCACGCTTGTCTTTGTTTTCAATGGGCTTGACATTCCGTCTTGCTCCTTGTTGAAAATTGATGCGTGAAGCAACCATGGTGTGGTGGATTACTTCAGTGATAGAACCAGGCCGCTGAGAGTTGACATACTTGGCCATCTCTTCAGGTAATCTTGCTCAAGAAATCCTGGGACCTGCACAAAACTATTGCTTTTGCTCGGCAAAGTCTATCTTTTGAAAGACAATAGCCTTGAGATGTAAGTCCCAATACTTGTCTACATATTTGTGATAGACTCATGTGAGAGAAGCTTTAAAATGTGCCATTTGGTAAGCACTTTGTCCTTTGCATCGCTTGCAAGGAAATTCTTCATGATGGAAACTCATAGAGTTTTCCATGTCTTTGGGGCTTCGCCGTTGCCACGAAGGCTAGCCCACCATTGACGAGCCGATTTCTAGAAGTGCATAGCTACATGGTGTAACTTGGAGGACTTTGTGAAGTCCTCGTCTCCAAAGGCCGCATCAAATTGCTAGATGAAGGCCAATACTTTATCGGTGGCACAAAAGGTTCCATCATAGGTGAGAAAAGAGATACTCTTTCCTCCCTCTTTGAATTTCTTGAGCTTTTGTGAGCTTCGCCATGCAGGGTATGATTTGCGATGTCCTCTCCTCTTGTATTCTCTAGGAGAATAGCCATAACTTTCGTCGAAAGAGGAGGAAGGTGAAGAAGAAGGAGAAGAGGGTGGCCTCTTTCTGGCCTTTTCTTCCTTTGTTTCCTCTCTTCCCTTTTGGAGTGATCAGGAGAAGGACTATGGGTTGTACGTTTTCTCTTGGGAGGAGTTGACGATCGTTTAGACCGTCATCTTTGTGGAGTCACATCTTCAGAGGAGCTTAAAGATTCATTACTTGCTCTTTGGATTCCTCCTCTCGTATGGGAGAGAGTCTTCTGTTGGGTGTCTCATTAAGAGGCCGCCTAAGCTCTCTCTCCTCTTGGAGAGGAAGGGAGATCCCATAAGCGCAAAGTTGTTGAGTAAATTTGGCTTGCAAAGTAGGGCTGCCCATAGCTTGTTGCAGCCTAGTAACAAGATAATTGACAAACATGGGGGCATCATCATTCGCACCTTCATATGAAAAATCAAAGTTATCAATGTTCGTTCTACTCTCTTGGTTATTGTCATGCATGTTAATTAAACTTATGTGTTTACTTAGTGTATGCTCTGGCAAATCAAAACCTTAGTTGCTACTCCTCTTAGCCTTTGAAAATCAGCACTTAAGTATCTACACCCACATCTCAAATTAGTTAATTATAGAGAGTAGTGGAATGGGTATAATATTGCAGAGTTGGCGAGGGATAGCTCCTTTCAAACTTCTTATGGCTCAATAATGGTAAAACCATAGGAAGTCTAAAAAGACTCCAATATTAAGACCAAAGCTCCTCGAGGTGTGCACCCTATCCCACATAGTGGGCTCAACAAAACCAATAATAGATCCTAGTCCCACTTCCCCTAATATAATTAGCAAAATCAACCATTACTTAAGTACCTCTCTTCTTAAGCAAGAAAAGAGAAACCAAATGCTCTTATGCCAATGTAATGGAAATGGCCTATAAACTTTGAGAGTAGCGGAATTAGGAAAATTAGAGAAAGCATTTTTGTGAGATTACCTTGTGAGCATAGAGGGTGAACTTAATTGATGGTAGCAGCATAAACATAGTACTTAGTTAACTTGGCATGAACAATACTTTTGCAAGAGAGAGAGTTTAGAGAATATGACAATAGTTGAGGACCGGATTTATGCGGAGCCGGTCCCCCCTCCAATAGGCATTTGTATTATAGATTCTCCCATTAAGAGAGACTTGGTACAATACAATCTTTGTGTTCCTTGTGACCTAGGTGATGCAATGAAGATGTAAAGCTTCATGCATCATGAGCGTACGATAAACATTGTAAAAAGCATTAAATATCCCAAGCCTCAGTCCCAAGGCCTCAAACACCTTCGAAGGTGGAGAGAGCTAGCGGGGAATGAGGGTAGGGATGAGGAAGAAGAAACATTCCATAGGAGAAAGAAATAGTTCCTCCCTTATCATCACCCTTCTTGCTCGCATACATAATAGCATAGCAATGAAGATGGAGTGTTTTGTGGTGGGATGGAGTAACTGCAAAATAACTACGTCAATATTATGTTGCATCCCAATCTTGGGCCGGTTGTGGTTTTTCTTCCGCAAGCTATGGTTGCATATAATTTATAATCCTCCTTTCATCCACTTCAAAAGTGTTTTTGTCTCGAGGCGATTGCTGTAGCTCAACTAGTTCTTTTCATGTAAGGCATCTCAAAGTTACTATGAAAAAACCTCAATGTCATGTTCAATTCTCACTTGATGCTCTCCCGCATGCTGAATGTAATTAGCTATCGTGATTTCACCAGTCTCATGGCCTGGCTAAAATTTCCCTTTCTTTGAAGTACTTCATCCACTTTGACAGTGATGGTCTCTTCCTACTACTATGGATTCTCTTTCTCACCTTAGCAAAGGCTATTTTGGAGGTTTCAATTGCCAGTATGCTACTAGTGTTTGTGCATGGTGCTATTACAAAAAATATAGCTTCTGGTTACCTACCTTGCCATAGTCCAAGTAGTCCCATTCCCACGCTCTACAAAGCAGCTTTGGCCCCTCCAGTGGAAGGAGCACAGTGATTATGGAGCACACCATTGGAAGGTTGGCCACATCATTAATACTATTCATCATGTGTGAGATGGCCAATGACTCGTCGATTCTCAATTTTAGGTCGAATAAAACTTCCTCTAGCCTTGTTCGAGGTTCCATGTTAGTTTTCTTATCATTTTTCCATCACACTAAACCCTAGTAGGCTGTAAGGATATGCATATCCAAACAAAAATTGCATCCTAACTGTTATGATGAGGCCCCATTCTTGGTTGTTTTTCTCATCCATTTGCATTGGGTTGCAGCATGCCAAAAACATTTTTTCTAACCAAAGCGAAAAAGGGCACACCTAAAAGTTTCTCAGTTCTCAAGGTTTAAATCTGAAGCATTTGTCAATATTTATTGTAAGATCCTTGATTTTTGGGTCTCATTTAAAAATAAAACGAATGGATTTTTCAAATGGACATGGTTTTATTTTCATTCTCTCAGTTTAAAATTCTTATTGTGCAATGTTGTAATATTTTAAAGCGAAAAGTGTCCTTTTCAAATTCTATTAAGTCAAACAATTCACTTTTGGATAAATTGTTTTTTGTGCTTTTTGGTGCTTTTTTGTAAAAAGCAGAGTCGGATCCTTCTTCTACTAGGTCCAAGAAACTGGATTCAAACTTGTAAAACTCCCCTTTTTGTGTGCTTTTCGATGAAAAGTAGGGCCGATTCCTAGTTTGAGTAGACCAGGTGAAGCCATGGTTAAATTTTTAAAAAAATTGCCTTTTTTGCTTGCTGCACTTTTTTCTGCTTTTCGACGCTCCCAAAAGCAGCATGCTCTCTAATATTGTCTAATCCTAGAACATTATTTTTAGTCAATGTTTACGTGTAGAAAAGATATACATGGAAAGACAGGATTAAAATGGATTTTTATGAAAAGCGGCATCGTACGTCAAGGCAGTACGATGAGCGTCATGATTATGCCATGACATAGTTGTGTGGTTTAGTTCACTTACAATTACATTAGTTTCCAAGATTCCTCTTTTAAATGATTAAATTGTCCCAAAAAATTGGATGGTGGGACAAGAGTCGTAGAATGAGCTAGTCACTTGACATCTATTTCATGTTTAGAACTCACAAGTTAGATGTCAGATATTATATCAGATGGAATGAACAGAATCACACTGTAGACAGTGACCAGATTGAAAGGTCAGACATACGATTGAACTTGACTGAAAGAATAGAGTCATATAAGAGGAATTGAGATAACTTAAACTTAGATATTTAGATTATTGAGCTCACAAGTGCAATCGATGCATTGAGTGCTAAATTACAAGACAACACAAGATTTCCAATGACTCATGTGATACAATTAAGCTCAATGAAAGACCTACGAGTTGGATCCCCAAAATGAAAGTAATTGGTCTTATTTATAGAGGCACGTAATGGTTTTCATTGTCTGTCTGATTTTACAGTTAGCGCTTGGTAATTACTGGCATTATTGGTAACTCCACTATGTAGAAGCTGCTCCCAAGGGCAGGTTCCCATTGTCTACATTCTCCTCCACTTTCTTTGTTTGTTTGGAGACTTCTTCAGTTGAGACTTTGGTGCTTGCTGACATGGCGGCTGAAGAGCTAGGCCTGACTTGACATTAGGAATAATGGAGGTAGTAATTTCTTTTTGAATGAGTCTTTATATGGCCTCTTGCTCCAGTTGCTTCCTCCTCAGTGAGCATCTCGACTTCATAGGGCATAAGAGCATGCCACGTCTTTTACCAGGATCATATAACATTTTCTTACCTTTGGTGAGTCGCGCCCTTGCTAGCTTGTGACAGATGGATGCGGTGTGATTCACCTAGCTTGATTTGGCTTATTGGCTTTGATCCTGACTTTGAATAAGACCTCAGCCATTTCTCTGAACCAAGGTTTAGAGCTGGCTTTACTAGCAAGCTTTTCAGGAATCTTGGATGCCTCTACTGATAGCTGCACTAGCTCATTTCTGTATTTGACTAGCACACTGATCTAGCCTTGCCACTGGGCCATCATGTCTCAAACGTTGATCAAATCATCTTTCAACTCTGATACTATGCTTTTTTGTTCAATATCATGCAACGGTGACTTCCACGCAACCCATAGTGCCTTGTTTTGTTTATACCATTACTTGATCTGATCTACATTAGTGCATTTGATTAGCAGGTTCATTGTAAATGGTATATAGATCTAGATAAAACTTGGGTAGCTCTTCACCTTCATGGAAATTGAATAAATTGGTATCTCTGAGTCTGGTATAGCCTCAATGTAGTTGAGGACGATTTGGTTCTCCTACTGTATCATTTTTTGAAGGACTCTTACTAAATGGAAGAGGCTTTTCAAGGCATGTTCTTGTTCCCTGAGTGTCATCCTAGTCCTTGGGCCTTGACTAATGGATGCATTATTCTCAAGGAATTCTATTACCCATGCTGATCCAACATTCTTATGGCTATTTATATCTTCAATAAAAGGGCTTTCATTTTTTATCTAATAACTTGCATGCAATTATATAATGGTTTATACCCACCAGTAACGCTTCCAACTAAATCCCTAGGCTCTGAATGTCCATTGTAGTTAATTTGTAAGTTTGAGGACTCACTAGAAGTTCATCCTGTGTCAAAATGAATTAAGGTATCCTGCTCAAAATGTGAACTATGTTTGGAAGGCTATAGGTCCTCTACTCATGATAACTGCTTCCATTGCTTGATCATATGATTGGCACCCACATAAAACACTTGACATCTCTCTAGATGTGAATAAACGTCATCATCTTGTAGAAATGTTTAGATCTGGAGTTCCTTCTCTCTGCATAAATTTTTTCTCAAACTCAGACATTGGTTTGAAAAACTTGAGGTGTCGTCTGAGTTTGTCTCCACTTGTACAGCCTTTTCCTTGTCCTTACGTGTAAGGGCCATCTGTTATTGTTTCAAACTACCAGTTTAGAAGTAGATTTTGCTGGTCTTCCTTTTTTTGATAAGGCTGGGTGTCTGGTGTTTGGTCAGCTAGGCCTTGGGAATTGTCAGACGCTTAGCCGGTTTGATTTCCTCCTTGACTGGAGCCAAGAGCATCGGTGATATTATCATCTTCATCATCATCATTTTTCTTATCTAATGGTCATCCCTCTGGGTCATGTGCATCTTGCTCTTGCTCTTTGTCATCCTCATCCTCAACTTCATCATCATCCACATTTGTGTAAACATACTCAATGAGCACTTGATTTGTTAAGGTATTGGTGTAGGTGGAGCTCTTTTTTGAATTGTTGCCACCAGGTTCTATAAATCCTCTAAATTGAGGGTTAGATTACCCTTCGAATCTGTTATGTCCACCACTGACTAATAAATGTGTTTATCCATAATCGATTATTTTAGTACACTGTGAACTTCCTTCACAGTGCCTAGAGCTGCCTTCATCTCTTTTGTGAACCTTCACTCCATTCTCAACGCTCTAAATTTTGGAGTTTTAGTTGGAGATCTTTGATGGTCTTTGTGTGTTGCTCCCTCTGACACTCTTCTTCAATTAGATATCCTTGAGCTTTATCACATCATCTCTCTAAGTTTTCACTTTGACAACCGCTTGCTCTAATTGTTATTCTATCCAAGTCACATCATAATGTACATTGAGCTATGGGCCTCCATCATTTGTCCTAGCGTGTTGGCGATTTTGTTCCACCCACTTTGTATGGTTGCAACACAACCATTAGGATGGTGTCTACATCAGTGCTTTCTGTCTAGTATTTGGCCACTGGGACATTGTAGGAAACTACCATTTTCCTTGATTTATCAATGACGAGGTCCCCCACTAACCTGTTTGTCAGGCCAATGCCTAGAAGCCACTTGCCAATCTGAAAGCGTCTAGGGGGAGCCTATAAGAGGCTACAACTGGGCAGAGAGTTGGGATTGAGATCACATGTGGTCTCATATTGGTATTAGAGCTAAGCTATTTTTTGGAAAAAAAGGGTGTGGTCTCTTGTTTTAGCAGGAGCACTTGCATGTGTCATGGAGAAGACGAAGCAGCAAGGCTCAAAGGCCGCATGAGAAGGAGGTTTTATTCGAAGGGGGAGACTCTAGGAAAAAAAGGGTGTGGTCTCTTATTTTAGCAGGAGCACTTGCATGTGTAATGGAGAAGACGAAGTAGCAAGGCTCGAAGGTGGCATGGGAAGGAAGTTTTATTCGAATGGGGAGACTCTATGTGACCTACACCAAACTTGTTGGTATTGCTGCAGTTGGGTGTGTGCTGCTATGGGGAGAACTTCTCGTTTCAGTTGCAACAAGGAAGAAGCACCCTCGACAATGTGCTAACTCCTCCTCTTGTCCTTGTGTAGGCAGTCGATGCCATTAAAAAACCTTGCAAAGCTTTGAAGAGAGCCTCTGTTTACACGACCGTCCAAAGGTGTTGTCCCCCACCCTAAAATTTAAGTCCAGGGTGCATGTGTACTCTGAACACACACCTCACATCCACAAACTTGTAGAGTTTGTCAAACTATGATATTTCGGAAGCACGATTGGACTCTCTGACCATCACAAAAATTCCACATCATTTGCAAATTTTTACCTCATAATTGTGAGCTCTATTCTACCTTGTCTAGGATCCTTTTCAACCATTTTCAAAGGCTTCAACTCGAAACTTCTTCCCACTCTAGTAGGGATGTGGTTTTTGGCGGCTTTCTGGTACGTAAGTGGCATCAAAGTGAATTCGGCAAGTTCTCTAAGAGAATTTTGCAAGTCATCAAGGTGATTTTGGCAAGTGCTACGAACCCGTTGGCATGATTCTTTGCCGGTCAGGGTAGTAGCTTGTCAAGCGATTCTTGGAATAAGGTATTCTATTTTTTGCTTGCTAACACTGCACAATTACACCATGGATACAGAAAATGACATGCATCATGCATTTTATTTTGAAAATCCTACACAAGTTCCACCTACTACCACCCCACGACCGGATACTCTCACGCACGGTACCCGTGAAGCAATGGGTTCGAGTGATAGCTACAAATTGCTTGACATCCGAGACTTTAGAGCATTGCAAACACACATGACTGTTTTAGAGTCTAATTTTGCAAAGTTTAATGAGAATGTCACCAAAATGTCTGATATGCTTGTGCAATTCATGCAACAGTCGGCCAAGGGCCAAGTTCATGAGCAAGCTTAGGTTTTTGCATTCCCCATGCTTGGTAGGACTTAAAAATAGGTGGATGACTTGTTGAAGAATACCAAGCCATTGATTTTTAGGGAAGAGGAAAGGGAATGCAACAAAAATATGGAGAATATATTCATGAGTAAATGGGATGGGATTCACAATCTTAGACGCACTCCAAATGTAGTCAAGGCACTGCAAATGAGTCTCACACTAGAAGGCAAGGCCTACAAATGGTGGATGTCCCTGATGGAGAAGGACAGTCTTTGAGACCGTGTTCAAGAAAGAATTTATGCTTACAAACGAAGCGAACAAAAAATAGTCTGTTTGATATAAGTGTTCTATGCATCAACATAAGACACAATTGGAGTATATCCCACAGCATCGTTATGTAATTCTCAACCTGGAAGGGTTAGATACCTTTCAACAAGTGTGTGCGTTTATTCATGGGTTAACACTAGAGCTTAAGAAGCATGTCAAAACCTAGGACCACAAGATGCTTGAGGAAGCCGTAGTGCAAGTGCATATAACAACAATCTTGATGAGAAAGCACTATATAATATTCACATGCATGACACTCCACATGCAAATGCACGCACATAACATGGGCACATTAATTTTTTTTTTTATAGTAGCTGCATCTGAGGCATCCAAGAAGCCCAAGGGGTCTAGTGGCCCTCTGTCTAGTGAAGAGTTTCAGAAGGCTAAAAAGGAAAAATTAAGATTTATATGTTTAGGGAGTGTACACGGAAAAAAGGGTTGTCCCAAGGAAAAATATGTTGCCCAAGGTAAGGAGAAAGCAGTTCACATGGTGCAATTGTTTCCTCTTGAGTCCTCCTCTCATTTCTTCAATGTGGAGGTACACACACCAAAGCGGTGCACGAGCGTTGTATAACAACTTCAATGTGGCAACTGACCTTTAGTCCACATGAGTTGGTGCATATGCATGGGTCTATCCAAGGGCACAAGGAGCGGATATTGGTGGACAATGGTGCTTTACCCAATTTCATTAACTATAAGTTAGTGAAACGGCTCAAGTTATCCTAAACTTTGAGTTTCCACTGTTATAAGGTAACGATGATGAACGGCCATGATGGCAAGGTGTGGGATACTCAAGTGAAAGATGTATTGTTGGAGATTCAAGGGTATCATACATCCTCAAATTTCCAAGTCATGAATATAAAGCGGGACGATGTGGTCCTGAATTGGGAGTGGTTACATAGTCTAGGATCATCACTCAAATGTAGCTACGAGCACAACAGTTTGATATTCGAATCCAATGGCGTGCACGTGCTGTTATTGTGGGAGAGAAGGATGTGTTGTCCTCACCACTCATTTGTACATCCAAGCCTATAAATCTCTCTTCTCAAGATGAGATAGAAGAATTCTTTTTGTGTTACTCCATGTGTCATTTTCTTTCAAATGATGATAATGTTTTGAGTGACAATTCCTCAACACCGCATGCTTCTCTCTCTTCTCTTCCAACTATGACTACTTCTCTCTCTCTCTCTCTCTCTCTCTCTCTCTCTCTCTCTCTCTCTCTTCAAAACAAGCAAATGTTGCTAATAAGTTAAAAGATTTGATAATGGCATACAAAGATGTATTCGCAAATGATTTTCCACCATGGTTACCGCCGACATGGGTATGTGCACATGGCATAGATGTGGTTGCAGGCCGTAAGCCCGTAAGTAAACGACCCTATAGAATGAGTCAATTTGAGGCTGCTGAGATGGAACGTCAACTTGTTGACTTTCTTGGTAGAGGGTTTATCCAACCCATTTCTTCACCATGAACCTCTTCCATCTTATTCGTGAAGAAAAAGAAAGTAGTATACTCATATGCATCAACTATCCGGGGTTGAATGTGGTTACTGTTAAGAACAAGTATCCATTGCCGACAGTGGATGAGTTATTTAATAAGCTTGCCCATGCTCATATCTTTACGAAGACAGACTTGCAATCAAGGTATCATCAAGTATGCATTAGGCTTGTGGATATACCCAATACTGCATTCCAAACATGGTTTGGACACTATGAGTTTTTGGTTATGCCCTTTGGGTTAACCAATATGCCCACAACTTTCATGACGCTTATGGATAGTGTCTTGAAACTGTATTTGGGCAAGTTTGACATCGTTTTTCTCAATGACATTTTTATGTATAGTGCCTCTAAGGAAGAGCACTTACAACATATGAAGCAAGCGTTTGGATTGTTAAGAAAAAAATAAGTTATATGTCAAAGAATCAAAGTGTGATTTTCTCAAGGAGAAAATTTATTACTTATGGCAAGTTATTTTAGATGATGGGCTACACATCAATCAATCAAAAGTGGATTGCATTTAGAGGTGGCATTGTCCTAGCAATATGGAAGAGTTACAATTGTATCTTCTTGGGATTTGCCATTTTTTAATCAAAAGTTTGTTAAAAACTATGCTCATAATGTTGTTTTGATGATGGACCAACTGAAAGACAAGCGAAAAACCTGTCAGTGGGGAAAAGCTCAATAGAAAAGTTTTGATGCTCTCAAGGATGCATTAGCTACAATTCCTATTTTGGCTATTTGTGGATCCTTTGAAACCATTTGTTTCAGAAATGGGTGCTAGTAATCGTGCTATTGGAGCAATCCTTCTGCTCCTGCAGGAGGGAAGGCCAATTGCATTTGAAAGGAAGCAGCTTAATTCAACACAACATAATTATTTGCCTTATGAAAAATAACTCTATGCATAGTGGTTGATTTGAAGACATGGCGGAATTATTTATATGGAGCTCAATTTGAGATTGTGTTTGACCATGAAAGCCTAAAATGGTTTACATAGCAAACAGATTTGAAGGGTGAAAGGCCAGGTCGGCTGAGATTCTTCAAGAGTATGATGCAAATCTCTGGTATTGTAAAGGATGATACAATGTGGTAGTTGATTCTCTTAGTCATATGCCTGAGATCAACTCTCTGCTCTTTACTGAGCTGCAAAGTGAGTTTTTGGATTCTCTGAAGGGAAATGTGAGCATGATGAGGCATACTCCAAAGTGTGGAGCCACCTGAAAATGAAAGATCGTTCTCAGTCCAATGTGGTAGTGTGTCTTTAACCTCCATACCCAGTTTTCCTCTTTCGAGTGATGAGTTGTAGAGATGGAAGAAATTTTTCATAGATGATGGGTAGCTAATCCACAAGAGGAGAGTTTGTGTATCAACGAATACAGACATTCGGTGCCAAATTTATGAATGTCATGATAGTCCTAGTGCAGGGCACCCATGCATAAAGAAAACTTATGCACTCATAAACAACAGTAACTATCTAGGTTTACACGACTATGTTCAAGACTATGTCTTGCATTGCCAGAAATGCCGAGTAAATAAGGCAGAGCCCATGAAGGCAGGAGGCCTCTAGCATCCATTGGAGATTCCTAATAGTAAATGGGAAAGTATCTCTATGGATTTCATTGTGGGTTTACCAATTACTTCATGAGGTCATGACTCGATTAGTGGCGACCTAAAAATTTGGGGTAGTGACCTAGTATGTGATGCTAGAGTGAGATCTCGAGCAAAATGTGTTTCATGCCTAGAGGCGACGTGCGCGCAAGTGGAATTAGCCACCCTACTCCCTACAAAGTTGTTCCTCTTTTAGCCCTTAGAGGTCCTCAAGTTGAGCCCACCTCCATTATAAGATTTTGCCCTGGCCCCATGAAGCATTGACAACGTTGAGGTTTTATTAAGATGTTCTTACTTGTGTGGTGTTGAGGCGAAAAAACAATAAAAAAGATGTCCATATTTTTTTCCAAAGGGGGTGATTTGGTGTGTTTTTGGAGAGACTTTGCTGTAAACAATGTCATAATTGTATCCAAATAATATTAATAGAGGTGCCTTCTACCAAGAAAGGCCCATTGAGTTTGTTTTTGTCTCTCTTCCAAGTTTGGTTTCAATGATTTTAGTTATATTTTCAATATGTACACTATTTTCCTCAAATTTTCTCTTGCCGCTCTCCCTTGCAATGGAATCGAGATTACTTTCATAAGCCTTTTGTTTACTGTTTGGATTCATTGATTGACATAGTTTCATAGTATTCCTTTAGTGTCAAATTTATTGCATTGTTATGTCATAGGTTGTTTGTTGGTTTCATGTATAAATGGACCGCATGGAAGTGCATTGTTGGTGTGTGATAAGGGGATTGTGAGAACCATGGTGGCTAAAGGATCGTACGATTATGATATGTGCAAAGAGTATCAAAGGTGCAATATCTTAATGAGTGTGTCTCTTCATAGTGTCATAGTGGCTAGGAAAATTGTGGTTGACATGCCTTGGGAAGCTTGTATGTCCTTTATCCTAGCATTTGATGTGCTACCTCACACTATTGTATGAATTTCTCCTAGATGTTCTTCTAACTTTATCCAGATACTTTCTAAGTGTAGTAGCACTATTGTGTTGCATTTGGGTATCCTCCACATATTGAAGTGTTAATTTTTAGCTCGTTGATTAATTTCAAAAATTCATACATGATAGGGAATAAATGTAAGAAGAATGTAAAATGTATGCACAAAACATAGTATAACATTGACCCATGCCATTAGATCTTTGCTCAAAAAATCTCGCTTGGGCTATGGTAAAACTCTTACAAATATTATTCACCGTGGAAACTTATTCTCTAATTAACATTGCAAAACATATAATGAATTAGATAGGGAGAAAATGTATGTAGCTTATGCATTTCCTTGTCCATTGGTTGTTACGGGTTTTCACATATACATAGGCTTGGTGTTAGTGAGGATGCCTCTGTAGTGTCCATTCATCGATTGAGGAAACAATGGAGAGGTATTTATTTTGCAATTGAAACTTGATATCCAGATGTATGGGTTTAGAAAGCTTGCCTTCCTACTATAGATTATCTAATTTAGGTAGCACCATATGGAAATTGTTTTTGAAGCATGGATTTTTCAATTAGGCAAGCATGCCTCTTTGGTGTACCTTCATTGAGTAATGCAACAAAGCATAGGGATTCGTTTTGAACTAGTTGGCCACTTGTGATGATTTTAATGACTGATTGGGAAGGCCTCATGACAATAACCGGGATATGAATTTTGGTGCAAAGCATTTGGATGATTGTTGCAATCAAATATGTTTTGAAGTTTCCATATAAACCATCACTTATTCTAATACTAGACAATAGAATGATGGTATGTGGTGATCCGAGGCATGAGACAAGAATGTCTCAACATTATTTAGGTTTCCCAAAAGTTTTGATACATCAAGTCTCTTCTATGCAATTCTAGCTTTGATGTTTGAAAGGTTTAATATTTAGCTTATAATTTTTACATCACACCCTAATCATGAGTATGTGATAGATGTTGATACACAGATACTAAATTTTAAGGTTATTGTTGTAAGGATCATTCTCCGGTGTTCTATGATCATAAGAAATTGGATAGATGTTGATGTTGGATGCATAATTCACTACAAGAGGTTATGTGCACTTGTGACGCTTTTAGCAACGGAAATACATTGGGTTTTTATACTCCCTGGCGTCGCTAAGACCGTCGCTAATAGCGTTGCTATGAGAACGTCGCTATATTCATCGCTATATGCATCGCTGTATAGCGATGGTTGCAGCTTCCTATAACAACGCTCATAGCGACGTTGTAGAGCCTTATATAGCGACACTTATAGCGACGCCCGAGAGTAATTTTTTTTGCCATCAACCATATTGAATGCTTCAATAATAGAGTAAACCTAAATGAATCCAAGCTAATCCCAGATTTACCTTTGAAATAAAGTGTAAGGTATAGACCCAACCTAAGCCCTTTGAAATAAAGTGTAAGGTATAGACCCAACGTAAGCACCCACAAGACAATATAACCATTAACTCCATCATGCATAGTATTGTTTGTAGAATAAAGATACAAAACTGACAAAAGTAATTGGACGAAAGTAAATTGGCGAAAGTAAATCAATGACAATTATACACATCATAGGCAAAATCACTTGATTGTTAAGCTTTACAAATGTAATAGTTACAACACAATTGTCATTATTGAGAAAATACATGGTTTTCCAATATTAAAAAAAAGACGTATACACGTCATCTCAATATACAATCTATGACAAAAGGAAACTAATGTTGTCTGGCTATGCTATGGCTAGACTGACATCGTCTAATCAGACGTCTCATCGTGCTCAAGCGGCGTATCTATCGGATTTTGCAGAAAAAACAATAAGACATACTTTCTGTAAGTATAAACACATAATTATAAATCAATTTATTTTCTTAGCTTCTCATTAAAATACAACAAATGTAAAAGAGTAAAGTGAAATACTAACCATGCCGCCACGAGAACTTAAAATGTCCATCAGGGCGTTTAAGCCCTTTCTGTCTGCTTACTCGCGCTCGTACTGTGTGGGGTCACGTCCTCTCATCGACCACTGTTCAAAACATACAAAGAATCCATTATGTTAGAATTTAAAAGTACAAATAGATGTAACTGTCAAACCTAAAGAGCAATGCAAAAAAACTTACAAAATCGGCCTCAAATGATGTCCACCTGCCGCTCCCCAAGTGGTGTGAGCTCCCTGCCTCTACTCGCGCTTTGGCTGCCTCCTTTTGTTGCCTCCACTTGTTAGGATTCTCGCGCACTGCTCGCTTTGCATTCTTTCAATCTTCTTGGCCAACCAATTTGGTCTGTTCCACCCATGCTTTATTGCTTTTTGTACTTCAGAACGCTTGTGCTTGCAGTATTCACATATTCGAACCTTCATTAGGTCTTCATTGAAGCGCTCATCCCGACTTGACACGGGAAACTCGTCATGCAGCATGCTGATGACTCTGTCTTTTAATTCACTTGGCACTTCACTCCAGGTGTTTAGTATGTAGTGTCTAAACACCTGAGAGCAAAGATGGCGCATGCACGAGATCACCTTCTTGCCTTCGTCATCCAAGATGATGCCGCCGTTGATGTCGACCGAGTACGGCAAGCCCTCTCGCCTGTGACACGTGAACCTGGGTGTCTCGACAGGGGTCTCTAGCGGTGTACATTGCAAACTTACCTTGGTCGTGCAACCCCAAGAGTACTCCCGCTCCTCCTCAGTCACTTCTTCACCGCACTGTTGTGCGCTTTTCAATTGGTTTTGCAACCATCTTAAGCTCATGAATGTTGGTAGGCTCTCCAAAACCGCCGGATAATGCATCGACGGTCGTCTTCCCTGTCTCTACTCGATTCATGCCCTTTGTCGCGTATTGTGAAATCCACTTTTCAATCACTGGATTGTGAAGCATGAAAAATCGATTGATTTTAGCCTCTAAATCTTCCGTCATCTTCTTCTCAACACCGAGATTGCACATGAAAATCCCAGATATGTGCTCATCATCTATGGTTTGCCATAGCGTGTCTTGGGCTTTATCAAATCCGTCTAGCCACTCTCCAATGTAAACTAGGGACTCTGATACCAGCCAACCTTCTGCCATGCTACCCTCCGGACGTGCCTTCTGACGCACATATCCCTTGAGCGTTTTCATGAAATGTTCAAAAAAAAAAATCCATCTAGAATGTAATGTGCTAGCTATTTCCACCTCTCAACTACGTGAACAAGAAGATGCACCTGAATGGTTAGCATGGTAGTAGGAAAGTGTTTCTTAAATATGCACACAACCTCCATAGCGTTTAGTTTGGTGAATGGTATGGAGTCTACATTGATCTCCTTTTTTCAGATCCATTGCACCAACTTTGCAAGTTTGTAGATTGTGTTACGGACATCAGGAAACATCCTTCAATGGCCACCAGTAAAATAAACTACAAAACACGTCTAGCAATGATATTAAAGTCCACGCATGAATTTGTTACACAATTCCCACTATGATATATTCCACTTCAAACATACCTGACACATTTTATGCCAGTCGTGTGACTTCAAACCGGTAAGCTTCCCTTCTTTAGTGAAACATGTTCGGAGTGATTGCATTACGCAAGTGGGGTCCGCACAGATCGAATGGTCTCTTTTACTTTGCATTCTTGGGCTCCTATCAAAATCCATGGCACTTTAGGAAGTTTTATCGATCCATTGGATGCTGTCTGCGGCCAATATTGCTCCATACGATCCACATTTCTAAGGTCAACCCTGGCTCCCAAAGTATCTTTGTTGCCGGTCAGATGGTCCCACAGCAAATTACCCACATTCTTGAATATGTGCATTGGATCGAGCAAGTGATTGATCATGAGTCTGGGCCAATATGGTGACTCGTACCATAGAGATAGTCTCTTCATCCCTGGGGACACACCGTCATCATGCATCTCCTTCTGCTCTAACCATGCTTATGCAGACATCCTCGGTGGCTCTCTTCCCAAAAAGCCATCGCGTAACTCATGATTCTCTAGAAGATACGCTTGATGACCTTCGTAGATTTGCTTCTTTAATGAGGGCACCCGACGTGCATTAAGTCTAGGTCCACATGTGACACATGCTCTGTATCCCCTTGTTTGAAGCCCTACATGTATACACATGACAATAGATAAGCTTAAGAAAAACCAAGATATATAGTGTTTGAGTTTGAGTGTAAATCACCTAAGCATTCTGTTAGTCCGGGATAGTCATGCATGGTCCACATTAGAATGCCTGTGATCAAAGAATTCCGTCGACCATGTGTCGGCTCATATCCACCACTTCTATGCCAATACACAATTGTTGTAGCTCTTCCAATAGTGGACGAAGATACACATCCATATTCTTCACTTTATACCGCCCCGACACAATCAAACTTAGCCACAGGTGCTCCTTCTTGGTAGTCAACCACAGGGAAATGTTATAGTTGACGATGACAACGGGCCATACTTTGTAAGATGTTGATCTCTAACCAAATGGATTTACGCCATCCATAGCCAGGTCTATGCGCAAATTTCAAGCTTCTCTGGCAAAATCCTGCCATGTATCGTCTATATGTTTCCAGGCTGCGGAATCTGCAAGAATCCGTAACACACCATCCGAAGATCTATTCTCCTCTTGCCATGATGCTAGGGTGGCCATGGACTTATATTTGAAGAAATTCTTGATGCGAGAAGCCTAGGAAAATGTTGCAGAACCTTTTGTGGAATTTTTGTTCCGTGGAGATCTACTCGATATCTCTCGGAATCACATTTCGGACACTTCTCCATGTCTATGTATACCCCTTTGAAAAGAATGCAGACGTTAGGACAAGTGTGAATCGAATTGTAATCCATCCCCAAGTTTTGCAAGATCTTCTTGCTTCCTCTGGAATCTGGCATCACATTATCAGCTGACAGTATGTGCTCTTTAAGCAATCTACAGAGAAAAAAAAAAAGCGGTACACTTGTGTAAGTAATATATCAGATCATTATACATCTAGAGTTTTTTATTGACGTAAACACATTGTAATAGGTTACCTAAAAAGTGTTGTGACGCTAGTGTCACTCCATCCAAACTTTGCCTGCATGTTGAGAAGAACCAGAAGCGCCTTCAATCTAGACACACGTGCTCCATCATACAATGGCATATCGGCTTCACTTTTTATATCATCATAGATAAGCCTTTCTGAATCCATGATCGTCTCGATCATTTCATTGATCTCTGGCTCAAACATTGCCATGTTGGGAATATGGTCTGCATGATCATCCTCCGAGCTGTTAGAGGCTACATTTTGTGGTCTCATGTATGTTGCTTGACCAAAGCGCGTGGGAACACGTTTATTGGGTTACAAGATTGCTGCCTATTGGCCAGCGTCAGAGTCCAACGAGTTATAATTGGAAACAACTTGATCTATAATAGATGGATCAAACTCGCCAAATTCGTGAACGTGCTGCAAAGAAACGCGTCATGTCCATCACACAACATGCTTGCATTGATTACAAGGACATAAGATCCTTGTTGAGAGATAGGTGTTTCGGTTGGACGGCCCAACATCCTCGTCACTACTCATAATGAATGTAAAAACCTTATAACCTAGACATAAATTTAATCTTTCATTGGCATCCTCTGTCTTTTATCTCTCTCTCTCTCTCTCTCTCTCTCTGTTCACACTGTAAACTACATCACTTTCTCTAGTCATGTCTGATCCCTGCACACCTTGGTCTAGAGGTGCACGGAGATCAGAACCACCGGGTTATAATCTCGTCTTTATTGGTCAATGCCTATATTTGTGGGTACGAGAAATCTACACACCCATGTCTACATGATAGTGCATGTAGTCAACAAAACCCCTTTGCCTCTTCTCTAGCTGTAGCAATTCACAGCATCTTAACATCTCTTCACAGCAGATCCTTGTTTGAGGGATTACTTCGCACATTACATGCTGGTCTCCAATCTGAGTATCATGCCGTTGAAAGCTTTCCAACTTAAGGTTGCATCCGTAGAGAGGAAGAGAGGGATCACCATTCGCCTAACTCTAATTTTTTTCCATAATCCCGAAGGTAGATTTTAATATAAAAACTAAATCCAAAATCTAACCTAATTGAACATATGGTGATTTTGAGCTAATTGAACATGGTTAGTGGGTGAGTTAATAGGTGTCAGATTTTGATGGGAATATACATATTGTTGTGTAACTAGTGTTTGCTCTTTGGGCAAAGCCTTCATTGATGTGTGTGTGTGTGTGTGTGTGTGTGTGTGTGTGAGAGAGAGAGAGAGAGAGAGAGAGAGAAAGAGGGGAAGGGAACATGAGAGAGAGGAGAGGGAAGGAGCATACCTGGCTCTCCTTCCTCTCCTCGTGTGTGTGTGTGTGTGTGTGTGTGGGAAAGAAAGAGAGAGAGAGAGAGAGGGAGAGCGCGGGTTTACGTCTTTCGCTTGAGCGTCGAAAATTGGATCTGAGATCTAAGTTTTTGGCGCTCTCGGTTTATTTTTTACCCCTGTCGACGTCGCTATGGGTGTCGCTAAAAAAATAGCGACGCCCATAGTGATGCCGTGGATTTTCACTTTCGAGCGTTGCACTGCGAGCGTCGCTAATGTGAAGTACCTCTTGTAGTGATTGGCTCGTATTATAAGGAATCTCTATGTTTGAAAGAGCGTATCTAATTTTCCAACTACTTTGGACTTCATAAAATAGGGCTCACATGGGTGCATTGAGACACTTATGTAGGGGTGGCCCTTGTGCTACATCATCTTCTCTCTTGTTTTTCATTTTAACTTGCTTGTCGCATGCATACTTAAAATGCTAGACTAGGAGGTGTACATATATAAATCTTATACTCGTTCACACATCATCCTTTATGTTGTTCTTGTTCTTCCTCTCATCTTTTATCTTCCATGCATATGTAGCATGCCATATTAGGAGGTTTACATGTCTAAATTCTTATGCTCTAGTCAAAATTTAGATCTTTGAGGTCTCTTGGTATGGTTCAACATTAAAACATATCGTCCTTTCTTCTTCTCCATCTTCTTCTTCTTCTTCTTCTTCTTCTCTCTCTCCCCCCCTTCTCTTTTGGCAAAACAGTGGGGCTTAGCCGTTTCATTTCATAAAATTTTCGCATAAGCCAATATACAAAATACAGGCAAACCCAAGAAATATATAATGACATTATAGGGATAAATGGCCCATACAACCACAATATACATCATTGATAAGAAACAATCAATCATCAAAATGGTCTAGGAGCTAGTGGTTGCATAAAGTCAACATAAATTTGTTACAAGCTAGGTCTATCTCTGGTGGTGAAGCAAGACCATTTAATATAATTGTAGCAGGGCTACAATGCCACTTACACTGGATAGACAATTACAATTGGTCTTGGGTTTTTACTAAGTGGACTCTCATTTGGGCAGCGAGACAGGTGGCCGACACATGAATGGTGGTCTAGTGGACATTGTGGCCAATTCACCGCCACCATAGTTTCGAGATAGATGTAGCTAGACTATTAGGGATATTTTTCTAGTGATTGGTTGCTCTTTATGGTTGTATATATGCTTAATTGATTCTAAATATCATATACACCATTTTCTATGATTCTAGAGTCTCATGTCTTGTGTCCACCGCACTCTACTTGCATAGCAGAACCTTGACACCCCCATTGTAAGCTCTAAGTCTCAGGCTTGAAGTTGAGTTTGCTGCCAGCTAGAGTCTGTACTTGTTCCATGTGTCAGTAGAGTTCCATTGAGTTCTAAGTGTGTTGTTGCATCTTTAAGTTGCTTGTTTCATTACTCTATAGTGTTTTTTTTTGTATTGGAATGAGATTTCATGCATATTGCATTAAGGAGCACCCACAATAGAGAGCAACACACACTTTTCTTGCTACAAGTGCTCTCATTTTTGGCATGCACGGTGGGACCTCAACTAGAGTCTCACTCCATGAAGTGTACATGGTCGCGAAGCTAGCTGGTTTAGTCTCTCGCCTGGCCTAACCTATTGGTCTAGACTTATTTGGGTTAGCCCGGTCCATCTTTGCCTTGTGTAGTTTGGTCTAGTTGGTCTTTGCATCGTCCAACTTGGTATAGCTAGTTTATCTAGTCTCTCACCCATGTCCAGCTGTAGTGGTCTCGTCGAGTCGAACCTGGTCTAGTCAAGTTTGGTCTAGTGGGTCTAGACTATCAAGCAAGTTCAAGGGTCTTCATGCCGCATCTGTTTCTATTGCATGACACTTACAAGGCACCCTAAAGGTCAACAAAGCCCACTAGAGAGTCCTTTGTAATACTACCAGTGAAAGTGATATCCTTTCATGCCGAGTAGAAGTCCACCCCTGCTAACTCTACCCTCTTAGGACTCTCCTTCAACAAGATCCTCACCACCTCGATCACCTTCCCCGGTATACTTTCCACCAATTGTGTTACAATAGGCTTCTAACTAGGCAACAATGGAGGAGCTGGCAAGCATTATGGCTAAGGTGAACATAAAGTTTTTGAATTTCAAAGGACTCTCCATAGCCTCGCCCCTACCCACCCCCTACCCTCTCCCTCGCTCCTATCCACCCCCCTCGCCCCTATCTAGCCTCATCCTAACAACACCTTCCCCCCCCCCCCCCCCCCCCCCTTCTAGCCCCTCTCATAGCCCCTACATATTGATGCATGGTCCGATTCCTCGACACACCCATTGTACCTGTGCATCCTAGGCTTGGAGGTGAGTGTGCTGCCAGGTAGTATGTACTAGTTCCATGTGTTAGTCAAGTTCCATTGAGTTTCGAGTCTGTTGTTGTGTCTTTGAGTTGCTTGTTCCATTTCTCTATATTGTTTTTACTCTATTGGAGTGAGGATTCATGCATATTGCAATGATGAGCACCCACATTAGAGAGCAAGACACTCTTTTCTTGCTACACTTGTGATAGAACCAAGACCATTCACAAGTATCTATTGGTAAAATCCATTTTCTAGCAGCTTATAGAATTCATGACACTAAGAAGCCCCTATGCTATGCCTTGGGATCCCCTTAACAAAATCAAGTTGCAAAAGGAGTGGACATAGCCAAGTGGATCAAGGCAATGGCTTGTGGATCCATCACGTGCGGGTTCAATTCCCATCATTTACCCATTCAAATAATTGAATTAATCCACATCCAGATCATTAGATCTCTATGTTATACACCAAGGTAGGATGAAGATCTTACACAAAGCCATAATGTAGGATTAATGGGAGCACTTATCCACCATAAGTTACCAAGTTAAAGAGATATCCAACCGTACAAGCTTCCTATGGCATTATTGATTTAACGCTCATACATACATGAAAATTGGATATTGTCTATGAAATCTCTGGCCTCCACAACAACTACTCCTATAAGTCATCAAGATTTTAACCTCTATCCAAGGAATATCTTGAGAATATATTGTAAAGTCTACAAACTTGTACCTCTTATGGGTGCTTTCTCTAAACCTGAAAATGTTAGGTCTTGTGAAGGAATACTACATGAAGAAAGTGTCAACACATATTGGCCCATCCTTCAAGGAGTTGTTGGGAGATATCTTAAACCATAAAAATGGGTAGGCAACCACATGGTTGTAGTAGCATCTATGGTGTACACAGCATGAGCTAACAATGCTCACTTCTCTCCTTCTCACGCTTCCTACTCCCTCCCTAGTTGTCATATTGCGATCGTGTTTGTCGCATTGCAACCGTAGGTAAGAGCTCTATGCATTGACATAAGCCATTCACAGTATTTTGTAGCTTTTGGCGTCATCGATCCGTGGCCTAATTTCATCATAACTAGGAATTTACACTTTTAAATCGAAAACTAAGCATAGGCGGGATATTGGGGTATCATTGCTAAGCATTTAGATGCATTCTGGGTCAAAAACAACTAGGTCAAAAATCCACTGCTGTTAATAATCGCGATTTTGAAACTTGACCTAAAGTGGGGTATGAGACCATAAGCATGTGTGCTTAAGTCTTATAAACTTGTCCTAGAAGTTTTATTAAGTTTGGATGTCATTTGATGGTGTAACGGATGTGATTTGTTTGCCGATGAGCGATTGGCTTTTGGTGATTTCAGTCACTTGAGTGTAGCTTGAGTTAGATGCGAGTTTTTAGTTGTTTTCCAAGAGATTGACAACCTCTTGTAGCCTCTATGCACTAGTTGAGTCAGCTTCATACCATGGTTTGACAAATTAATCGTGGTTCTTGCTAATATCGCAATAAGATAGGATGGTGAGGTTAGACATGCGTTTCATATTTGGCGCCGTTACCGGGGATCGAAGAGACCTAAACTAGGAAAAACCACGAGCATTTGGTGTAGTTGTCCTTTAACTTCCTCTAGGTTCGCCTAGAGTTCAAAACTTTCTTTTAGAAACCACATAGCTTAAGCTTGTCGTCTTTTGCTGTGTCGAGGTAGCTTGAAGGTAATCGTACTTACTGAGTACCTTTAAGATTGTAGGATTGTAGAATTAGATTAGAATTTTGAAAATGATTGGTAGACAAAACAAGTCTTGAGATCAGTGCTCACAAAAACATAAACACAAGAAAACGAGTGTTTGTGGACACTTTCCACAACCCCATTGGATGAGAATCTAGGAGTAGGGTAAGTAGGATCCGAGGTGGATTTCGGAACATTGCTCTCTCTGAAAGAATCAAGTGTGAGTTGTTATTGGAAGTTGTAGAAATTCAGGTCTACAGCTAGAAATAGCTCGAAAAGACTCAAATCCACTCAACCCGACTGGAGAATAAGCCTAAGAGTTGTCTAAACCAGTTGGTAAGCTTAAAGACACTTCGAGGTAAAAAATTCAAGAGTTGGCCAAAACTTAGATTATTTACTTTTTCTTGATATTCTAAGCCAAATTAAGTTTTGACTTGATTCATAAGCTTAAAATAGCTCATATAAAGACTGTCTTTGAAAAAATTACAAAAAGGCGCTCACTTGTCTCCTTTTCGTGCTTTCTAATCCCTCCCCGGTTGTCACATTGCGATTGTGTTTGTTGCATTGCAACCGCAGGTAAGATCTCTACGCATTGACGTAAGCCATTCACAATATTTTGTAGCTTTTGGCGTCGCTGACCCACTGCCTTATTTCATCATAACTAGGAATTTATACTTTTAACTTGAAAACTAAGCATAGGTGGGGTATTGGGGCATCATCGCTAAGCATTTAGATGCATTCTTGGTCGAAAACGACTAGGTCAAAAATCCACTGCTGTTAATAATCACGATTTTGGAACTTGACCTAAAGTGGGATATGAGACTATAAGCATGTGTGCTCATGTCTTATAAACTTGTCCAAGAAGTTTCGTTAAGTTTGGATGTCATCTGATGGTGTAACGGATGTGATTTGTTTGCCGATGAGCGATTGTCTTTTGGTGATTTCAATCACTTGAGTGTAGCTTGAGTTAGATGCGAGTTGTTAGTTGTTTTCCGAGAGATTGACAACCTCTTGTAGCCTCTATCCACTAGTCGAGTCAGCTTCGTCCCATGGTTTGACAAATTAATCGTGGTTCTCGTTAATACTGCAATAAGATAGGATGGTGAGGTTAGACATGCATCCCACAATCGATTGTCTCCTAGGAAGATCAAATTTAGCATATGCTAAGAAACAAGACTTAAAATCACATGTTCAGTTGTGACAGATCGAGAAGCGACAAAGAATTTAATATCTTATGGCACATGGATAATGATGGGAAAGCCATCAATCACCGAGCTAGAGGAAATAGTGTACAAAAGTTCTAAAATGAAAATTCCTAGCTTTGGAATGCAAGAAGTTGTACTCAAGTTGAGTACTAGGGAGTACAAGGATACTTTCCAAATAATCGACTCCCATCACATCAAAGAGATTCTAGTCTTGACAAAAAGCTAGAGAAATATCTTCTTTCGACAATGACCAAAAGCTTCAACAACAACAACATTAATAGTCCATGAAGCTTCTCAAATCCATGTAGAGAAGAAATCTTTAACCATCGCAAGAAAAGGTAAAGCTAAGGTAAATATTGAACAAGATCAACCTCGCAAGGCCTCCATCAAAATTTCCGCGAAGCCTCTATGTCAAGAGCCAAACCACGGACAATGCAATGGGAATCAAAGTAAAAAGTTTATCAACCAAAGTTTTCATCACAAAAAAACTTCTAGAAGAAGCCCTATTGGAAGCACAAGAAGTTTATGAAGGTAACACACATATATGGTTACCAGAAATTGTAGCTCAACCTGGAAAAACAAAGATCAATCAAGAAGCACAAGGCTCCATCCAAAGGCACACAATCAACAGAAAGAGCCAATAGCTAGTCACCACTAAGGGTGCTAAGACCTCTAGATGGATACCTCGTCTTCAACTACAACATCAAGGCTTCTACGATGAAAATCATCCAATTTGGCTACCGAAGCCTAGTGTCCATCAAGTCATCGAGAAAAAAAAAGCAAATGCAAAAGACGGTCACACAAGGACCAAAGACAAGGTGGGTTCCAAAATTGCTTGTGGAAAATATATCACAAAGAACCCACATGTATCAACAATCACTTCTTCTTATGAGAAATAATGCAAAGGCTAGATTAGTCTCTACAAGAGTTGAAGGGCTTGTTTCACAAAGCAGTATCAACATACGACAAGCAAGTCAAGAGGAGCCAAAGTATGCCAACCTACTAGAAAAAATGGTGGAATCCATAGACCAACACAATGGAAGAGGCGTAATTTCTAAAACTTATGGAATTGGGTTTTTGGCCTTGAATAGGTAAGTCGAAGTCGCCATTAAACATACATGGCATAAAAGTCAAAGTCCAACAGTTAAGCCAGTAAATGAGCAAGGCGTTAGTCCCAAAGCTTCAAGTAGTATGTTTTGTGGTCTAAGCATCTAGCTATTCTACGTACTACTCAAGTTGGAAGAGTCGAGCATAATTACTTTGTGTCGCTCATGCTGGTACATGTAAGCATAAGAGTGTATACCAAAGGCATTTTTTTTTCGACTGGGTTTTTTCTCTTTGGTCCTCCAGGTTTTAAGACCCTAATCTAGAAACCCTCATCATCATCTTCTTGTAAAAATTCCTTCTACATCAACAATAAGGAAATGGCTACCCACTACAAATCCCAACATACTTATTGAGAGAAAAGCTTACATTCAAGTAC
The DNA here is from genome assembly GCF_014529385.1 of Adiantum capillus-veneris. Taxonomy (NCBI): domain Eukaryota; kingdom Viridiplantae; phylum Streptophyta; class Polypodiopsida; order Polypodiales; family Pteridaceae; genus Adiantum; species Adiantum capillus-veneris. The sequence continues at coordinate 149,527,200 of NC_140932.1, read as the reverse complement.
AACAACAAAGCTTCATCACAAACAATGGCAAGTCAAAGAATAGCCTACAATGACTAGCAATGACAAATTCCACAAGAGAGTCATCAACAAAAATCAGAAGTAGCTCACACAGTGCTTCAATGTTGGCAACCTATTGCAAACAACTCATAGATAGCCCTAGAGTGATGGGTGTATATACAATGCTTGGGGGAAAAAACCTCCTAAAGAGGGAAAAAATGCCCCGGCAGTCCTAGTGTGTTCACACACATCACTACCACATGTATATGGTAACAAATCCCCCCTGGAGTGATGCGGTGAACGAGAGCCGGCACATGAGTAAAGGGAAGTGCCATGCCCTGAGGACATGATCAGTCCACAAAGGGAAGTAAGCCCAAAGCTTTGCGGAAAGCTTCAAGCTTCTCACGAGACAATGCCTTTGTGAAAATATCTGCAAGGTTGTCCTATGTTGGCACATAAGCCAAGCTGATCTCTCCTGTTGAGAGCCTCTCCCTGACATAGTGGTAATGCACCTCAATGTGCTTTGTGCGAGCATGAAAACTTGGGTTCCTCGCAACTGCCAATGCGCTCTGACTGTCAGTATAGATAGTGTTGGCAGTGTCCTGTCTAACACCCAAATTAGCCATAAGGCGTCTGAGCCATACACACTCAACCGTAGCTGTTAAGACTGCCCTGTACTTAACCTCACAACTCGAAGTGGCCACAGTAGGTTGCTTCTTGGTCAACCATGATATACATGAACTTCCAAGCATGAAACAAAAAACACTCATGGACACTCGCGTGTCAAAACAACCAGCCCAATCTGAGTCCGAAAAAGCATGTAAGTCTGGCGGCAATGATCCCCCCTTGTGATAAAACAAGCGAAGATGTAAAGTGCCACTAAGGTAGCAGAAAATCCTCTTGACAGCCTGCCAATGCTTAGACCCTGGGCTATGCATAAATCTGCTGACCTGTGAGACTGCAAACTGAATATCCAGCCTCGTGTTGCATACATAAATAAGGCTTCAAGAGACGGCAAAGAAGCAACCATATCAGATTTCTGCAAACGTAGCAAACTGGCAAAATTCAGATGACCAAAACGTGCATGTCAAAGTTTTGCATCTGAAATAGCCCTTGAATCTGCAACAGCATTTGAAAAATTTTGTCCACACTTGTCATACAAAGTGAGCTTATACAGCCCACGGCACAAAAGCCCAGATGCAACAATTTCATCAACAAAACTGAGATCATGAACTGTACATCTGTCATCCACAAATTTGACTACAAGTCCAAGTCTAGCAAGTGCGGATACAGACAAGAGATTCTTCTTGATCCCAGGTACATAAAGTGCATCAACAAGTGTGAAAGAACTGCCATTAGCGGCAATAAGCACAATCTTTCCAACTCCCTGAACTGGATAAGAGGCGTTGTTGGCACAAGTGACAGAATTCCCATGAGGGACAGACTCGAGAGAGGTAAACAATTCACGATGTGAGGTAATGTGCTTTGTAGCACCACTGTCGAAATACCACACATGTGAATCTACAGCAACTGACAAGCATGCATCATGGACAACAGGATTGTAAGTGCACTCTGCGCTAAAAGCCCATTCTGCATCAACATCAGCAACACAGTCTCCTTTCACAGAAGACTCAACAATGGCTGCATTTGTAGTGGAACCAGCATTTGCAGTGGAACCACCCTCTTTCTTCTTAGCCTCTTTGGCCTTCAACTTAGGACACGACTTGATCAAGTGATCATTGGATTTACAATAATGGCAACGCATCTTCTTTTTGCCCTTATCACCAGAATTGCGAGATGAAGTATTGCCAGCAGAAGCATTAGGAACATAATTTTTGCCACTCGTAGCAGAACCATAAGAATTGCCTGCATTGCTATTACCACCCTTTCTTTGAGAAGCAATAAAAGCCTGTTCAACTGCACGCTGTCTAGTCCTGTTTTTTTTGGACAGTGACTCTTGCAACAGCAATGTGCATAATGCATCAAACTTGACAACTTCTGGATTTCCTTGGGTCATCAGTCTCCGAGTACTAGCAAAAGTCTGGTAGGAATCTGGTAAGGCATTAAGAACAGTCTGCACAAGGGAATTGTCTGAAATGACTTCACCTGCAGAAATAAGCTGCTCATTGATATCCTTGACACTAGCAAGGAAAGTGTCCATATCATCTTCCTCATGCATAATCTTCGACTCCAGCTCTTTACGCAGCAAAGCAATTTTAGCCTCATTGCGGCTTACATAAAGACCTGCTAAAATATCCCAAGCCTGTTTTACAGATTTTGCTGAACGGATGTGAGGAACAATGGTGCGCTTCACAGACAACGCAATCAATGCATGAGCCTGTGCATCCTTTACATCCCAATGAGCTTGTTCTGTCATAGGCAAAACAAATCTAATAGCAGCAATCCTTGCAGCAAGAACTGCAACATCCTCAACATTGCCTGCATCCTCAGAACCAGGACGTACATCAATGCCCTGCACAATGTTCCAAACACCCTTTGACACAAGAACGTGTTGCATCATATAAGGGCCACATAGGGTAATTGTCCCCATCTAACCTGTCCTCAGTAGCAAACATCTTGAACACATCTGTGTTGTTGTTGTTAGCCATGGTAAATGCTGTACCTGATGTGAAAACTGCCCGAAAATAGGAGAAACGGAGCGCGAACAACACGTGTTATATAGCACAAACCTTAGAAGACTATAAGGCTGACAAAAACTCTGCACAAAATGACGAAATAGCCTGTGCAAACCTGCCTGTAGTGGAAACGGAGGCCAAAATGAGCCCAAATCAAAATTCTGAGCAGACCAAGCTCTACAAGCTTTCCCAAAATATTTTTCAACCTGCGAACGCTTGCCAAAGCTCATTGAAATCGGAGAAATTGATCAGGTGTGTGCTGGAGCAGCCGACGACTAAGCCCGGGAGGATGCAACCTGCTCTGATACCAATCGTTGGAATTAGGGTTGCAGAGAAACGCACACACCTTGGAGAAGATGAAGGAAGCTCAAGGCACACAATAGAGAGAGTGTACTTAGTGTGCAAATGGAAAGATAGATAGCCTTAGAGTGATGGGCGTATATACAATGCTCGGGGGAAAAAACCTCCTAAAGAGGGAAAAAATGCCCCGGCGGTCCTAGTGTGTTCACACACATCACTACAACATGTATATGGTAACATCAAGGAAGGGGGGAGCATCATCAATGACAAAGCTCTTTCGAAGCTAAAGACCAACCTTGAAGGCAAAGCTGTAGACAAACCTAACAACAAGGTTGCACATAGTCGTGCCAAGGGACGAAATGATCTAGGAAGGGGGAATGTTAGCGAATTGATCGAACAGGCACCAACCTGGTCGGACACGTAGCCGGACACCACATTTGTAGTCTATTATTTTTTTGAGCTAGTGTAGTGATACTCTATGTAAATCTTGATCCCAGAGTAGGAGGTCAATTCCTTGAGATGTAATTGTTTCATGACATTTGTAAAAGTTTATGTGAGTCAACCACTGGCCATTTAAAAATCCCTAGGTACAAAGGTCAATAACTTTAATGTGAAAAGAGGCTTATCTTTTGAACAAGAAAGAGCTCTATTGTACGCACGCTCAAGTGATTATGAAGCTCCAGCTTGTGATATACTTTTCTAATGATTGAATGATCCAATTTCAGTTTTAACACTTGCATCGTGTTTCTCTTTCTATGCTTTTTCATTCAAGTGTAAGCATTATCGGTTTGTTGTGGTTTGTGACTACATGTTAGTGAGGCACTTAATTGCATATTTCAGTGCTTAAATCACTATTATTTGACATCTTGACCATAGGAGAGTGTTCTTAAATCATAGGGCGACATTTCCGGTATGTTCTTTTGCACTTTTCAAGACATTTTTCATGATGGATTGTGATTTTGGTACCTTGTTGGATTACAACCAGACTTGATAGGATAGTGCCCCTAGGTGGCTTAGACCTCCTCCTAGAGTTTCGTTTTGAGTATGTTCAAGAATGGCGTGATGACCTCGAGCGACGAGAAAGGACATAGGCAAATTTTTCTGATCATTCAGTAGTGATTTGCTTGTTGAGTTGGTGTGTTTGCTTGTTAGGTTCACTTCTTGAGATTGACAACCTTAAAGAGTCTTCGTGCCCCATTTGAGTCACTTCCCTAAGTATTGATATTATCTTAGTGCCAAATAGCTATGCTACTGACGTCCGTCGTCCCCGTGACCCTCTAACACACACTGTTGGGGTATAAAGCCCAATGTGGTCGCCCAGGTAAGTGGGCCGGCCGCCAGGTATGTACACATATTATTTTGTAAAAACCTAATAAGAACTCACTATGCTCTACACATTACAGTAGAGCGAGTTCACCATATCGTCGTGCTCTTCTTCTCGCACTCTCTCTCGCGTCGCACTTCCGCTCGTACTCCTTCAACTGGTATCAGAGCTCAGATCATGGCTCGGGGCAGCACTGCAGGAGGCTAGAGTCACCAGCTCAGATTGGAGTGAAATTCGACAGGCGAAGACACAGCCAAAGTACAAAGCCCTAGAGTGCTGATTTGTGGTTGTCTACACATCGAAGGACGGCTCACAGTTCTTGGAGGCGTGTCACATACGACACGGACGCATCTACACACAGACTGTAGGCGACATCCACTAGTTCATCAGGTAGCTTGTGTTTGCTCCTTAATATTCCAGATTTCATCCCGACATTGCAGGTACTTCCACATGGGATGTATTGTCAGAGATGATGTATGTCTGTTGAGGGTTTGCTGGCTGTGAGTCACGCAGCAAACAACCGCCGCAGCGGTTACAACATACAGTGGGAAATTTGTGGATGTATGACTTTGTGGGAAGTCTATGTACTGTCAGATTTACTGCAGCCTTTGTTGAGGGTCGAGTGAGGTTTTATTGAGCTGGGGGATTCTCGAATGTTGAGATCCTTTCGGTGATATAGGTCTTGGAGCGATCCCTCGAGCACCCTTAGATAGGCAGCTAGGATGTATTGACTGTGAGTTAGATAGTTGGGATTGCATCTTTGCTTTACTGCCGTTGAGGCATTGTCGCAGTCTATGCTTACAGGATAGTGACAGGACAGTGAGAGACAGTTCAGGTGCAGGACAGGTTTACCCGCAGCTTAAAGTGTCAGAGAGACAGTGTTTTTTGAGCTGTTTTTTGAGTACACCAGAGCCATTTTACAAAGGAGACTCTGCCGAAATTTATGCAGAATCTGAGGCTTTCTTGGTTCATTTGACAGGTTGATATTGGTTCAGAGGTCAGTTTACAGGGGAAACTCTGCCGAATTTTTCCCAGGAAAGTAAACCACTCTGAAGCGTAGCTATGGCTGGATCACAGGACACTGCTCTTTATAATATCAAGAAGCTGGATGGAACCAATTTCCCATTGTGGAAGAAGCAGATTTGGCACGAGTTGGTACAAAAGAAGCAGATAAAACCTATAAAGCTCAAGGGGATAAAACCAGAAGATATGGACGAAGATGAATGGAACGAAATGGATGAATTGGCACTTTCTACCATTATGTTGACTTTGGCAGAAAGCGTTTACTTCAATGTAGCAGACGAGATGTCGGCTTATCAAGCATGGTTAAAGCTGAGTGATCTTTATGAGAAGCAGAGTGCAGCTTCACAGGTATACTGGCTTAAGAAGCTTGTTGACTTGAAGATGAAAGAAGGGACACCTATGTCCAATCATCTGAATGAATTCAACACAATCTATAGTCAGTTGTCAGCTCAAGGTGTCAAGTTTGATGAACTTGTTAGAGCTATGTTCCTGTTGATCACATTGCCGAAAAGTTCGGACACTTTTCGCACAGCTTTGAGTAATTCTGCACCTCCAGATGGTTTGAACATAGCAGGTGTAGAAGGAAGTCTGCCTACTAAAGAAACCAATAGAAAGACAATGGACAAAGGCAAAGGAACAGCCTTAGTTGTCAGGGGAAGGACCAAAGAAAAGTACAAAGGTGGAAAGAGGAATCAGTCTCGTAGCAAGTCCCGCAGTGCTAAAGGCAAGAGTGACATAGAATGCTACCATTGTGGCAAGAAGGGTCACATGAAAAGAGACTGCAGAGAATGGAAAGCAGAAAAAGGCAAAGAGAAAGCTGAAGACCATGGTGAGAAGAACAAGTCCTCAGTGAAGATTCAAGAAATAAATGTGACAAACACTGTTGCAGAGGATGACAGTCTAGTGTCAGGAGACATCTACTTCTTGAAGAATACAATGGACTTAGCTCTTCTTACAGCATTTGATGGAAATGCAGTGAGTGACTGGATTATAGACTCAGGGGCATCACTTCATGTGTCTCCAAACAAGGAGTGGCTTACCTCTTATGTGTCCACTAAAGATCATGTTCGGCTAGGCAATGGGCAGACATGTGAGATCTTAGGTGTTGGAGATGTTCAATTGAAGTTTCAGAATGGCTCTTCTTTCACGTTGAAGAATGTGAGACATGTTCCTGCAATTACAAAGAGCTTGATCAGCACAGGTTTACTTGATGATGCTGGCTACGTCACCACTTTTGGACAAAACATGTGGAAGATATCCAAGGGTTCTATGACAGTAGCACATGGAGTAAATTCTGGAGGACTTTACATGATTTATGTATCAAATGTCTCTAAAAATGTAATCAATGTAACCGAGCAGCCGAACGTTTCTTTGTGGCATAACCGGTTACGACATATGTCCAAGAAGGGAATGGAAATCTTGTCTCGTTCTGGTTATTTGCCTGGCTTTTCATTTAATGATTTTGAATTCTGTGAACATTGTCTGTATGGTAAGCAAACACAGCAGCCACATAAGCATAGAAGCAGTAGAAGAGATACACAGTTGGCACTTGTTCATAGTGATTTGTGTGGACCTATCCCTAACCTATCTCTAGGGGGAGCTTCTTACTTTATGACATTTATAGATGATTACTTGAGAAAAGTATGGGTTTACTTTCTCAAGCACAAGGATGAAGCGCTTAGTGTTTTCAAAACTTTTGTGACACTTGTGGAGAATCAGAGTGGCAAGAAGCTTAAATGCTTACGCACTGACAATGGTGGAGAGTATGTTTCAAAGGCCTTTCAGGACTTTTGTGAGTCAAAAGGTATAAAAGGTGAACTTACTGCTCCTTACAATCCTCCTGAAAATGGTGTTGCTGAGAGGATGAATAGGACCATACAAGAGAAGGTCAGAAGTATGTTGTCTAATGCACAGCTGCCAAATGGGTTTTGGGTTGAAGCTGTATCAACAGCTGTTCATCTTGTAAATAGATCTCCTAGCAAGGTTTTGCAGAAGGATTCAGTGCCAGAGATGGTATGGTCAGGCAAAATGCCCTCGTACAAGCATCTCAGAGTCTTTGGCTGTGAGGCATATACTCATGGTTCAAAAGAATTTAGGAACAAACTTGAGCCAAAGAGTAGAAAGTGCATCTTTCTAGGCTATGGTAATTCTGGTGAGATGGGGTACAGAGTTTGGGATCCCGAATCTAGAAAGGTTGTCCGCAGCAATGATGTTCACTTTAATGAATCCAAATATCATTCTAAACCAGAGAGGGTTGAGGAGATTAGAAGAGTTTTCTTCCAAGAAGATGGACTTGCACGTGCAAGACAAAATGTCAGGGCTCAAGAGGAGCAAGGACAGGATAGAGTGGAACCACAAGTTGTGGCTGAGCCTGAGCCACCTATTGTGCGTAGATCTGGACATGTCACGCGACCTCCTGATAGGTTTGTTCCATCTATGAACTATGTCATGTTGACTGATTGCAATGAGCCTTCATGTTACAAGGAAGCAGTGCAAATGAAGGACTCCGGGAATTGGCAATTGGCCATGCAATCAGAGATGACATCTCTGTATAAAAACCAGACATGGAAGCTAGTTAAATTACCACGGGGCAAAAAGGCTCTACCCTGTAAATGGGTTTACAGGTATAAGATCACCGCTCATGATAGTCAGCCAAAGTACAAATTGAGATGCTTTCTTGCATTGGTTGTCATATTAGATTTGGTGTTTCACCAAATGGATGTCAAGACAGCGTTCTTGCATGGTGATTTAGATGTGGAAATTTACATGCAGCAGCCAGAAGGGTTTGTTGAGAAAGGCAAGGAAGATTGGGTATGCCAGTTGTTAAAGAGTCCTTATGGCTTAAAACAATCACCGAAGGCATGGTACCATAAATTCCAGAAGTTTATGCTTTCTCAAGGCTACAAACGTAGTGAGTTCGATCGCTGTCTATATACAAAGAAGGCTAAGGATGGCAGTTGGCTGATCCTTATTTTGTATGTGGATGACATGTTGATTGCTGGCAAGCACTTGGAAGAAATTTCAGCTTTGAAGTCAAAGATGGCAAAATCGTTTGACATGAAAGACATAGGTGAGGCAAGTCATATACTTGGTATGCGCATTGAGAGAGACAGATCAAAGAAGTTGATTTGGTTATCTCAAACAGAGTATATTGACAAGGTTTTGCAACGTTTCAATATGGAGAAGGGAAAGGCACTGAGTGTTCCATTGCCACCATATGTGAAACTTAGCAAACAAGATTGTCCTGTGTCTGAGGAAGAACAGGCTGAAATGGATAAGATTCCATATGCGTCTGCAGTGGGTAGTTTGATGTATGCAATGATTGCTACTCGCCCAGACATTGCATTTGCAGTGGGAGTAGGAAGTCGATACATGTCAAACCCAGGCAAGAAACATTGGGAGGCAGTGAAAGAAATATTGAGATACTTGAAAGCTACAAAGAGTATGCGTATATGCTATGGGAGTCAGGAGCTAAGTGTAAAGGATTTTACAGACTCAGATTATGCAGGTGACTTAGACAACCGAAGGTCTACATCAGGGTATGTCTTTACATTGGCTGGTGGAGCAGTATCATGGCGTTCTAGATTACAAGATTGTGTTACTCAGTCTACTACAGAGGCTGAATATATTGCAGCATCAGAGGCATGCAAAGAATCAATTTGGCTTAATCGACTAGTAATAGACTTGGGAATCAAAGAAGAGATGCCTGTGTTATATTGTGATAGTCAAAGTGCTATACAATTGGCTCGCAATCCAGTTTATCACTCAAAGACAAAGCATGTGGATGTGAAGTATCATTTCATTAGGGAAATGCTCGAGGATAAGCAACTTCAGCTTGTCAAAGTTCACACCACAGAAAATCCTGCTGATCTACTTACAAAAGGACTTCCCTCAGAGAGCTTTGCGTATTTTCGCAAGCAGTTAGGTGTAGGGTAGTACATCACTTCTCTACATCTCTTGTATATTAGCTTGTATAGTAGCTTCTCTCACACTTAAAGTACCACATTGGACTTTAAGTGGGAGGTTGTTGGGGTATAAAGCCCAATGTGGTCGCCCAGGTAAGTGGGCGGGCCGCCAGGTATGTACACATATTCTTTTGTAAAAACCTAATAAGAACTCACTATGCTCTACACATTACAGTAGAGCGAGTTCACCATATCGTCGTGCTCTTCTTCTCGCACTCTCTCTCGCGTCGCACTTCCGCTCGTACTCCTTCACACACTTGTTATACAAAGTCAAATTAGCACAATCTTTCCAACTCCCTTGACCGAATAAGAGACATTGGTTGTATGTAAGTGATTGTATTCCCGTGAGGGATAGCCTCAAGAGAGGCAAGCAAATCATGACACAAAGTATTGTGCTTTGTAGCACCACTATCAAAGTACCAAACATGTGACTCTGCAGTAACTAAGATACATGCATCATAGACCAAAGAATCATAAGTACACTCTACACTAAATTCCCACTTTGCATCTACATCAACATTACAATCTCCATTGGATTTCCTTTGGTCATAGGACTCCAAGTACTAGAAAAAGTATGGTAACAGTCTGGCAATACATTGAGAATAGTCTGCACAATTGAACTAACTTCACCTGTAGAAATAAACTACTCATTGATATCCTTGATATCAACAAGAAAAGTGTCCATGTCATCTTTATCTTGCATATCTTTGACTCCAGCTCTTTATACTGCAATGCAGTTTTAGCCTCATTGCAACTTGCATAAAGATAAGCCAGAGTATCCCAAGCCTGTGTTGATGGCTTTGGATGCACGAGGGAAAAAGCCTCCTAGTGAGGGAAAAAGTTACCCCAATTGTCCTAAGTGTGTTCACACATATCACTACCACATAGATGTCCCTTGACTAGGTTATAGGTTTTGAATATTAGAAATGGGCGTATTCCCTTGTATTACTTACCCTCCACAATGAAGAAACTATGTTCTTCATCAAGATTTTAGATTTTGAGCCAGCCTTATATCTATTTAAAATATTGTTGATTACATGACCCTATGTATTTGAATGTCAGGAGATACGATTAGATGCTACCTGGATAGTTTATTATGGTTTACATTAAGTTAGGTGGCTTTTTTGACAAAGACAATTTTGATCTATAACACTTTTGAGTTACTAGCTAGCTTCTTGAATATGGAAGGGCCATTCCTTTGGGACTTTGCTTACTCATGAAGGAGGTGGTATGGATTTCAAGAACTAAATTGAACAAAGCATTTTGTCCATATTTAGTTTTATTGAATTAGAGTTTTTGGCTTGGTTATAATCTAGGAGTATTGTGCTAGAAAGAATGAAAGGAATTTTTTAATTGTTTGGACCTTTATTGATTGTCCTTATTCTTTCTATCTTGGAATTGACCTTGAGGTCAGAGATTACTAAATCTATAAAAATTATAATGGTTAGGTAATATGGACTTTGTATAAACTATTTTTGACCTTTTTTGTACAATAACAAATCTACTCAATAAATGGGGAACATGGAGAACAACAGGTAGCCTTTGTATACACAAAATTGCATTCAAGCCTAATGAAATGTTGTGATTGCTTATATGGATGTAGGTGTAGACCCTTCTTGATATAATACTCTTCTTTCTCAGAAGTTCCTACCATGATTGACAAGAGAAAATGCAAGCGAGTAAGACTAGGAATTTATGGAGAACTTTCTGCAAAATTTTTGGCAAAGTCTATTTTGCACAGAGATCATCAACCAAAAACTCGACAAATCATTGCAATGTCAATGAAAAGGATGTTAGATTTACACCACTCTACTACTTCACATGTGTCTACGGAATACTTGTACGGCTTGTATATCTTTGGGCTGGCAACCCATGTGTAGTTTGCACTTTTGTCCAATAGCCCACGTTTGAGGTGGCCACTGACCTATATGGGCACCCACTCATATATTTACACGATGGGTCGAGGGGCACTATCTTGACTGCTCTACCCCCTTGGAAACTCATATATATGGGGCCAAGGGGTAGCCACTTCACATAGCATATGGCATTTGTAGATCACGCTGGCTCTCTCATAGAGTAGTGTTTTCTGATGTTGGTCAGTGCGGGGCTGATCGCCCCCTTTCCCCACACATGTGTTGTCTCTATTGTCTCTCTCTCCTCTCCTCTCTCATGCTTCCGCAGACATTCTCTCTCACATGGTATCAACATCAAGCTCTTCATGGTCTTGGACCAGTGCTCCATTGCCTTCAGCGGGTCCTTCTTGCAACAGCCACATCAGCCAGTGATCCATGTAGAAAAGAGATGGTGCCAACACTTGGACATCATCCATCGCGAGATATGTTCAACCATCTACGTTTTCTAACCTCTCCTTCAATTTTCATTTACAAGAAGCAATTCAGCCAACCAGCATCAACCAGGCAAGCAAAGACACAAGGATTGTTTCTGTCGTGGAGGACTTCTCCTCCTCCTGCATTCTGACTGTGGCACCTACGATTTTGAAGGGTCTTGTGTTTTCTAGAGATGCTCTTGCGTTTTCAGCTAATAGTGGTATCTCTAGGTTTCTTGTCCCCTCAGGTCTTGCCCCCTACCCCCGGCTTTGCAATTGGTGCCTTGCCAATCCTTATCCTCTTCATTTCCATCAGATTATAGCCATTCTCCACTGCTAGTTTTCTCCGTTGTCAGCCTATCAGAGGCTGTGATCTTGATTCCCCACCCTCCCGAACCCCCCTACACCGCTGCTAGAGACCCTACCGAGAGCGTACGAGCATGCTAAAATTTGTTGGACAGCAGCATTTTCATCACCTCGCAGTTGCGTTTTTTGGGTGGACAACAGCCACACGGAGGTTACCTCCTACCAGAACACCATCTGGTGGTGGTCCATGTTGTTCTCTCAGTGACTTTTGTAGTACATGGTATCTTTGACATCGGCTTGATCATCTATGGGTGTATAATCCTTGGGAGATCCATTCATTCCAACCATCATTCGGCGGTTGCACACTCCAAAGGGGGTGGTGGCTTTTGGTTTGTTTTGGACACACCTATTCACTCATCAGAGGATTTTAGACAAGATATGGCCATGCTCATGGCATATGGGATTCCGATATTCCCAGAGAAGACACCACCATCTGGGTGGACAGACACTGAGCACTTGACCTCGATACATCAAATCACTTGCCTACATAGGAGCATTTACATGGACTTAGGGAGAGGATCTTGGATCTCTTCTTGGATAGGTTCATTGCTTGGATCTACAGACTGGAGTGGGAGTTCAGTGCTTTGGACTCTCTTGGAGAGTTTACCCGCGAGATGCGAGAGATCAGGCATCCCGTGACTACATCTGGAGTCACCTAAAGCTTGGCTTGGATGGTAGTGTATTTTCTCTTCTACACTTCATTTGGATTGCTACCTTTAGAGTTTCTTACACTCACCCTCGGTAACCTTACGACAAACTTATCCATCGGCCTGGGCAGTAGGCCACTCCCATGTCATTCACATTGAGAGCCATGCGAAGCTGCAATTTAGTGGCATTGTTGGCGTGGATTTTGTTTTGGTTGGCACCAGAGGATTGGAGGCAGGAGTTACAGGCAAGACAACATAGACAGATTGATCTAGTCTCTCTTCTTAGAGATTATTCATAGTGTAGACTGATCAGTCTACACCATGAATAATTCATAGTGTAGACTGATCAGTCTCGCTTCCCTTCTTCATACAAGATGATTACGATGAGACAGCTTGGTCTGACCACACAACTTCTCAGAGGCCCTTCACAGCCCAGACTGTTGAGTATGGCTTTCCCCTCATCTTGGATTTCCCTACCTATTGACAGGACACCATCTGGTCGTGGTCCGTGTGGTCTCCTGGTGACTGCCTGCAGCTTATGATATCTTCTATAGTGCAGACTATTTAGTTTGGCTTTCCTTGTTTTGGAGGACGTTTACGCTGCAGATCGCTACATCTGGCCTTCCTAGAGTTTTTTACAACTTAGCCACCTTGCCACCTTCGGTTGCAGGTTCATGCATTGACAGGCTTTCGGTCATTCTCATGATGATTCCTGGACTTCCCCATTTTCTCCAGATGTTTTGACCATAGATCCTATTGGACAGGACAGTTGCAGGCCTATTGGCCCTCCTTTCACGACAAGGATTTGTTTTTTTACACTCAGTTGGTGACCTTTACATAGTATTTTCACCTTGTATCATCAGAGTACAACAATTTTCTACACTGCTCATGATGACACTTTACCATGGAGATCTCTCAAAGGTTGGGACAACCTAGACTACTGCTACACTCATGGAGTATCTTCGAGTGGACATTGTAGTAGACATGTTCATCCTTTGCCTCAGATATTTGGCTTCACGCGGTTTGTTCAGCATCAGGTGCAGAGAGGGGTGTTAGATTTACACCATTCTGCTACTTCACATAGGTCTATGGCATACTTGTACGGCTTGTATGTCTCCGGGTTGGTCACCCATGTACATGTTTCACTTTTGTTTTACGCCTAGGTTTGGGGCGATAGGTTTCACTTTTGTTTGACCACCCAGGTTGGGGCGATCGCCCACTTGGTATGGGCATTGACTCATATGTTTACATGCTGGATCATGAGGCACTATCTTGACTGCTCAACCCCCTTGGGCACTCATATATATGGGGCCATGGGGTGCCCACTTCACACAGCATCTGGCATTTGTACATCACGTTGGCTCTCTCATAGAGTAGTGTCTTTTGTTGTAGGTCAATGGGGGGACTAATCGCCCCCTTTCCCCACACATGTGTTGTGTCTACTATCTCTCTCTCCTCTCCTCTTCTCTCCTCTCCTCTCTCATGCTTCCACACACATGCGCTCTCACAAAAGATTACTATAGGAAAACTAGAGGACTCATGGAAAAAATCCAGCAAAGTCCCTTTGTATGGAGATCAAAATCTCAAGCAAAACTAAGCCAGAAATTAGTACATAAACTAACAAAGAGTGTTGACTGGATTGGCATATACTACTCAAAAGATATGTCAAACAACTACCAACTTTGGCATCATAGAACCTATACCCATCTATACATATCCTATGGCGAGTCCATGAATAGGGATCTCCAGCAACCTAATCCACCTCACATTGGGTAACCCGATCCCCAGTGCTCAGCTTCAAAAAACCTCACGCAACGACCCTCAACAAAGGTTATGCAAACATGACTAGCCACAGTCTCAGAAAGGGCTCTTTCGAATTGAGTCTCACAAACGGATGGGACTACCAAAAGAAGACAAAATTGACTCCACAGCAACGTACAATGGCAGTATCGACAACATAACGTACATCCAGAACGTAGAACCATCACTACAAAAATGCTGGACACACTCTCAAACAGGCATCAATGACTATGCAAGAAGAAAGCATGGAACCAACTCCCTATTGGGAGTAAAATGCTCTCAACACAGCACAAGCACTCTCAAGTGCTAGTCATGCATAAACCATATGCATAAACCAATATTCCCACTTGAAATGTAATGGTTGCCACTACCAAAGATGCTTGCAGATGTACTGTATCCAAAGAACCTATGGCTATCCCTGTGTGTGGAAAACTATATATGAGAGTTGTTTGTGTAATTCCATTAATGGCTATGGATAAGCAATACCACTAAGAACGTAGATCATGACCAAACTTGCATATGGAAATCCAAATCCGCTCTCAGAATGGAAAATGCATAGAGACATTGTTAGTAGCATTAGGGAAGTCTGACGTCTCTCTTTTGTCATGGACGAAATGGTAGAGAGAGAAAATGCTTTTCATTTTTGAAAATGTGAACAAGAAATTTAAAATTCCAAAATTGGGGAGAAAACTTCAAAAGAATGGTTTAGTAAGAGCTACATGTAGGTTGCAACTTGCATATAGCGATGTTTGTGGGCCTATGCGAACTCCATCCTTGGGGAATTATTTGTACTTTGTGACTTTGATTAATGATCACTCTAGGCATGCATGGGTTTATTTGCTTAATCTAAGTCCACAAAGACTAAGTTAAGGACCTAAGGTAAACACAAACTTAGTTTGGCTAAACTAAGGACCTGAGGTAAAGGCAAACTTACAAAGACTATAGCACCCAAAGATACCTACTTGTAAAACAAAAACACCAATTTGAAAAATAAAATCAATTCTACATCATTGCTTTTATTGTTTTGCTATAGTCTCCACCTCCTGACTTGAGACTCTCAATATTCTTCTAGTTGTATTCAAAAATGTTGTAGGTTCATTACCTTCTCCTTGATTTCTTGAAGTTGATGATTATTTTCACCAAAAATACCTGACGATTTTTTGTCGGCATAAGCACCAGAAACATGCAATTTGCTACTTTCAGAAGAACCACAAGAACTGGATTCATTGATAGTACCACCTCCTCTTTCAGCAGCAACAAAAGTTTATTCAATTGGATGTTGTTTAGCCATGTGCTTTGTTAAAAGTGACTCTTGTAATAGCAATGTACATAATGCATCAAACTTGACAGCTTGACTCGGGTTTCTTTTGGGTCATAAATCTCCAAGTACTAGTAAAAGCATGTTGGTAAGAGTCTAGGAATGCATCGGAGAACGATCTACACAAGTGAACTACCAAAAATATCTTCACCTAAAACAAGTTCCTCAGTGATATCCTTGATACCAGCAAGAAAATTTTCCATGTCATCTTTCTCTTGCAAAATCTTTGACTCCATCTCTTTACGTAGAAATGCAATTTTAGCCCCATTGCGACTTGCATAAAGATGAGCCAGAGTATCCCAATCCTGTTTTGCTAATTTGCGATTGAGCAAATGTAAGGAGTAATAGTGTGCTTCATAGATAATGCAATCTGATCATGAGCCTATGTGTCTCCAACATCCCAATGAGATTGCTCAGTTATAGGCAAAATAACTCTAGTAGCAACATACCTGGTAGAACCTTCAACATCCTCAATAGAGCATGTATCCACAAAAGTCGCGACTTACATCAATGTCATGCACAACTTTCTAGGCTCCCTTTGAGGCAAGAACATGTGCCTTCATATAAGCCTACATTGGTTAGTTATCCCCATCCAATTTTTCCTCAGCACACAAACATCTTTAAAACATGTGTGTTGCTGTCAGTCATGGCAAGTGACAACGCATGATGTGAAAACTGGTCCAAAAGAAGAAAACTGATAAGGACTAACATGTGCTATGTAGCACAACCCGAAGAGGATTGTAAGGGACCCATTTTGCAAAAAATTCACAGGCAAAAATTCTACACAAAAGGACAAAATTGCCTGCACAATACTGCCTGTAATAGAAACGGAGGCCAAAATGAGCCCAAATCAAAATTTTGAGCCAAAGTATTTATGAACCTACTGACACTCACCAAAGCTCACCCACTTCATAGAAATTGAGTATGGGGATGTTGGTGATGCTAGCGATTATGCTCGAGACGATGCAACCTGTTCTGATACCAATTCTTGGAATTAGGGTTACATGGATGCACACACAACTTGGAGAAGATGAAGAAGTTGCATCATATGCATCAAATTGTTATGCTATGGTTGTTTCTATTTTATCTTATGAAGAGGAACCTCTTTCTTTTGATGAAGCACAAAATACAAAAAATTGGATGGTTGCAATACAATCTGAATATGATGCACCTATAGCAAATGAAACATGGACTTTATGTGATTTGCCTCCTCTCAAAAAGGCCATTTGTACAAAGTGGGTTTACAAGTTGAAAGATAAGCCGGATGGCGAGATTGTTCACTGCAAGGCTAAAATTTTTGCAAAAGGTTATGCACGGCATACAGACATTGACTATATGAAGAGACTTTTGCTCCCATCTGGCGTATGGCTATTTTTCGTTTTCTATGTGTAGTAGACGTTGATACAGATTTCTTGGATGGTGATATATTTGAGGAAGTATATGTACGCAGCCTTGCAGTTTTGTCAAGAAAGGACAACTTAGAAACAAAAGTGTGCAAACGCAAGAAACTTTTGTATGGGTTGAAGTAGTCTCATGTACTTGGTAAGAGAAAGCTGACACTCATTCGGTTAAGCAAGGCTTTTGTAAGAGTCCAAGTAAAAGTACTTCTATGTCAAACATGAGGATGACATACATCTCATTACCATTTTGTATGTAGATGATTTGTTGATTACTGGTCCAAATGAGACACACATTGTTGAATTCAAGGTTGAATTGAATGCCACTTCAAGCTGAAAGACTTGGGGCTTTTGCATCATTACTTGGAGATACAATTTAAAAAGTGCAATGGAGGTATTGCTTTTTGCCAACGAGATACATAGAGACATCACTAGGTAAGTTTGGACTTGAGGACTGCAAAATCTATTACTACTCCCATGGAAACAGGTTTTGATTCTTGATCATAATAGAAATCTTGTAGATGCCACTCTTTATTCTGGATGCCATATGTATGTATGCAATACAAGGCGACATTATCAGTTTGTAGTCCCACAGGTCATCACATTTATGCATAGCCAAGGTCTAAGCATGGACATGCTATTTAAAGAATATTTTGCTACTTGAGTGTGGCACTTTACATCTTGGGTTATCTAAATTCAAGGAGGGATCATTGCCGTCATGATTTGCAGACTTTTCCAAACTAAGATTGAGTTAGTTGTTATGGCACACGTGTCTGCAAATGGTTTTTGCTTCATGCTTGGCAGTTCATGCATATCATGATTTAGCAAGAGGAAACCTACTGTGGCCACTTCTAGTTGTGAGGTTGAGTACATGGCAATCTTCACAATTGTGATTGGTTGTGTATGGCTCAAATGCCTTAGGGCTGATTTGGGTGTTGGATAGGACACTGCCAACATCATCTGCACGGACGATCAGAGCGTACTAGCACTTGCGAGAAACCTAGTTTTTCATGCTCACACAAAGTACATTGAGATGCATTATCACTTTGTCAGGAAATTGCATCATGAGAGAAGTTCGAAGCTTTTTGCAAAGCTTTGGGCTTGCTCCCCTTTGTGGACTGATCATGTCCTTAGAGCATGGTACTTCCCTATACACTCAGTGCCAGCTCTCTTTCACCACATCAGTCCAGGGGGGATTTGCTACCATATATATGGTAGTGATATGTGTGAACACTGTTAGGATTGTTGGGGCCCTTTTTCCCTCATTTTAGGAGGTCTTTTTTCGTGTGCATTGTATATACACCCATCACTTTAGGGATAACTTATCTTTCTATTTGTGCACTAAACAATACACTCTTTATTGTGTGCCTTGAGCTTCTTCATCTTCTCCAAGCTGTATGTGCATTCCTGTAACCCTAATTCCAACACACCGGTCAAACAACAAATATTATTGAGTATTAAAAATTTATAATCTATTCTATACAGATTCAAAGAAAACAGATCACTTATAAGTACCTATAGATTCATATTGGTAGAATTTTTAAAGGTGATTTGTAGGTGCAAAATTGGCATAAGTCTTAGATTTAAGCAAAGCATTAATTACGAGTAACAATGCCATAGCTAGGAATGATGATATAGTTGCAATACCAAATCCAAATCCAAAAAAAATTAAAACCAAAAGAAAGAAGAATACTCTTAATGTCCCAAAGCTAAGACTATTATTACAAAATTTTGAGCATACCTAGATGTGAAAATTAGCATCTCACTATTGAGTATTAAACCTTGCATATCATTGATAAAAGCTCCCATACATTCCAGATTAGACCAAAACTCAACTTGTGTATATACCCTTGGTTAAACCCAAGATATTACGCTTAAGTCAAGCATCTCTCTTCAATGCTGGTTGGCTGGGTAGTTGCAGTAAAAAGAATTTGTATTCTATAATTAGAACTGTTAGTAGCCTATATATACACCATTGATTAAACAGGGGATATTAAGCATAAGTGCAAACATTCTTCTTCAATCCCACCCAGCTAGGTAGCAAAAAACAAAGTGTATTTTACAATAGAAGTATTAGTAACCAGAACTTACAAAAAAATGAGCCCTTAGTCACCAAAAACCATTATTATAAAACTATTAAGCAAAGTTTGCTGGGTCCAAGAGGGTCTAGCAAATGGACCGTGACTCACTAGCAACCACTACCATAATTTGTCCATATTCAATGCACCAAGGTACCAAGCTTCAAGACTCCACTAGCCCCAAGACTAGTATTACAAATTTTTGACAATCAATCAACCCCAAATCCTCTCAAAGACACGAATTAAGAATCCATACCTCCACAGAGATAAGAATAGGAAATTAGAGCCATCATGAGTGAACACATAATTCACTAAAAACACAAATGGCTACCCCCATGTCTAAAGAAGTTGTAGGAGTAAAGGTCCGAGTATGCGATGGGTCCCATTACTAGGACAATCTTTAAGTCCAATAAAGTAAAAATACCCCTAGTATTTTGTCATAAATTCCCAAAATGCCCTTCAAATTTTCCAAAATTCCCAAAATACCCCCGGTTGTGAGAGTAGAATTCTCCAAAATTAAAAAATTTTGCAACTTTTTATAAGAAGATCGATTGTCTATCATACAAGATGTCGAAACTAAAATTCGAGTTGGTTATGTAGGCTTTGGAGAGGAATTGCTTCATTATAACTAGACATAGTCGCCTTTTTTTGCGAGGTAATTTGTGACAAATTACATGCTAAGCACTCAAAAACGAATCTCAATTGTCAAAAAGGAATAAAGATTAGGAAATAATGAACAATCCAACCAAAACAGATACAAGGGTATTTTGGGAACTTTTGAAATTTGAGATGTATTTTGGGAATTTCCAAGAATTAGAGGGGTATTTTGGTAATTTTCCCTTCTTTTCAGATATGACAAATGTGTCCGTTTTGTAAGGCTCATTCCGAGAATCAGAAAACTGAATCGTGTTTGGTCATCACATAAACCTAGAGGTGTTGAGCTGCTATTGTTTGCGCACTAAATCATGGAAAATGATGCTGTCTGCGTGATCAACTCTCATTCCATTGTCCTTAAATACAGGACGTTTACCCTAAATGATGCTCCGTAGAGAAGTAAATCTGTTGTACAAGGTGTATGCTAGGACCATCTTTAGGGGTTTCCATCATGCATCAAGCTCTCCATGGTCTGAGAGAGTCAATGTCAATACAGACACAAGAATATTATATGCTAATTGTATCTGCATCTGCTAACGTAGGGCCTCACGATATCTTCAGAGGTTGGGAAAATGATGCAGATATATCAAAGCCACGAGAGGTGCAGGTTGACAACACAGAATTTAATTTGGCATAGTTCGTAGCATCGTTTCCCGCTCCCCATCAACTTCCATCGTCTGTCTCAACCAACCATGCCTCAGAATAACATGTTAGCCTTGCCTCTCTCGCCTGTCTTATCCGATCTCCGTCCTTGCTTTCCGAACTAGTTGCAAGGGGTAAAACGTGAGAAGAGAGGACTCAGGAGATGTGAGGGCAACCAAAACTTGAGGAGGAGGAGGAGGACATGTCCTCCATTTCAACCGCCTATCATGGTAGATGCAATTGGACTTGGCTACTGGCCTTTGTATCATGCCGGTGCCTAGAACTCTGGTCTCTCGAACGTTGTGATGAGAAAATAGCGGCCTTCACCCCTTTAACTTATACATCAAAACAAATTTAGAACTTGGCTGGAGGACCCATTCGGGTTAGGTGGGTTGAGCCTATTTCTCCCAATCAAATTTTAGGGGACGTTCAAACTATGCGCCCAAGGCAAAAGCGCAAGATGTGACATGCAATAGAGAGGGGATTTTTTGAACTCACCACAAACCCGGGCGTTGTCACTACCCCGAACACTCAAGAGCTGTGTGCACTTTTCATCGCCAGATGTGTAGGGACGTTCGGTCTCACGACTCCTCTAAGATTGCAAATATGCACTAACCAACACAACACTTATACCCATTGATCTTTAGCAACAAATTTAGTATATTATACATGTTATCGACGGTGGAGAAGAGCTGGATGAGGGCGAAGGGGATGTTCGTGGGATAGGAAAAACTTCTAAAAAAAAACACCAAGAAGAGATTGGGTTATGAAATAGCCGCCTCGAGCCCTTTAACAATGAAGCTGCTCAAAAAATGTAAAATTAGAACTTGTTGGAGGACCTATTCGGGTTTGGTGACCTAAACCAATTTTCCCTCATCAACTATTAACAGAATGCAAGTATGGTTTGTAAGACGCTTGTAGAAAAGCATTCATAACTCTTTATGTAATGGACCCCTGACATATAAGAACATAAAGTTAGATCTACTTCTCTTTAAGCTTAATCAATATCTTGCATCTTTTGTATTTATCTTAATGCGTGTTTTGTGTCTGACAAAGAGGATATATATTCACAACAATGGACGTTCTGATTACACAAGCACGACTCTAGCTCAACAACATTGCAATGTCCGTTATCTGCATCCAATTCCCCACGCATATGTGTTTGCTTGGCGCAACACAAAATGTTACGAGGTAGGACACGGCTTCCGTTTCTTATAATTTTTGGAGAGACCACAATGCCAACTCTCCACAATACTTACAATACTTTTGTTTGGCACTTCTGCATGATGTGCACTGTATACTTTGGATTTTCAGTCTATGACACTTTATTGCAAGACGAAATGTTTAACTATTTATATTGCTCTTTTGTAGCTTGACTCAAATATCGGCCTATAGTTTGCACAATCGAAAAGCACCTACCTGTACATCATTGCAGGTCAGTAAAGCACTTCATTTTTTATTGTAGTTCGTTGATGCTTTATCCATTTGCTTGTTTTAGAATTTTACACATTACTTTCTTTAGTCTGATTTACTGCATGTTGTTTTCAGAACTATACACTCAATGTCGATCGACATCTGTACATATTGATTAGACATGCAACTCTTTATATACGGTTGCTAGCCAATGCATGTAGTATATTACAATAGTGCATCTTTAATTTAGTTCTAAATACTTGATGCCATACTATATATGTCCTCATTTCTCCCATAGTAGGTCTCAGTATGAGGTTCTCAAGGCCTACAAGACTACAATCCAAGAATCAAAAAGCCAGAGAGCGAGTTGCAACCAGATTGTAACTAGCTTATTGTTCATATGCTAGGTCATGGTTTGAAATTACTACACATTGTATAGCAAGGCCCACCAACCAAGACTAGTTCAGATGTGGGAGGTACTCTAGACGCAATCAACATGTCCTAAGCCGCTTGAAAATATCTCCCTCATTCATATCCATCTAGTATGCACTCATGAACATGCACATTTTAAACAAAATCTATGCAAAAAATTATCTCTTCGAAAATCTATAACCCCTTTCCACCTCAAAGGCCATTAACTTCTCTCTTCTTCTTTGCTATAAAAGGTCTCTCGCTTTCCCTTTGGTTCTCTCTCTCTCTCTCTCTCTCTCTCTCTCTCTCTCCCCATTGAATTGTGTGTCTCGGAATAAGAAGTATCACCCAAGTGCGGTAGATCGGTTATCCCAATTCCCTCTTGAAACGAAATGGTAGATCGGTTATCCCAATTCCCTCTTGAAACGAAATGTATGTCTCGCGCTCTCTCTCTCTCTCTCTCTCACTTGGGTGATACTTCTTATTCCGAGACACACAATTCAATGGAGACCCTATTCACATATTATAGAATACGCAGGCACGAGAATCCAGATTTCTTATTCAAATAATACAAAAATCCAGATTCCCTATTCACTACTGGGTCCTCCTGGCAAGGCTTGAAAGAAATCTCGTGCAGACCGGAGGGGGGGAGGGGGGAAGGAAGAGAGAGAGAGAGAGACTCAGCCACCTCAACGAGGTGCTTCGGGGAGAGAGAGAGAGAGAGAGAGCTCTATTACCTGCACAAGCATGCGCATGAGAGAGAGAGAGAGAGAGAGAGAGAGACGCATGGCATCCACGTGCCTTGCCTTCTAACTCCTCCTATTCCCACCCTTCCCTTTAATTACCTTTCGCTTTCCCTTGTGAGCTATCGAGCCCATTTTCCGATTTAAAATGATTGGGTACCCCTCTCCCATAATACAAAAAATAAACAATAAAACCATACAAAAAATAAACAATAAAACCAGTTGAGCTTGTCACTCCTTTTCGCAGGCATTCTTTACAATACAACTACTCTGCATTGTAGCAAAGCTGACTAATTCATTTGGCTCGGCCCGTGTCCTGCTCAGCAGAAAGCTCAGAACAATTGGTCGCCTAACTTGGCTCATATTTATCGGTAATTTTATCTCATAACTATGCCTCATGCATGGTCACACCTGCACCAGTTATTTGTTTGCATATATAACTATGCAAGTCTTTTTGTACCTATGCCCATTTTGGCATGGTTGCACCAATTATATTTTGGCATAGTTGCATCAGTTATATCTAGCTCACAAGAAGTATAGTTAGCAGTTAATCTATCTAATAACTATGTCTCATGCAAGATATTTCTAACTCACAAGAAGCTAAGTCACCAGTAATTCTATCTAATAACTATGTGAAAGAATTAACTATGCCTCATGCAAGATCAATCAAGCATGCACGAGTCATATAACTATGCAAGTCTTTTTTGTGACTATTCTGATTTTGGCATAGTCGCACCAGTTATATCTGAAAAATAACTAATGCACTTGTGACTGCATCCTTAGCCCAATCATTTTGCAAAACATACTGCCAACCAAATCTACCAAACTCCATTGACAATTAGCCTAAAAAATGCCTACCCATGCCATGGGACATCAAATGCACAGTGAAGGAAATGGCCAGCTCATTATGCTCATGACCTCAATGATCACCGAAGACTCTACTCTCAAACATGACGATTCGCTCTACCATATCTATCAAAATCTTACTTAGCATTTGGCTTCATCACTTCACCTACGTTGTTGATTGGTCTGCTTGTGTTGAAAAAATCCAAGCCGTCTGAAACTCCAACATCTTGATATCACAACACGACCGGCAAATGACCCATTGAGACACCCACACAAAATAAAAGAATCTGAGATGTTATACCTACACCGATGCATTCATGAAAATGAAGGCATTAAAAAATGAGGATATGCTTTATGGGTGCATTCCACATTCATCTTGTAAGCCCCTACTCTACAATTGGAACCCTGAGGATAGACTGGATGTAGGGTTGCTTATGGCAACCCAGAGAAGGGAAATGGTGATGGCAAGAAGGCCAGCCCAGACCCAAATGATTGTGGGGGTGCGGCCCCGCCGACCCATGAGCCCTTTGGCAAAGGGGTAAAGATGGAGAAGTACCCAGACACTGAAAAAGACACCTCCAAGCAGCTTGCTCCACTCAGGGTTGGAGCTGTAGAGTGTACGTGCAACTGCGACCGCAATGGCAATCAGGTTCACCATCATAATCGTGAGAGGAGGAATCATGAGAGCACTCCACTTGAATATGTAGAGGTCTGCAAACTCGTCCATCTCATCCTCACCCACCGACTTGGAGGTAAGAGTGAAGGAGATGTCGATGCCGGCTACCACCTTCAGTAGGCCTTGCAGCACTGCCGCCAAGTGCGCACTCGTGCCACCAATGAGCCAAAACTGCTCATTTCGCCACCATTCCTCTAATGTGATACCCGACCACTTCACCTCCAGAACTGCAAGCAGGCATAATGTCACAGTAATCACCAATAGATAGATAAGGAACACTGTGTTGAGCGTTTGCACGATAAATTGGTTGCTGAAGAGCGAGAGAGCTGGCAAGAAGCAGTAGACAAGCAGAAAGACAGAAGTGAATGGGTAGATGCCCACATTGAGGTAGGCTATGCGCTGCAGAAATTTCATGCGGGGTCCACTCAACAAGCCATTGTTGCGCGAGAAGAAGATTTCAACAGACCCTGTTGCCCAACGAAGGACCTGATGCAACCGGTCAGTTAAATTTATGGGTGCAGTTCCGCGGAAGGCGTCACGTTTTGTGATGCAGTAGACAGAATGCCACCCACGGTTGTGCATACGGTATCCCGTGACCACGTCCTCTGTCACAGAACCGTAGATCCACCCTACACTCAAACCCCATTCTGTTTTGTCCTCATACCAGCAGGAAATGGCACAGATGGCCTCCGCCACCAAGCCCGTGCTCAAAGGCTCCCGCTCTGCTGTTAGTAAACCGGCACGCCTGCCACGCTGCACCCCAGGCTGTCCTGCAAGAGGCCGCCCCTCTTTCTCTGCTTTTAGAATCGAATCCAGCAACACCTGTGACCCACCAAAATGCTTGGGCCTCATTAGCAACCCCGCATCCATCATCTCTGTTTCCTCGTCCTCTAGGGCAACTTCAGCAGCTGAAGAATGATTACCACCTCCACAGCATGAGCAACACCACCCGCAGTACTCTCGAGGAAGAGGCGGATCAAAACCATACAAGGCCACTCGTCGAAACATACAGCCTGTGCCCACATACATTGGCCCTTGAAGCCCATCCAGAGCACGCATATTACCATCAAAAAACACAGTGTTGTGGTTGGCATATCTATCTCTTGGGTCAATCCCTTCAAACCTCTGTGGAAACTGCACATAGCAAACATTCTCACCGCCACTTCCCAGCATGAAGCACATCCCTTCTCTCACTGCTTGTGAGTTGTAGATATAGTGGTCACAATCCAGGTTAAGAATAAAAGGACCGTTGGACATGATGGCAGAGGCTCGCACCAGAGCATTCATGGCACCTGCCTTCTTGTTGTGATCATAGCCAGGTCGCTTTTCTCTGGAGACATAAACTAGCATAGGCAGGCGGATATCTACATCTTGGATGTCGATGAAGCTATCTTCATCCATTGCACCTTTGAGAGGTTCACTACTTGGGGGCCTCAACATCACCTGCATAAAGGTCATTAATATGAGCAACATAGATTTTGCAGACATGTGGCAGAGGAGAGCGAGCAAGCAATTGCATCAAAATTGAAGTTGTACCTGAATAATGCCCGCATGGTCTCCACGGCTGTGCTCTTTAGTAGGAATGCTCCAAGTACCAGGCCAATGGGTTGCATCGGCCATCCAAGTGGCCTTCGGTACATCCAGCTTCTCAACCAAATCAGTGCCACGTTCAACCTGGGCTCGCTTGGCTTTGATCTCTTCACGGGCGTTACAGGCATCTGAGCGCCTCCTTATCACATCCGGCAGACTGTTAATTCTCACTTTAAACTCATCATACTCTCTCTTCATTCTTCGCCGATCCTTGACAAAATCTTGCCGGACTTGGTTTTTGGTGGGATCTCCTTTCGTGCTAAAGTAGCTCTCTGGATTTCGCGGCTCGATGTTATGTTTGCGACAGAAAGGTACCCAGTTCCTAGCAAAGCTGGCTGCCTCCGCTAAAGCCTCAAATGTGAGTAGGGCTCCACCGTCATCAGAGATGTAGCATGCAACTTTCTCAACAGGGTATTCTACAGCAAGAATTGAAAGCACCGTATTGGCTGTCGCAAGGGGAGGCTCCTTCTCCGGATCAGCTGTAGATACAAAGAAATCAACACCTGGTAAGTCTGACCTGCCCAATGGGTTTTCTGCACTGGGAAGCTCAAATTTCTCCTTAAGCACCTCTAAATCAGTGGAACGATTGATGGGCTTTAGCTTCGGCATTTGGTCCAGAACCCAAGAGAAGGCGAACCATATCTCACAAACCACTGACATCCCCCATAGCCACATTGCATCTCTATTAGGATTTCTGACCCGCCATGACAAAAAGAAGACGAGAGCGATCAACCGGAGTAGCACAACCAACCTGCACACACATCCACACCACAGGATACATACATCAGACCTGCAAAACATAACACCCACATCCACTTATCCAATTTATGCATTATCTGAACAATTTTCTCACCTGTACGGACCAAGTATAGTTGCTCTTATCTTCACCTCCCTTGCAAGCGGACGAGACATCCTTTCCTTGAATTCATTAAATGCTTCCTCAAATCCTTCACTTCCATCACCTCCATCATACAAGCCTTGCCGAGGTTTAAGAGCATTGCCATACCCATAAGTACCTTTTGTTTCATACAGCCAATCACCGTGATCAAAATCATTATTGGCAGACATCAACATCTGAGATTTGGTGGACTTCATAACTGAGAGCCGGCGATCCATTCTGGGCTCCAGTGACGGGAGCGATAGAGTGGGGCTTCCAGGCTCATAGCCCTCATCTGCAGATTTGTAAAGCTCTTTGCAGCCTGGGCAAACACCACCTGCCTTTAGGGCATCAATATAGCAGTCCCTGCACATGGGGTACTTGCACTCACAAGGATACAGTTCTGTTCCTCTTTCATCGCGCATTACATTGCCATCGCAACCCTCAACAGCACAATCTCTACCTCGTGCACCGGCCATTTGAGGGTGAGAAGCGGCTTCACCATCCGTTATCTTGTGAAGGATGCGGCCTCTTGTCATGCTTTGATACCCACCTGTAAACATGGTATCAGAAACTACTTGTTGCTCTGCTTTGGCCACAATTTGGGGATCTGCGTTAACAGAGCCCGTCTGTGCACGATCATCCATGGGCTGATTGTCAGGAGTGGCGGGTACATGGACATGATAGTACTCCATCTCACTGATAGGACCAGAAGCATCAAAGTCATTACTTGAAAGGGGCACATACCGGCCACTTGATGTTCGCCTGCTAGTATAGCTGCTGGCTGGAGAAAGAACCTTGGGCAGGGTAGGGCTGGGAATGCCAGCATTCCGAAACGATCGCCCTATAGCGCGTGACAAATTCGACGGCCCAGAGGAGGAGCTCATGCCTATGCAGAGAGCTGTGTTGTGAGGTGCTCAATTGGAGGCAAAGGTTAGAAACCTTGCTGTGGAGCGAGATCTGAGGAGGGCAAACAATGCAGGAGCACAAGATGGGTGGAAGAGTGCAATGCTGCCCCAGCGGGAGAGGGATCACAAAAGAGCAAGAGGAGAGAGAGAGAAGTACAACGGCAGGAAGTTTCTGCTTGCTAAGCCGATACACGCAGATTGTCCAGAACGCGGAAGAGGAGAGGCGGAAGGGGGGGGCGGTTGGCGAGTGTACTTTGCCTCTGGGAATGAGTGTAGGGAAAACGTGTGTGTGTCTGTGGGTGGGGATCGGCAGAGCGAGAGTCCGTAGTCGGGCTGCGAGAGATAGGGGACTCGGGAGGGAGAGACGGCGGAGACTGCGTCGCTGGCTGAAAAGCTGAAGCATGTGCTTCTCGTCCGCTGTCATTTTAGTGGCCAGATCTTACTCGTCGTTAAATTGACACTATAAAATTGTAATGAGTCGAGTCCAACGGTGTCTCACTGCCCACATTGGGGCCCCCCATTTTCAAATAGCCCTCAGACCTCTCTGCAGTCTGCTCCATTTTCAAACGCAGTATCCTGCACCAAGGCATATGGACTAAGAAGGGCTAGGTCGAGTGGCCTGCTTTCCTACAACCTGCGCGGTAAACCCCTCACCGGATCTTCTCTCTCTACATGTCAATTCAACTTGGAAACGTGCGCGGTTTTTGTCGTCTTCTACCCATGCAAAGTAGCCGCCCAGTCATTCGAGCGGCAATCGTTGCCTCGCCAATATTTTGAGATGTCGACCTGCGTTTTGCCACCATGATGAGCCTGATTGTCGTGGACTTTTGCTGTGTAGTGACCGGCTGCCTCAACTGGAAAGCAAGAGGGCAGTGTCCAGGGGACCTAGCCCTAAGGTGGTGGTCACATAAGGCATAAGGACTAAGGTGATGGTCACATGAGACAAAGTTTTCAATAAAGCCTGACATATAACTATGCCTCATTCACGATCATGCGAGGAAATGGAGAAGGCACAGTACAATTATGCTTGATGTTTTGCAACTATGAAGATTTTGGCATAATTGCAAAACTAACCTGTTAGGAGCATTCAATGATTGAAATAAACAAACTTGAAAATAAAAAGTGTTGTGTTGAGTAGAGATGAAGCTGATCATTCCTCTCCTTGCGTAATGGTGGGGTCTTGTTGTCGGCAGTCTTCTCCCTGCTAAGCTCGCCCAATCTGTAGGTTCCCGTTCACGTCCAAGTGGTGGCCAATTGTTGTGAGCTATCCATTATTGCACCCTCGTGTGACCATAGACAAGGCATAGTTGCCTACGCAAGGAATGATTGGGCACAATTATCGGTCGTTGATAGCCATGCCTCGTGTGACCAAGCTCTTAGGCTCCTGTCACGCTTACCAATGGCCATGTATGACATGTCATGATGTGGGGGGGGGGGTGCTTTTTCTTAAACAAACGGATGTCTAACATCACAATCACATTGAGTGGAGGACACATGCGAGAAAAACTAACATGCACATATAGGTATAGACAATCAGCGTACATGAGAGCTTGGGCGGGGGAGGGATGGCTTGGAGGGTCACACATAGTGAGGTGTTCTCGCATATACTAGCAAGATGAGTGAATTTGCAACAAAGCAAGATGTTCAAACTCCTGTGATGCAGAGCTTTGATCAAGTGGTCGAAGAGGTGATTAGAAGGATAAACAAAGTCTACATACAAAACCTGAATGTACGACAACCTCAAATGAGGAGGTGTAATACTTATGGAAGGGATCACCCCACTCCATGGTGTAACACTCAACCAAAACCGCAACGTATGTTAGGGCAACAACCACCTTTTATGAATGATGGTAGAGTAGTAGTCAACTACACTCAGCCAATGCATGTGCGACAACCCATGAAAAACTAGTACTCCATGGATGCAAATACGCTCATGTTCATATTAGCCAATCAAGAGTATGGTTCAAAGAACATTATTACTAGTCAAGAACAACCATTGGTTGGATCACCAGCTATGCAACAAAAAGGTCCATGCTATGAATGTGGAGGTAGCCATTGGACATGAGGTTGTTCAAACAAGGGTTCACAAATAGAAATATTTGGATTTTGTGACAACTGTGAAAGAGACTGTCTACTCCAACACTGTGCTAAGAACCCAAACTACAAGGGGAAAGCAACAATGAACATTGTAGGTGTGATGCCTTTGTCAAGTGGATCCAAGGTAGATCCCACGATTCCTTTACAAGTGATGACTCAATCTCAAGCTCAAGAAGCTGTCAAAACCGCAATTGTTGAGGAGGAACCCACATTGACACCTCAAACAGAAAACGAGAACATATCGTTGAAAACTGGAAGAAAATCATGGAAAGTCAAACGAGACAAAATGAAAGCAAAGAGGCTTAAAGAAAAACCAGCTTTGGAAACGGAATTGAACCAAACCAAAGAACGGCTTCAGCATGAGCAAGAAAGTAAGAATGACGCAAAGGAAGTAGAAGAGTTGAAGATTGACTCATGCGGTTCAATCTTGGTGAACAAAGTCTTTAAACCTTTATATGCAATTTTGAAGGCCTATGAAGCTAAGCTAAAACCCTGGGGCGGTCACTTTTTAGAATGTGTATGCTATCACGTGAGTTAACCTGAGAGGATTATTAAAAGATCAAAATGTATACATACAGAGGGGGGTAGGGGTTTTCTAAATAGGCACGTAGTGTAAATATAGTATGTATATTGAGGTATTATTAATAACCTCTTGAACACACGTGATATAGGAAGCTTTTGTTAAGTGACCGCCCCAGTGCTAAAACCCAATCAAACGTAAGAGCATAGATGGTTGACGTATCCTCATCCAGGTTTATGAAAAAGAGAGATTGCAAATATGCAAGGAGCTCATCCAAGCGGCCCAAGCTCTTATGGAACCACATATTCTACATGCTCCAAAAACGGAGGTACTAATCCACAAAAGAATCCAAGAAATGGAGAACCAAGGTGTTGTAAATAGATCTCAGGCCCATCTCAGGAAGAGCAAAAAGTTGAGGTACCTTTAGATACAAGGAAAGTATCCAATACCACAGATGAGATGGGCTTACAAGAAGTGATGCCAATTACGGAGGTAGAAGAACCGTGGCCACAATCCTTATGGGAATATATTAGAAACAAAAAATATGGTAGTGCTACTTTACAGTCAGCACCTATCCTTGAGATAAACATGGATTATTAAATACCACAGATGAGATGGGCTTACAAGAAGTGATGCCAATTACGGAGGTAGAAGAACCGTGGCCACAATCCTTATGGGAATATATTAGAAACAAAAAATATGGTAGTGCTACTTTACAGTCAGCACCTATCCTTGAGATAAACATGGATTATTAATTTTTCCTAGGGGATGTACAATCTCTATATGGGGATGTTGGGTATGCTGCATTTGAAGAGAGCAAACCACACTCTCTATAGACTTTTCCATCTTTCATAAGAGAACTGGAATCAAAATTTGAGGTTAGAGTGGTACCTTCTCAGTGGAAAGCCACACCAAAGGTGATGAATACCAAAAGCTTACACTAAGTGATGGCATCCCCTATACGATGCACTATTACTCTTGCAGATTTGCTAAAATTTAGACCGCATCTATGGGGTCAAATGAGCAAAAATCTAGAAAATATTGGGTTGAAAATCCCTTCACACAACAAACTCGCGGATGAAAACATGGATGAAACTTCACCTACAAAACCACAGACAAAACTGGTACCGGTGAATAAGGTGGGTGACTATTAAGAAGGAGAAGAAGGAAACACGACCTTACATGTGGAGTACAAAGGAGTAAAGACGGTTGTGATATTAGATAGTGGGGTAGGAATTGCCATTGCGATCAAGGAGATGTGGGGAAAATGGGGAAAGCCTGCTCTTAGAAAAACTCAAATAAAACTACAATTAGCGGATGGATACATGCAAAGACCGATAGGAATGTTAGAACAAATCATTGTATCCTCATGCGGCGTTGCGTATGAGCACACCTTCTCCATAATGAATTTTGACAAGAGCAGCACCTTTGATGTCATATTGGAAAGACCATTCATGTGTCAGTTCAAAATGGTAAAAGACTGAAGCTATGATTATATCTAGTTGAGTCACTATGAAAATCAGTGTCAAATATCACACTTATAGAGATTTAGAGTGAACCCTGGGAGAAGAATTAAACTCCACAATTGAAGATGTAAAGGAGATACCTGCTTGGTTGCAAAGCAAAGTGCACATTTGGATGTGCGGAGCATTTGAATGCGAAAGCCTTAGAAAGGAAGATTGCATCCTAGAGCGTTCAATAGAAAATGAAGCTTACATTAAGGAACCATTTCCAGAGGAGTTATTTGAACCCTTTGGATGGGATCAAATATTGGTGACTCTTGATGTCTATGTAAATGAGGTGACCAACACCAAATTTTGTGACAAAGATGGCTATGATATAAGACCCTTTCTAAAGGTTTTGGAGGTCCAAGAAACTGAAAACCTCTCTGAAGCTACTAAAATGGAACTTGTAAGCGATCACAAATGAATTGTGGATGCAGTTTCTATATGGGATCTTCCACACGATACTGAGGATAGACTTTCTATGGTATAACTCCCTTATTTACAATAATGAGGTTTGTAAGTGTGAAAGTAGAAAAGGTGAGATGGATAGATACATCTTGGAGCATGGTGCCAAACTACAAATGAAGGAAGTAGAACAACCACAAGAATATGCCCTAGGTATAAAGGTCGATAACTTTAATGTGAAAAGAGGCTTATCTTTTGAACAAGAAAGAGCTCTATTGTACACGCGCTCAAGCGGCTATGAAGCTCCAACTTGTGATCAACTTCTCTAATGATTGGGTAATCCAATTTCAATTTTAAAACTTGCATTGTGTTTTTCTTTCCATGCCCTTTCATTCAAGTATAAGCATTGTCGGTTTTGTTGTGGTTTGTGACTACATGTTAGTGAGACACTTAATTGCATATTTCAATGCTTAAATCACTATTTTTTGACATTTTGACCAAAGGAGAGTGTTCTTAAATCATAGGGTGACATTTTTGGTATGTTCTTTTGTAATTTTCAGGACCTTTTTCATTATGAATTGTGATTTTGGTACCTTGTCGGATTACAACTAGACTTGGTAGGATAGTGCCCCTAGGTGTCTTAGACCTCCTCCTAGAGTTTTGTTTTGAGTATGTTCGAGTACCAAAATGGGGTGATGACCTCGAGCGACGAGAAAGAACCACATACATATAGAATCCTATGGCCCTAAGTCCATAGGATTCTATATACCCATGAAACAACCACATATAGTGCCCTGTGTATATATATTCATCATGAAACACCTACATATATACTCACCATGAAATGACTTTGTGATGGTTTTCTTAACACATATTTGTTGAAACCTTCTTGCAAGTATGGATTTTAATCAAGGTGATAGAGTATGCATGTCAAAAGGTTGCCCTTGTGAGATTATGTGAGACAAACCCAAACGCATATTGCTTTGGCTTGCTTATTGGGGAAGGCAATGTATCGGTGTCAATTGATTTGTGTTTTTAGAAGAAAGCACTCATTCCATTCCCAACAATGGATGCATTGACAGTGGGAGATGCTTTTCACAATATTGTGAAATGGAGTATTGGGTTGCTACTACAACATATGAATGAGATACAATACGAAGGGATTTCTATGTCTGAGACTCACAAAGGAATGGGAGTATTGGAGGCACAATCTAATGGAATGAGCTATAGGGAGGTTTGGAAGGATAAAAGGGTTCAACTTTGGGATGAAAGCAAAACACATGTAGTAGCCGAAGGGGTTTTCATGTATGTGTGTCCATTTGATTCCGTAAACTTTAATGAGCTAGGTGAAGATAACATCGGTATTGGTATCGAAACATCCTATGCTTGTGAGGCTACTATTTCTGCACAATCTGATGTATGCAACATCAATCTGGTTTGTTGGCCTATCAAGAGAGTGGCAACTATGGATGGAAAAGCGTTGTTACGATATGAGGATTTACATGCTAGTAACGCATTACAAGATACAGCATTGAATTAGCTAGTTTGGTAGAGCCTATTTCAAAAAAACAAAAATATTTCTTTATAAATAGGAAGCCAAAAATGTTCGTAAAACCTTCTAAGAGATCCAATCAAGCATCCATATCATCTGTCCAACTTCTTTCAACCATAGATTGTTGTTCTCTGAGGTGCTGTCAATATGGCAATAAAGATAAGGTCATTTCTTTGTGCAATAAATTTTGGGGACAAAGTTTGCAAAATAGAACGAACTATGTGTATGATACAATGTTGATTGCTTGGCATCAGAAAAAAACAACTACAAAGACTTGCTATGTATTTTCTTTTAATGGCAATGAGGTCTATAGTAGAGCTTGGTACGAAATTCATGGCATTCCAGAAACTTTGTTTTATCGTAATCGTGAACAATTTGAAAATGGGGTTCGATGCTCAGTGCATGGTAATGATGGTGTCATAAGAAAAGGAAGAGATCATACAGAAATGGGAAGGGCATTGATGCGCTCTTTTGTAGATGAAAACTTAGAGAAAATCCCACATACGAGTAGAACTATGGAAGATGGTACCAGGGAAACCTTGCTTGCAATACCAAACACGTACAAGCAAATAGACATCTTACATGATGTCAATAAAACACTCGAGAGTATGAGTCTCAAGCCAATGTCTAGCACTACATTCAATAGGATTTGAAATACAGAGTTTGCTAATGTGACCCTTGTAAAAAACAAGCGAGTTCTCCAAACGTGTTGTGTGTAGTCGGATAAAGTTCCTACTAAAGGCAACAAAGGATGATGAGCTCATTTCATGTTTGAAGGATGAATGTAGAATTCACATGATGCAACAACAAAGTTTTAGAAATGTGTACTACACCTTGTGTAAGTTCTTGCAAATGTAAAAGGATAAGTATTTATGCATTATACATGATAAAATGGAACAAAAAAGACAGTAATATCTAGATTGCGAGAGAACTCAAAGGATTATGTGAATGCATATCAGTTGCAAGCATCATTAACAGGTATGATAACATATGGTCATGGCCATGGGATGTATGGTCATCTCTCGTTGAATGGTCTATGGCCTTCAGATCCAAATGCTACATTGGTTCCCTTGCATTATGCTTATAGAATTTGCAAAGAACAAATAACCATGGGCTAGGAGATTTATGTCATGACGGTATGCCACGCAGCAATATAACATTGTTCAATGCATTGAATTCAAGGACAGCTCTAGACCACCAAAACAAAATGATGAAAGAGCATGAGAGGAATGCATCAGTAGCAGTAACACCACCGTTAGCTATTAAAGGATGTAATGAAGAGATTGCTAGCTTGCAATCAGCCTCCTCTCAATGTGTTGTGGATACCATGTCCACTCCCGTGTTTCAAAAATTGCATGAGACTCTTTTGCTACAACTATATAGTTTTGTAGGAGAGAACAAGAATCAATTTTTATTTGCATACTTATCCTTGCTAATAGCAAAAGTGTTTTTAAAACCGTGCATTTGGGATTCTTAATGGTGGGTCATACACATGAGGACATAGATACAATGTTTAGCAGGTTGTCAGAGAGATTGCGAACAGGAATGACATACACTTTTTCACATTTTATGCAACATTTTCAAAAATGTGAAAGCTCAGCTCCAGCACCATTTCTGATGATGCAAGTTCGTAACTTCAAATCCTTTGTTAAAGGTTACATGTATGATGGACAAGATGCTCTTGTTGGACACTCTAAGCCACTTCAATTTTGTTTCTTTATGCAAGGTGAAATCCCAATAATGCAGTACAAAATTCACCCCAAATCACCTGATTGGATGCCAAGGGAGTCAAGAATTGAATTGTGGAAAAAAGATGATCAAGGGAAACCAAAATTGCTAGTAGGCTATCTAGATGTGGTTTCTATAACAAACTATGTGAGGGATAGTCCGCTTGTTATTCAAGGGATTAAGACATATCTTGAATCCTGGAAAAGATGGACTCTACTAAAGGGAAAGGAGCACGATTCTACAAAATACATGGAGCCAGTTATTATTTACTGGCAAAAAATAATCAGTGAGCTTGAAAAACCAACCAATAAACAAACTGGTGAATATACATCATTTTGGCCAAAGACTACAAGGAGTCATCGAATGCAGCAGATAGAGGAAGACACAGATGAGTTTCAAGGATATGAAGAATTGAATGATCACTATGTTGGTTCTCAAAGTGCAAGGCCACAGGAAGCTTTTATGCCTCAAATTGATGTAAGGAAAGAGGATTTTGTTCTTGTGAGACCTGCAGAGATATGGCTAGGAGTTGTAGAGTCAGATTTTGATGTAGACAGCTCATCTCCTAACTACAAGAAATTTTTCATTCAATATTGGGCACCAAAACATTAAAAAAAAATCCCACAATCCAAGAACAATATGAGGATTGTTGGAAAAAGAATTGGTGTTGCAATCTTGCTGACCCAAAGCGTTGGGAGTGTGTTGATGCAGTTGTGTGGTCATGGACTCCAAGGGGTGGAAGACTTGTAGAAGCAATTAAAATCCCATCCAATGTTGTGGAGAAACCACAAGCTAGATTAATAGGAGAAACTGAATAGCATTTCATTTTCATATATTGTTTTTCTTGTTATCCGTGTCTATGTATGTTTTATAAAGTATCAATTAACACCAACAAGAAAACAAAATTTTGCATGGGACAAAAAAAGGTGTTTCTCAACACCACCATTTTCTTGAGAATCTATCTCTTTGTCTAATGTAACACAAGTCCTCAACAAAAAACTTATCTATAACATTCCCAAAATAAATGATTTTTTTCCAAATCAAATGGGAAATAGGAATCCATAGGCATTGAAATCAGTCCCAAAGTTGTGGGATTTTCCCATGTCATCTAAAAGAGTGTTTACACATGATAGAGCGTTCAAGGTGCTAAAAAAGATGTTGGTGGTAGCCTCTATATTGCAGCCACCAAGTTGGAAATTTCCTTTTCATGAGTTTGTTGATAGTTTGCATATTGCAATAGGTGCAATTTTAATGCAATAAGTAAGGCAGAGATGGTTTGGACCTATCTATTATGCAAGTAACCTCTTTTCAACAGCAGAGAAGAATTATTTGGTGACGGAACGGGAAGCCTTGGGAATGGTTTATGCTATGCAGAAATTTAGTCATTACGTTTTGAGCACTAGAGTAATTTTTCATGTGGACCATCAGGCGTTGCTATATCTTAGCAAGAAACCTCAAGTGGTTGAAAGATTGGCAAGATGGATGCTATTATTGCAAGACTTTGATTTTCTTATTGTCCATCACCAGGAAGGTTACATGTTGTGGTGGATTTTTTATGCAGGATGGAGCATGGTGAGACACTTGAAGGAATTTAAGATGAGTTACTTGATGCTTAGATATTCAATGTTCAAGGTTAAAGTGAGATTATTTCCACCCAAGTGCACAATGATGGATGATATGATCCCCTTTTGGCTTTATTAATAACGGGGTGATTTCGCAGGGGTTGACAGTGGACCAAAGGAGGAAGTTTGTTTTAAAGACTCCACCGTTTTTGGTGATTTCTAGTGCATTGTATAGAGAAGGGATTGATAAGATAATTAGAAGATGTGTGCTTGATGAGATGCAGAACATGGTGTTAAGGAAGGTCCATTATGGAAGTTCGGGAGGAAATTTCTAAGAAGAAATAACATGCAAAAAGATAATGCAGGCTAGTTTATGGCGGCAAACAATTCTCAGAGATGCACATGTGCATGTGAAAGGATGTTTGCAGTGTAAAAAAACAGGTCAACCAGGACCCATTAATCTCATGTCGGATCATCCGATTATTCCTTTTGAGTCATTTTAGAAATGGGGACTCAACTTCATCGGACCCATCAAGCCTAAGGCTTTAAGGACTAGGAGCATATACATACTAGTGGCTACAGATTATGCCACAAAATGGGTGGAGAGAGAAGCATTGAAAGATAATAAGGCAACTAGTGTAGCAAGATTTCTTTTTCAAAATATTATGACGAGGTTTGGTTGTCCGATTGAACAGGTTTTTGATTGAGGGACACATTTTTTGGGTTTGGTTATTGCAGAGTTGACTGCTACACACATGATGATGCATAAAAAGTCAACACCGTATCATCCACAAGAAAAAAGTTCTAATAAGATTTTAAGGAAGATTGTGTCTGACAATAAGAAGGATTGGGATGATAATCTTGATTCTGAGTTATGGTCCTTCAAGACATCTTATAAAGTTGCAACAGGTATGACTCCTTTTAGGCTAGTGTATGGTCTGGTTGTTACCATATACATGTGGTAGTGATGTGTGTGAACACACTAGGACCACCGGGGCATTTTTTCCCTCTTTAGGAGGTTTTTTTCCCCGAGCATTGTATATACGCCCACCACTCTAGGTCTATCTATCTTTCCATTGCATACTAAGAAACACACTCTCTATTGTGTGCCTTGAGCTTCCTTCGTCTTCTCCAAGCCGTGTGTGTTTCTGTGCAACCCTAATTCCAACATTGGTATCAGAGCATGTTACGTCCTCCCGGGCTTAGTCGCTAGCTGATCCAGTACACGCCTGCTCACTTTCTCCGATTTGAGTGAGCCTTGGCGAGCGTTTGCAGGTCAAAAAATATTTTCGGGAAGCCTCATAGAGCTCAGTCTGCTCAAATTTTTGATTCAGCTTCATTTCGGCCTCTGTTTCCACTACAGCCAGGTCTGTACAGGCAATTTCGTCATTTTGTGCAAAATTTTTGTCAGTGCCATTTTCTACATAACAGGTGCCTTATAGTCTTTTGTGGTTTGTGTTATATAGCACGTGTTGTTCCCGCTTCATTTCTCCTATTTTCGGGCAGTTTTCACATCAGGTGCAGCATTTACCTTGCCTGACAACAACAACACAGATGTGTTCAAGATGTTTGTTGTTGAGGACAGGTTGGATGGGGACAATTACCCTATGTGGGCTTATATGATGCAACACGTTCTTGTGTCAAAGGGCGTTTGGAATATTGTGCAGGGCATTGATGTACGTCATGGTTCTGAGGATGTAGGCGATGTTGAGGATGTTGCAGGTCTTGCTGCAAGGATTGCTGCTATTAGAGTTGTTTTGCCTACGGCAGAACAAGATGTAAAGGATGCGCATGCTCATGCATTGATTGTGTTGTCTATGAAGTGCACCATTGTTCCTCACATCCGTTCAGCAAAATTTGCAAAACAGGCTTGGGATATATTGGCTGGTCTTTATGCAAGTCGCAATGAGGCTAAAATTGCTTTGTTGCGTAAAGAGCTGGAGTCGAAGATTATGCGTGAGGAAGATGATATGGACACTTTCCTTGCTAGTGTCAAGGATATTAATGAGCAACTTATTTCTGCAGGTGAAGTCATTTCAGACAATTCCCTTGTGCAGACTGTTCTTGATGCCTTACCAGATTCTTACCAGACTTTTGCTAGTACTTAGAGACTTATGACCCAAGGAAATCTAGAAGTTGTCAAGTTTGATGCATTATGCACATTTCTATTGCAAGAGTCACTTTCTAGAAAAAACAGAACTAGACAGCGTGCAGTTGAACAGGATTTTATTGCTTCTCAAAGAAAGGGTGGTAACGACAATGCAGCCACTTCTTATGGTTCTGCTGCTAGTGGCAAAACTTCTATTCCTAATGCTTCTGCTGGCAGTACTTCATCTGGCAATTCTGGTGCTAAGGACAAAAAGAAAAT
This sequence comes from Adiantum capillus-veneris, assembly GCF_014529385.1. Lineage (NCBI taxonomy): Eukaryota > Viridiplantae > Streptophyta > Polypodiopsida > Polypodiales > Pteridaceae > Adiantum > Adiantum capillus-veneris. The sequence continues at coordinate 149,487,526 of NC_140932.1, read as the reverse complement.
GCGTTGCCATTATTGTAAAGCTAATGATCACTTGATCAAGTCGTGTCCTAAGTTGAAGGCCAAAGAGGCTAAGAAGAAAGAGGGTGGTTCCACTGCAAATGCTGGTTCCACTACAAATGCAGCCATTGTTGAGTCTTGTGTAAAAGGAGATTGTAATGCTAATGTTGATGCAGAATGGGCTTTTAGTGCAGAGTGCACTTATAATCCTGCTGTCCATGATGCATGCTTGTCAGTTGCTACAGATTCACATGTGTGGTATTTTGATAGAGGTGCTACAAAGCACATTACCTCACATCGTGAATTGTTCACCTCTTGCGAGTCTGTCCCTCATGGGAATTCAGTCACTTGTGCCAACAATGCCTCTTATACGGTTCAAGGAGTTGGAAAGATTGTGCTTACTGCTGCAAATGGTAGTTCCTTCACACTTGTTGATGCACTTTATGTACCTGGGATCAAGAAGAATCTCTTGTCTGTATCCGCACTTGCTAGACTTGGACTTGTAGTGAAATTTGTGGATGATAGATGTATAGTTCATGATCTCAATTTTGGTGATGAAATTGTTGCATCTGGCCTTTTGTGCCGTGGGCTATATAAGATTACTTTGTATGACAAGTGTGGACAAAATTTTGCAAATGTTGTTGCAGATTCAAGGGCTATTTCGGATGCAAAACTTTGGCATGCACATTTTGGTCATCTGAATTTTGCTAGTTTGCTGCGTTTGTAGAAATCTGATATGGTTGCTTCTTTGCCGCCTCTTGAAGCACCTGTCAAACATGTTTGTGAAGGCTGTATTTTGTGACAGCGTTCTAAGTTTCCAAAGGATGGTTCAGTTCGGGCCACATGCACGTTGCAGCTTGTGCATAGTGATGTTTTTGGGCCCATGCAAACTCCGTCCTAGGGCAATTACCTTTACTTCGTGACTTTTATTGATGATTACTCCAGGCATGCATGGGTATTTCCGCTTAAAGCAAAGTCCGAAGTTTTTATGTGCTTCAAACAATTTCTGGCTATGGCTGAAAATGTCTTGAAATGTACTATGGGCACCCTCCGTTCCGATCGAGGGGGTAGTATATGTCTCATGAATTTAATACATTTTTGTCTAGTCGTGGGATAAAACACCAATGTACAGTGCCTTATACACCTCAGCAAAATGGTGTTGCTGAGAGGAAAAACAGGTCACTTACGGAAATGGCACTATGTATGGTCAAAAGTCAAGCTTTGCCGCATTCTTTTTGGCTTGAGGCCATCATGTGTGCCACTTATGTACTAAACATGTGTCCTACAAAAGCTTTGCAGTCTATTACTCCATATGAAGCATGGCATGATAGAAAGCCTTCTATTGAGCACATGCGTGTTTTGGCGGTTTGGCATATGCTTTGGTGCCACAAACACAACACAAAAAAATGGATGTTAAGGCTGTCAAATGTATTTTTGTTGGTTATAGTGCTGAAAGCAAAGGTTACAGGTTATATCATCCTCAAACAAAGCGTATTCTGCCTTCACGGGATGTAGTGTTTGTGGAAGATTCTGTTCAACCCTTGCTGTCATGTACTAGAGACAGTAATGTAAGCTCACGGGACATTTATGACACCTTGTTGCCTCTTTTCAGTGGTGGAAATACGAATGTAATTTCCAATGAGGCAAATGTACAGCCTATGGGGGTTTCTAAAAATGTTACAGATCAGCTTATTATTACTGATGCATATGTACTTGATGAGGAAAGGGCTAAAAATGAGCAGGCTAGAGGTATGCCAAAATGGCTAGTGCACACTTTGCGTGACAGTCAATTGGATGCACCTTTGTCTAGTCATACTCGTTCAGGCTCTTGCCATGCATCTTATGCATCAGATTGTTATGCTTTGGTTGTGTCTAGCTTACGTGATGTTGAGGAGCCACTGTCTTTTGATGAAGCACATAATTCAAAAAATTGGATGGCTGCCATGCAATCAGAATATGATGCACTTATAGAAAATGACACATGGACTTTATGTGATTTGACTCTTGGCAAAAAGGCCATTGCTACAAAGTGGGTTTACAAGTTGAAACGCAAGCCGGATGGTGAGATCGACCGCCATAAGGCTCGACTTGTTGCAAAGGGTTATGCACAACAAAAAGGCATAGAGTATGAAGACTTTTGCTCCCACTTGTCGTATGACTACTATGTGTTTTCCATGTGCATTGGCAGCTCATTTTGGTTGGGATGTACATCAATCAGACATTGTTACTGCTTTCTTGAATGGTGACATATTTGAGGAAGTTTATGTAACGCAGCCTCGTGGTTTTGTCATAAAAGGACAAGAGGACAAAGTGTGCAGATGTAAGAAGGCTTTGTATGGGTTGAAGCAATCTCCTCGTGCTTGGTATGAGAAAGTTGACACTCATTTGGTCAAACAAGGCTTTCGTAACAGTCCAACAGAAAGCACATTGTATGTAAAGCGTGAGGGTGATGTACTTTTCAATGTGGTTCTTTATGTTGATGATTTGATGATCACTGGACCAAATGAGAGACATATTGCTGAATTTAAGGCTGATTTGAATGCTACTTTCAAGATGAAAGATTTGGGGCTGTTGCATCATTACTTGGGTATACAGTTTAAGCAGTGTGATGGTGGTATTGCCTTGTGTCAGAAAAGTTACATAGAGACATTGCTATGTAAGTTTGAACTTGAGGATTGTAAACCTATTGCCACTCCCATGAAAATAGGTTTGAAGTTGAGTCTACATGATGCTGGCGATCCTGCTGATGTCACTCTTTAAACTGTTGTTGGCTGCCTCATTTATGTATGCAACACGAGGCCATATATTCAGTTTGTAGTCTCATAGGTCAACAGATTTATTCATAGCCCAGGGTCTAAGCATTGGCAGGCTGTCAAGAGGATTTTCCGCTACCTTAGTGGCACTTTACATCTTGGCTTGTTTTATCCCAAGGGGGGATCATTGCCGCCAGACTTACATGCTTTTTCAGACTCAGATTGTGTAGGTTGTTTTGACACGCGAGTGTCCACAAGGGGTTTTTGTTTCATGCTTGGCAGTTCATGTATATCATGGTTGAGGTTGAAGCAACCTATTGTGGCCACTTCGAGTTGTGAGGCTGAGTACAGGGCAGTCTTCACAGCTACGATTGAGTGTGTATGGGTCAGATGCCTTATGGCTGATTTGGGTGTTGGACAGGACACCGCCAACACTATCTACACTGACAGTCAGAGTGCATTGGTAGTTGCTAGGAACCCAGTTTTTCATGCTCGCACAAAGCACATTGAGGTGCGTTACCACTATGTCAGGGAGAGGCTCTCAGCAGGAGAGATCAGCTTGGCTTATCTGCCAACACAAGACAACCGTGCAGATCTTTTCACAAAGGCATTGTCTCGTGAGAAGCTTGAAGCTTTCCGCAAAGCTTTGGGCTTACTCCCGTTTGTGGACTGATCATGTCCTCATGGCATGTTACTTCCCTTTACTCATGTGCCAGCTCTCATTCACTGCATCACTCGATGGGGGATTTGTTACCATATACATGTGGTAGTGATGTGTGTGAACACACTAGGACCACCGGTGCATTTTTTCCCTCTTTAGGAGGTTTTTCCCCCCGAGCATTGTATATACGCCCATCACTCTAGGGCTATCTATCTTTCCATTGCATACTAAGAAACACACTCTCTATTGTGTGCCTTGAGTTTCCCTCATCTTCTCTAAGCTGTGTGTGTTTCTCTGCAACCCTAATTCCAATAGTGGTGGTGGTAGTGCATATGGAATATCTTGTTCCGAGTATGAGGATAGGAGTAGACCATTGGATGAGTCTAGAAGAGTTCTTGGAGCATAGAAGAGTTACTAAAGTTGGAGGAGGATTGATTTATTAGCTCTTACATTGTGGAAGTCATGAAAAAATGCCAACAATCTTGGGTGAATAGACATGTGAAGTTCAAGGTGTTTAGAGTGAATGACTGGGTTATGGTATATAACTCCAAATTGGGCCCTCATCTTGGTAAACTTAAATTATGATACATTGGACCATATCGGATCATTGCAATTCTCGGGCAAGGCATATTTAGATTGAGAGATTATTTTGGTACAGATGTACTAAACAGATTTTGGTTAATGAGGGGTATCTACAGGGGGAGTTAAATCCGGTGGAACCGGATATGTCATTGGCGGGAGAACTTTTTAAATTGCGAGCTAATTCAAATTTGGGGGTGCCAATTCATTTGATTGACCTCAAAGTGAGGGTTGATCATTATAAGTATCCTACGGGGGATATCTTGCATCAGATTAAGTGATTTCACCCACTACCCTTTTGTGTCTACATGAGTTATTCTCACCAAGGTACCATGCGGCTATCAACGTTGGTGCGGCTAAATAAGTTAAGAGTGCGTCCTGCAATGTTAGAATCTAAGGCTGTTGCTACAATGGGTGAGAGTTCTGGAGTGGGGTGACACTTCTGCACTAAGTATATCTTCCCCCATGGCAACACCGCATAAGGCAAAGGAGGATGCAATGGTGAAGATGGGAATTGCAGTGGCATCTGTGATGGTAGTAGTCATAGTTGTAGAAGAAGGGGGTGACGAAGCGCATGTCAACCTAGTGGAGTCACAAATTGACATGGATAACCCTAGTATAGGTGCATGACTACACCATATTGGTCTATGGGAGTTTGCAATCAAACCATGGAAAACTTAGGGTGTAGCAAAAAATGCAGCAAATATTTTGGGGTTTTTGCAGCAAGGAGACGGGGATACAGTAGAAGGTGTGAAAGTAATGCTTGAGGTAGTGTCCAATGTGTTTGTCTTGCCTTTGGTGGAAGATTCATTGATGATGAAGGTGACAAATCAGATCATGCGCACGTAATTTGGGCACCCACAGGGTCAAAGAATTACTATATGTGCACCATTCGAATTTGCTGTGAAGGAGGCACATTAAGTAGTATCTTGATTGAGTGTGCTTGATGGCCAATAATACATACATGAGCAAGGATGCTTTTCAAAATTTGTTCATAGCAGAGAGGAATGTGCCAGTGGATTGGGTCACTTGGGTTTTTAAGAGATTACCTGTGTGTAATTAGAAGGATAAGTGCCGGAATGTGCGCTTGGACCGTCTAACTCCTTTTGTAGCGCTATATGCTTTTGTTTTAGGAAATTTTGAGAAATTGCAAAATATCATAGTGGAGCTTGGTACTGAGAAGAAAGGATACTTACCTGGGCAAAAACATAGCCAAGCAAGGTGCCAATTATTGAGATAGAGGATATTCCGTGAAAAATGGAATCTCCCATTCGGGATGTCGAAATCTCGTAGAAATGCTGAAGGAAAGAAGCTGGGGAAGAAAATTAAGTTTGTCAAGAAGAAACAACCTGAGGTTGTTGAAGCTCATGTGTAGGAATTGGATGTTTATAAGGGTGGATTGTCTACCCCAATGTGGTTCAAAGTAGATGTGGAGGATGCAATGGGCTATGTTTGGTCTATCCAAAATTTCATTTTGAAGCAAAAGGATGACCAGGAGGCTGCAAAAGACACGCTTGCATGAACAAGTATTGCGATGGACTTGGAGGCAAGCTTACTCGCCACTATTGCGAACAACCACTCATTTGTTTGCATACATGTGATTGCTTTGTATATTATGTCATGCCAAGGGATGAAAGCATGAGCAGATTGATGGTACATCAAGGAATTCACCAACATGACATGAGAGATGTGTTGGGATAAAGCCCCATGTGGCCGGTTGGCCAAGTGCCCGCCCACTATACTTTTTCATTATATACATAATAGAATAAAGGGGCTCACATGTTGACAGTGAGTGAGTTTTAGCCCCTGCAAACACAAGGTCTCCTCCTCTCCTCTCTTTTCTATCACTGCACACACTCACACATGCTCCTATAGCACACTTCAAGTGGTATTAGAGCTCATGATGAAAGCGGAGAGCACGGCAACATTATGATGGAGATTGCGGTGAAGCTGTGAAAGTTTCAACATTGTTTTGCAGCAAAATTTTAGCAAACTGCTTGTACCTCTAGGGTACACAGCTGCAGGATTTTACAAATCTATTTTGGCATGGAAAAACAACACATTTCAGGTCTATTCTCACAATTTCCAACCATTTTTGCATAGTCTACAAATTTGCGGAAGGAAGTTTTTGCAAATTCTAAACGGTTTTGGGAGACATGGACTGACCAGTTGTAGGGTGTTCGAAAAAGTTGAAGATTATGTATGCCTATTGTGGTGATTTGCTACATTCGGAGAGCTCGGATTGAGCTTTGTCATTCTCTTGTTATATGCATTGATGTTTTGCTCTTAGTGAAGAGAGTGTGGGTTAAATTTTCAACAAATTTATGCACATACATTGAGAACACTTTGTGGATGTATGCATTCTTGTGGACTCTCTGGATTCGAGAGTGGATTCATCATAGGTTATGTGCATTGACTTATGCAATTGAGCAGATTTCAAAAAGTGTGGTGCACGGATTTGCAGAGAGTTTTGCAAGCATTTCTAGCATGATTGTGAGGTGAATTTACACCTGATTTGGATGCTCATTTGATATACATTTGGTACATGCTTGATGCTCATTTATATTGCCATGTGGATGCATATGATCTGCGCTTTTTGACGAATGATATTCTTCGCTTTGCAATGGCATATGTGGACTATTTTTCAGCTATTTTGAGCATCAATTTGTGCCATATTTTGGTCGGTTTGCATCCAAGTTTATGCTAGTATATGCCTCGCTTGTAGAGTGCGGTTGATGCACTTTGTGTTTTGGATTACAGGATTGTTTTCCAAGTTTAGGGAGTTGAGACTTTGGGGCATCTCATGTATGTTTGAGCGTGGATTTTGTGCATGATTTGCTCATGTTTTTTAGCATGTTTATGGCATGTATAGTTATTATGATTGAATAGTCAAATAGCACTAAAACTCTGTCACATTTTTCTTGCGATTTTATTTGTTTATGCGCATGGTTTACAGTCGTGTTTTTATTACATTTGGCACTTAGTGGTTGCTTTGCCATAGTGTTTTGGTATCGCAATTGTGAGAGTGTTTGCTCATCGGATTACTTCATTTGACATATATGTGGTAATCTCTTCAGGAGGGAGATTGTTGATGATAGTTTCATTGGTTATCACATAGTGCTCTTGAATTAGAGCGGGTTTTTTGGCATCTTTTGAGCGGTTTTTCTCACTTGTTCATTACATTGATCGCCATATTTGCTGACACTTCGCTGCCAGGGATCGATAACTTAAGCTAGTGAGTAAAGGATGTTTAGAATAGAGTCACTACTAATTTCATTGGTTTTTGAGTGTGTGTAACTCAATTTTGGTTTGATTTGATGATGTTGTGCAAGTAATTGAAGCTAATTTTTGAGTTATGATTATCCCAAACCCCCAATTCCACTAATTTCATATTAAACCTTACTAATTTCGTTTCATTTCCATGCTAGTTATACTAATTCCATGCTACTTTCACTAATTTTTGACTAACTTTGCTAACCTAACCGCTAACATTGAAGTGTAATGTATGTTAAATCCCCTTATAAGAGGTGAAATCATCACTCTAATAAAGTAAATTGTGCTCATTTATGCCTAATTTGATAATTTGAGTGTTTGATTTTTGGCCTACAATGGTCAATTTGGGAGCCGATTTGCTGGTGCCACTACAAGAGGTCGCGCAGAAGTCGGCGAAGGTACCGACGAAATAGCGCTAATTTTTAAACTAAAAAGCACTGAAATAAGCCTCGGAAGAGATGCCGATATCGTAGCGTCGGTATGACTATTGGTGTGGCAGGCGTCGGAGTAGGCCTATTAATAGATGTCGCAATAATCAACAGATCAAGCACCGATATTAATAAAATAAATTCCGATGCTCATTTCGTTAGCTCTACCGACGGGGTGATACCGTAACCTGTACCGACGACCAAAACCTGCAAAATGTTTTTGGCCAGAGAGGGCTGGGAACTAATGCTACATATACTGCAACAAAAGAAAACAACCCTCTCTGCCCAAAGGAAGAGTGCACAAGCAACCGCACTCCACCTACAAGCTGACGCTAAAGAGGAAGTGTATGGCAATTAGCAAAATTGTAAGAATAACATAACTTGTTAACATGATTAAAACATGAGTCGCAAACTGTAAAACCATAAACATAACCTGTTTGCCATACCATAACCATTAACATAACTTGCTTTTCATATCATAATCTTAACCATAACCATCACATGATTGCTATACCATCATAGCAAAACCATAACCATCACCTGAACCATAACCATAACCATAACCATAACCATAACCATAACCATAACCATAACCATAACCATAACCATAACCATAACCATAACCATAACCATAACCATAACCATAGTACGATTGCTATACCATCATAGCAAAACCATAACCATAACCTTGCACAACCATAACCAAAACCATAACCTTGCACAACCATAACCATAAACCATAAACATAAACATAAACCATAAACATAAGTTGACTGTCAAACCTTAACCATACCATAAACATAGCCATAAACCATAGACATAAGTACTACAAAACTGTACATATGCAAATAATCACTAAGTGAGAAGCCCTCATGGTAAGGCCTCCCAATCGACGTCCTCACCCTCCTCCTGCAGAGCTGGGTCAAAAGGGCCACAAGTCCATGCTTGTACCCATACTTCTCCTCTTGTCATGTTGGAAGGCGCTTCACGGCAACTTCTTGCAAAATTATGGTTTAATCATTAGATAAATGTTCAAATAACATATATACTATCAATAATTTAAAGCATATGTATAATACTTACAAACTCATGTCGAAGCGTATCGTAGCCTCCACTCCCAAGATGTGACGCTCCAGCAGACTCCAAACGTGCTATGGCTGCATCTCTCTGCTGCTGAAATCTATTGGGATTGTCTTGTGTCTCTCGTGCAATCCCAATCCACTCCTCTGCGTCCAACCATGCCGGCTTGGGATCGCCGTCATTGAACCTGTCTCTGGCCTCTGACCGATGGTGTGACATTGTGGACCTCGCCACGCTAAAAATCCAGGCGTTCGAGACCTGATCGTACCCCTTTGCCTGCCTGTACTCTCTCTGAATGGCGTCGACGATGTAATTCTTTCTCTCAAGGTCGAGATTTTTCCAAATCTCCATCACAGTGTGACCAAACTCAATCGTACAGAGCTGTCAAATCCTCTGTCGCATTTCCTTTCCCACCCTATCTACCACAACAGCCCCATCTCTGCTCCTGTACACCTTGCTAGGATCATGCTCGTGTGATCCCCAAGGTGTACGTGGTGTGCCCATCGGTGAACTATCTACTGAAGAGATGGGTGGACGCTCTCTCGGTGGTGTGGATGCATCGGTAGAAGCGCTACCATAGCAACTACCGCCTCCAGAATGACGTGGACGTCATCTCGAGGATGAACCACCCGTCGGTGTAGAGGGCACACGAGTCCTAGGCATAGGGGACACACTAAACTGAGGTGTGGGGCTGCTCGGTGTAGGAACCACACTAGTCCCGGGCATAGGGTCAGCCGTAGTAGGTCTAGAGGTACCTGCACCTGCACCCCAAATGTGCTGTGCCATCGCGATCTACTCTGGTGTGAACTGAGACAAAAACGAGTCCATCTGCTTGGGTGACATGCCGGCCGGAGTGACTGGAAAACTAAAACTAGGAGAGTAGGGCTCATCGTCATCGGCCATGGCTAATCATACACAAACAACACCCACAAAATATGTTAGTTTATGTAAAAAATACTTAATCAATACAAACAACAAATCAACCAAACTGCTACACAAATGAAACAAATCAATGAAACTGCTACATAAATGACCAAAATCTAAAGTGTATTGTAGACTAATAAAAAGAGCTTTACAAAAGGTTTCCTAGCAAAAGTCATTACTTAATCTCTCATCCTCTATGAGTCTGATGCACCAAAGATGTCTATCTCAATCTGTACTTTTGCATCTTTGTCATGGAACTCTACTTCTTTGTCGCTCTCCGCATCAGCTTCACTATTTGACACCTCATCTTTAGGTTCAAACAATTGCTCAATGCTGACATCCATCTCAAAATCTAAACTTAAAGTTGGAGTCGGTCTTGCGCTTTGTTCATGAATCACCTCTCCGAGCTCAACATCCAATCCTTCACACACTTGCTTGCTACATGGAGCAACTTGAATGACATAGAGCCAACAGGGTTTAGACAGATCATTCTCATCATTTTCTGTCCATAGTGGATCGTGTATGAACACAACTTGTTCACAATGTTGCGGAAGTACGAATGTATCCCGCACATCTATCCACACCCACCTAGAGTTCACTTGAATCAATCTACTCTTGTCTTTGCGCACAGTTGCATTAGGGCCGCTGGAAATAACTTTGAACCACTTGACATCAAAGATAAACATAGCGAACTTTCTAAAGATAATCTTCAAGATGTCTTGGATGTAGCCAACGTATTCAAGCTGGCTAGTCTCTATATTCTCATCCTTGGCACTACTCATACTTTCTTGGATGAAGCTTGCCCTAACACCACTGTCAAAAGTGACCCTTTGTTCGTCGATTTGTTGCACTCTGAAGTGCTTCCCATGCGACCACAAAGCTCCATATTTGTGATACTGCAGCCACAAAATTGAAACAGACTAAAGGTTATTAAAGCAAACTAATTTTCATGTAGAGCTCGAAAAGGAAGTTGTGAAATGTACATGCCAATCGCAACCCCTTGACATCTCCTCTTCCTCTTCAATAATCAACACTCCACTCCTCTTTGCCTCTGAGAGTGTCGCATCTAACCACCGCCCACTTGGAAAGTAAGGCAATTTTTGAAGATGGTCTGGAAAAGGAAGGTTTCTAGTTGCACGGTTGCGCTTGAATTGAAGGCAATCTGTCAAACATTGTTGCTTTTCCCCTTCGTACCTCTCTATCCACTTTTGCATGATGTCTGAGTTGAGAAGGAAAATCTCATAACCTTTTCTCGCATTGTGATGTCCATCTTCCTAACGATGCCTTGTCCCTGCGGCTTGTCCCCTGTCACCTTCACGTTGACCTCAGTAATCCACATTCGGGGCATCTCTGGATCAATTAAGACCAAAACTTCACTGATGAGGACAAGAGAATCTTGTACAAGCCATCCTTCAGCCACGCTACCCTTGGGGCGAGACCTTTGACGAACAAACCCCTTTAAAGTCTTCATAAATCTCTCCAAGAAGAACATCCACCTGCTATGGACCACCCCAGCAAATTGCAACTTCATCAACCACATGCACAAGTACATGCATTTGGATGGTCAGAATGTTTGTTGGAAAATACTTCTCCACCATGCACACTACTTCAATAGCATTTAAGCGTGTTGCATCGATGTTGTCTTCTCTTATCTCTTTTGAATTGATCCAGCGTACCAACTCATTGATTTTGTAGATTGTTCTTCTAATGTCATCTGTCAAACAACCCTTTATGGCAATTGGTAAGATGAACTGTAAAAATTTGTGCCAATCGTGGGACTTAAGACCAATGAGATTGTCATCTCTCGTAAAAGCCGTTTTCAAACATCGCATGCACCCTATGGGAGTCTTGAATGAAGATATAGTCTTCTTCACTTGTTGCTCTTCTGCGCGACTCAGAACCCATGGACCTTTTGGTATAGACCACTTTCCATTGGGTTTAAGTCAAGGCCACATCTCTGGCATTCAACCCACAGCCTGCAGGTCATCTCTTTGGGCCTTGCTCTCCCTTTTTCCAATGATGGTCTTTGAGATGATCTCCCCCACATTCTTGAAGATGTGCATTGGTCGAGCAAATGATTAATCAGCAGGTCACTGTAGTATGGGAGATCATGAAAAATAGAAAGTCTTTTCATTCCAGGTGGCATCCAATCTCCCCTCTCCAGCCACATGTTTTTCCAATCACTCGCTTTCAGTGGATGCATGTCATGTTTGCATATGTTTGGTCCACGAAGCTCATGTCCTTCATGCAAAAATCTACCATGCTCCTCGTAAACTGTCTTGCTCAAATGCTCAGAGCGGCGGAAGCCAAGTCGAGGACCACATTTCGGACATGCATGATTGCCCGAGTAACTCAAGCCTGAAACATCACATATTAATATTTAAAAGCGTTGACATTGCCATGAATCACATGCGTGTGAGGGTTTTAAAGGCACTTACCTGAGCACTCACTGAACCTTGGCCAATCGTGCATGGTCCACATGAGAATGCCTTGCACATGTACATTCCCTCGTCCAATTGGTTGGGACATATCAACCACATTGATTCCTGTCCATAAGATTTGGAGCTCTTCTATAAGTGGTGCCAGATAGACATCCATGTTCTTTGCTTTGTACTTTCCTGGGACGATCAATGACAACAACAGATGGCCCTTCTTGATAGCGAGCCATGGTGGAAGATTATAATTAACCTGACAAATAGGCCACGTGCTCCATGATGAACTCCGTAATCCGAATGGGTTTACTCCGTCCATTGCTAGACCAAAGCGGATACATCGAGGCTCGTTCTTAAATGTAGGCCAACTTTCCTCTATGTGCTTCCATGAACGAAAGTCAGCAGGTACCCGCATAACATCATCTGTCTATCTAGTATTTGAGTGCCATGTCATCAAAGCGGCTATGGACTTGCACCTGAACCGCTCTTTATTATTGGAATGATAGGAAAGTGTTGAAGGACCTTTGCTGGGATAAATTTTCCTTGTGTGTCCTCCCTGTACCTGTTTGATCCACAATTGGGACACTGTTCCAGGTTTGCATACTCACTGCAAAAAAGTATACAATCATTAGGACATGCATGTATTTTTTGATAATCCAAGCCCAAATCAGTAAGAAGCTTTTTAGCGGTTGGACGGGTAGGGGGCATGTGATTCCCTTCTGGCAAGATTTGATCATTCAACAACCTGACGTACATGAACAAGTCAGACCTTTGATCACTTTATATGAAATGTAATTTGCACTTTACCATGCTTAGGATAAATATGTTTACCTGAAAAGCTCTGTGACTAAGGCATCAGACCAACCGTAGACAGACTGCAAATCAAGCATTGCCAATGCGGTACGGAGAACTAAGATTTTTGCATCAGTGTAGAGCGGCATGCATGCAAGACGTTGCATCATCTCGCCCTCCTCATTGTTACTATCATGCCGTCGATATGAATGGGATGGCTGAGGTTGGTTCACAGTACTGCGTTCAATGTTGTCACCTTCTATGTTGGACTCCATGTCAAAGAACGCGTCCAACATCCACTCCATCTCTACTTCTTGAAATGCCGCTTCAGGTAATGGTTGGGAGGACTCAGTTGATGGCTGCTCGTTTGAAAATCGTCTTCTTTGGGATGAAGTTGGAGCAATATCTACTTGCGGACTTTGACCTTCAATCTCTAGACCGTGAGATCGATAACGCAGGTCTTGTACTTGCTCTATTAAAAACAGATCATGATTGCGTATGTGTTGGTCGCAGATTTTTCGTTTTCGAAAGATCTGATGCTTGCAATGCGCACAAGGACACGCCATCCTATCGTCCATACTTTATCTACCAATGATGCAACAAATAATTAAAACACTTTAGTTGTTATAACTACAAGCTTTAACAACCTTACATTCTCTAGCCAGGTCCCGATCCCCGCACACCTCGGTCTAGAGGTGCACGGAGATTAGGACCACAGGGTAATAATCTCGTCTTTATTGGTTAATGACTATTTATTAAAGTTCTTGAAGTCTGTGTGCACTTTTGAAGTCCGATTGTATTTTTTCAACTATTTTCTGCTAGCTCTAACAACCTCACATTCTCTAGCCATGCCAAATCCCCGCACACCTCGGTCTAGAGGTGCACGGAGATTAGGACCACAGGATAATAATCTCGTCTTTATTGGTCAATGACTATATATTAAGGTTCTTTTAGTTTGTGTGCACTTTTGAAGTCCGATTGCGTTTTTTCTACTATTAATTTGACGCTAGCTCTAACCTAACCTATAATCTAACCTAACCGAAAAGATAACCCTAACCTAACTTAATGTAACCTAACTTATAACCTAAACCTAACCTAACCGAAGTCCGTTTGGGTTTTTAGAAGTACACGAGTCATCTTCGAAGTCCGATTGCGTTTTTTCTACTATTAATTTGACGATAGCTCTAACCTAACCTATAATCATTATGCCTAACCTATAATTTAACCTAACGTAAAACCTATACCTAACTTAACTTAATATAACCTAACTTATAACATCTACCTAACCTATAACCTAACCTAACCGAAGTCCGTTTGCGTTTTTAGAAGTACACGAGTCATCTTCGAAGTCCGATTGCATTTTTACTACTTTTAATTTGACGCTAGCTCTAACCTAACCTATAATCTAACCTGACGTAAAACCTATACCTAACCTAACTGAAGGGGATCGGGGAGCACCATAGACGGAGAGTGGGAGAGAGAGAAGGAGACACACACACGATGTGGGTGGGGAGACTGTGAAGTGGCAGCTCCCCCTATACAATATACTCACTATAAGTATAGGGTAACAGTGGGCGGGCGCCCATGACCTGGGCAACCAATCACGGCACATAGGCCTTAACCCCAACAACCTCCCACTTAAAAGGCCAATGTGCCTTTAAGCAAGATCTACTAGTGCACAACTAATAGAAGGTGAGATATTCTCTCAACCTATGCCCACTGACTCTCGATGAGCTGGTGCATCCGGCTCTACTGATAGACAAACATCCCGCTGCGGAAGCCACACAGAGCTAGCTCCAAGCTCTGCAAAGAGTCTACAAGAGCTCATGCACTCCTGCAAGTATCGGTCCAATACCTGCAAACCTCCCCTATGCTCTATGCCGAGATCAGTCATCGAACAACTAATCAACCCTGCTGCAAATTCTCCCACTGCAGCTGCTATGTCGGGCCTCGAGATCAACATCTCGTACATGAGGACACCGAACGTTGATGCAACCCTGGCAATCTCTGCCACCTCCAACTCAGAACTCAACTCATGGCAATCCTGTCCCCTATCATAGAGACCATATCACTCTGACTCCGAGCTCTGGAGTGACTCCTCGTGCCCACCACACATCACATGTGTACCAAGAGTATCCATCTGTCCTGAATCTGCATCAAGCTCTGGCATAAGCATATCAAGAAATGACTCCACAATAGCCGACATCTCAGCATCCATGTGAGTCATCTCTGTCATCACCTCTGATGACTCATCCTGCTGTGACTCACTAGAGCTGTCCCGCTCTACCTGTGCATCCGTAGACACAACCTGCACAACAAGGTCACTGCTCTGCACTCCATGCAAAGCATCCTGCAACCCACAAGCAAAAGAGACTCGCGTGCTCTCTCGCTCTCTACCTGGCTGCATGATCACAAAGACAACACCGTCTCTCCCGTGATCCACATGCAATGGGTAACCTGTACCACTCCTGGCACCTCTCGTAATCACTAGCGAACCCAAATGCATCACAAAATCTCGCTCTCGAAGCGAAATCTGACATCCACAATCTCTAAGCTGACCAATCGAGATCAAACTCACTGTCAAATCTGGTACATAGCGCACATGTCATAACAAGTAAGATGCACCACTCGGTAATGACAGTCTCACATCTCCTGCACCTGCTATCGCATGCACCGATCCATCGGTCAAACGTACACTGCCAAGCATCCCGCTAGAATAGCTACAAAACCATTCACGATGCGGCGTGACATGAAACATAGCATCTGCGTCTAGCAACCACTGCGAAGGGAGTGCACTATCCACATGTATAGCATCTCGTGCATAGCTTGAGGTAAAAGTGACATCCCCGTCACTAGTATACTCTGACACTACATCTGCCTCAACTGTCAAAGCAACTGAGTCCATGGCATCACTACATACATCTCTGAGACTGCCATGTCTCCTGCGATGTCGCATACGACAAAAACAGCGCCGTCTAACGTGTCTAGAATGACCACAATACCAACATGTCACCTGTGGGCGTGCTCGTGAATGTACATGTCTCACACGAGTCCGTGATGACTCATATCTATTATACATATCATGTAATCTGCGCCAAAGTGCTCTCGAAGTAGTCTCATACATAACAAGAGCATATACAGATTCCGCAAGGTGCAAAGAGAGTGTCATCTCCTCTAGCTCCTGCCACTGATCGTCAGACATGTTTGAAGGTCTACCTGCATCACCACTCAATGGTCGATGCAACCCTCGCTATGTCAATGCATCAAGCATACACTCTCTCCATGCTGCAAAGTCTGACCTATCAAACATGCACATTTTGGAGAGATCATAATCTGAGCGATCACCTATCTCTGCCATGAGCAGAATGTAGCAAACTAAAAAGCAAAACCACCTCACCAACAACACCTGGAAACTGTCTACAAATATGACCAGAAACACAATGTAAAACCTGTGAGACACACTCCAAAATAGAGCTCCCACAATGTCAATACAAGCCTCGCCTGCTCTAGTATCACACTGCAATCTGTGAGCTAATCACCAAGCCCACACTATGCGGTATCGATGCATACACACGCACAAGAGCTCCAGCAATGTCAATACAAGCCTCGCATGCTCTAGTATCACACTGCAATCTGTGAGCTAATCACCAAGCCCACACTGTGCGGTATCGATGCATACACATGCACAAATCTCCCACATGCAGAGAACACCGCACGCAAATGCTGAGTGCAACCCGCAATCTCTACCTAAATCGCATAAATGATACGCATAAAACTCCTGGAAAAATTTCGTCAGAGTTTCGACGCACAATGGCTATCAACACAAAATAACCATTGTCCTGCAAGCTCAATACAATGAGCAATCAATGCGCATCAAACTACACTCAACATACATGCATAAGCTCTGCAAAACTATGGCAAACAATGCTCGAGATCACAAGACTCTCCCATGCGAGAGCAAACCACTGTCTCAAGCAAAGAAAGATACACAACTCCTCACTCTTGCGAGAGTGGATACAAAAAACACAAAACTGTGTCCAAATTGACAAAACCTGTCAAAGTGAGAGTAAACACTCGATCACAAACTATGGCGAGAATCTGGGAAAAATCGGACAGAATTTTCCCTGAAAACTGAGCAAAAACTCAAGTACAATCTCTACCATAAACCATAACACTACTCAATGCCAATGAGTAGAAATGCCAAAATGGCTCCACATTTTCACATAGAATGGCATCCGCACTCAACGTACATCAACGGAGTGACCGCGCATAAGCAAGTGCCAAAAGATTTGCAATCCGGAAACTTGATCAATGCGAAAACAATGCTCTCAAGAGATCTCACTGGCAATGAAAGTGCTCGCCAAAATGCATGTATAATGGGCATCAACCATGCGCCATAACCATATGAAAACCATCCACAAAGACCATGAATCCAAGCACAAAATCACTGCCAAAGTATCCTGTGAAAACCAGTGAAAGAAGCTCCACCCGTGTGCTCCAAAAACTGCGTCTCTCAAGAGACCGCCTCGGTGGTGTGTAAACGCCTCTGTACTTTGTTGCCCAAGTCTACCAAAAAACCCTCAAACCACAAGCTTAACACAAGATGCAATTGCATCTTCAGCTCAGAATTTATGCACTCAATTTCAAGCATCTCTCGTGCTTCCAAAAGTGCATCAAACTCGCACACAATGCGACAACAGAAAATCTGGAATTTCTGTATACAGTCAGTCTGAGCTGAATATCAGCAAAACGGTGAGCAATTTGCAAAAAGTTTCTTCTGTAAAGTTGTAGACCACATCGAAACGGATGGGCTACCCGACAGAATTCTCATATCTGCATTCTACAAGGAGAAAAACGAATCTGAAAACAGTGCTGCTGCACACACAGTTTTAGGGCATCACCTTCACTTACACACAATCTTCCACACTCCTTTCTGAGCTTCCACAAGAGCATACATCACTCTCAACTAAGCTCACAAGCTCCCATTGCATTCTCACAAAGCTTCCAAGCTTTCTTAATCTCTCTACCGTCGAGAGCGAGCGAGCTATCGCCTCGAAGCTCTCAAAGTCGTCGTGCTCTCCGCGGTCACCATAGCTCTGATACCAATTGAAGGGGATCGGGGAGCACCACAGACGGAGAGCGAGAGAGAGAGAGAAGGAGACACACACACGATGTGGGTGGGGAGACTGTGAAGTGACAGCTCCCCCTATACAATATACTTACTATAAGTATAGGGTAACAGTGGGCGGGCGCCCATGACTTGGGCGACCAGTCAAGGCACATAGGCCTTAACCCCAACACTAACTTAATGTAACCTATCTT
The DNA here is from genome assembly GCF_014529385.1 of Adiantum capillus-veneris. Lineage (NCBI taxonomy): Eukaryota > Viridiplantae > Streptophyta > Polypodiopsida > Polypodiales > Pteridaceae > Adiantum > Adiantum capillus-veneris. The sequence goes on along the minus strand of NC_140932.1, from coordinate 149,469,285 downwards.
ATAACATCTATCTAACCTATAACCTAGCCTAACCAAAGTCCGTTTACGTTTTTAGAAGTACACAAGTCATCTACGAAGTCCAATTGCGTTTTTAGAAGTACACGAGTCATATTCGAAGTCCGTTTGTATTTTCTCAACTATTATGCCATCGATAGCTCTAACCTAACCTATAATCTCACCTAATATATAACCTAAACCTAACCTAACCTAACCTAACCTAATATTAAAACAACACAATGGTGAGGTTTTTAGCAAAACGACAAGCCATACAGCTTGCCCACAATGCATATGCGATGTGGGCAAGCTCTATGGCTTGCCAATTTGGCAAACGGTTCACCATTGTGTTGTTTTTAGAGTTGTGAAGCGATTTTATGGCCTGAAAACCGCTAGCAGACATATAAACAACACAATGGCAAGCAGTTGGCAATATGGCAAGCCATAGAGCTTGTCCACAATGCATACGCCTTGTGGGCAAGCTTTATGGCTTGCCGTATTGCCAAACGGATCGCCATTGTGTTGTTTTTAAGGGCACGAGATAATTTTAGCGCTTGAAAATTTCTCACAAACATATAGACAACACCATGGCGAGCCGTTTGGCAATACGGCAAGCCATAAAGCTTGCCCACAATGCATATGCATTGTAAGAAAGATCTATGGCTTGCCGTAATGCCAAACGGCTCGCCATGGTGCTATTTTAGGACTTGAAATCCGCTCGCGGACATATAAACAACACAATGGCGAGCCATTGGCAATACGGAAAGCCATAGAGCTTGCCCACAATGCATATGTGTTGTGGGTAAGCTTTATGGCTTGCCGTATTGACGAACGGATCGCCATTGTGTTGTTTGTAATATGTGCTATGGGTAAGTTAGCTCTATAGCTTGTCGTATTGTCGAACGTAGCTTAACCTAACTTAACCTAATGTAGCTTTACCTAACCTAACGTAACATAATCTAACGTAACTAAACCTAACGTAGATTAACTTAACCTAACCTAACATATAAGATAACCTAACCTAACTTAACGTAGCTTAACCTAACATAACTTAATATAACTTATCCTAACGTAGCTTAACTTAATCTAACCTAACGTATAAGATAACCTAACATAACTTGACGTATAACCTAACATAACAACGTAGCTTAACTTAACGTAACCTAAATTAATTTAACTTAACGTATAATATAAACTTAACCTAAAACATAAACCCCATCAACTACATAATTTGAAAAACGACATAATTCAATAATTTTTTTTTTCAAAACAAGATTTTTTCATAAACTTAAACAAACTTTTTCCATAATTAAAAATGAAAATTCACATAACAAATCCTAATTTCTTTTAAAGCATTGAAAGTTTGAAGCATTCAAAGTTTAAAGCATGAAATTTTCTTTTCTTAATATACAAAGTAATTTAAATAAACTTAATATGCAATATTTAAAGGTTTGAGCACTCACATTCGTCCTATTTGAGCAATGAGAGTTGTTGTAAAAGTCCTTGAACCTGCAAAAACGCACACACAAACACAAAGTTAAATCCTAAACCCTAAACTTACAAGTAAACATGAAAACAATCTTACCTTAGTGTTATGCGCTAACCCACAAGCAAGATTAGCACCTCCGACGACGTGTATCGCAGCAGATCTGAGAGAGATGGTGAAGAGGATGTTAAGTATGGAGCCTGATTTACCCTTGTAATTTTCTGTGGTAAAAGCGCACATTTATAAGGCCCCCATTATGAGGAGAAGCCATCGTGCATGAAGGAAAATCACTCACCGGAAACCAAAATTTTCACGGACAAGAATCAGGGGTAACTTTAGAGGCCTCGGGGGCGGAAGCCCCCGAGACTTTTTTTTCCGCCGGAATATTATGGTCGGACGGCGACCGGAAAGTGGTCGGAAAACAACTGATCAGTTGGCCGGTGGTCGGTAGTCAATGGCTGATGGTCGGTGGTCGGAAGTCAATGGCCGGTGGCCGAATTCAAAAGCGGACTTGTATTCTCAAGGGCGACCACACATGGAAGGATTGGAGGGTCCGATTTGGACTTATTTGCACAAGGGCGGCTACACATGGCTGTCTCTCATAAGAGAGGGCAGCCCTTTTGGCCTATAAAAGGAGGCCATTTCTACACACATTTCATAGTGTGAAGTTGATGCAACAAGGTGAGTGTGAGGTGGTGAGAGTGAAGCAAGGCGGGAGCTCTATCAAGGGTTTAATCCCTTTGTAAACTACTTCTTCTTTTGAAGTGCTAAAGCCATTGAGTGGCTGCTTTCCCGTGGACGTAGCCCACATTGGGTGAACCACGTATATCGTGTGTACTCTCTCTCTCTCTCTCTCTACTCTATAATCTCTTGTGTGTGAAATCTATCTCTCTCCATTAAGTAATCTACTCAAAAATCTATTTAGCTACGTCTTATTTTCTAACAACTGGTATCAGAGCAAGGTTGCTCGTAGCTAAATTATCTCAAGGAAATGATTCCTTGAATTGAGTGGGAGTTATGGCGGAGGAAGGGAAGTTCAAGATTGAGAAGTTCAACGGAAAAAACTACCAACATTGGAAGATGCAGATTGAAGACTATCTCTACCAGAAGGACCTCTATTTGCCACTAGGCGGTCTTGCGAAGAAGCCCGCAACAATGGCAGATGAAGCATGGATTGTCCTTGATCGAAAGGCACAGGGAACAATCCGGTTAAGCTTGGCGTCAACGGTGGCCTTCAATGTTTCGGAGATGAAGACCACGGAGGACTTGATGAAGTCACTTGACGACTTGTACGAGAAACCATCGGCATCCAATAAGGTATTTCTTATGAAGCGCTTGTTCAATCTAAAGATGGCAGAGAATGGTTCAGTTGCAGAACACCTAAATGACTTTAACACAAACATAAGTCAACTTCGATCAGTGAAAATCAATTTCGATGACGAAGTGCGAGCTCTCCTTATACTATCATCTCTACCGGATAGTTGGGACAGCCTTGTGATGGCTGTAAGTAATTCTATCTCTGGCACAAATACTCTTAAGTTTGATGATGTTGTGGGTGTTCTCCTAAGCGAGGAAATGCGAAGGAGAAGCACAGGAGAATCATCAAGTGCTGCACTATCAGTGGAAACAAGAGGAAGGCCTAAGGAGAGGTTCAAAAACCAAAAGGGCCGTGATCGCTCAAGGCGGAGCAAGTCACGCACAAAGTCAGTTCTTGAATGTTGGAACTGCGGCAAGAAGGGCCACGTCAAGAAGGATTGCTGATCCAAGAAGAAGAAGGAGACAGAGTCTCAAGACAACAAGCCAACATCGGAGGCCAATGTGGCAGGTAAAGTAGAGCAAGATGCTCTAATTCTCTCATTAGACAATGTGTCTAATTCCTGGATAGTAGATTCCGGGGCTTCATTCCATGCAACACTACACAAGCAACATTTCCAAGACTACACCAAAGGTAATTTTGGGTATGTATACTTGGGAGATGATGAAGCTTGTGAGATTGTCGGCAAAGGTACAGTTTCTGTCAAAACTGCTAACGGAAATGAATGGAAGCTTAAAGATGTTAGGCATGTTCCTTCTCTTCGCAAAAATTTGATCTCTACAGGACAATTGGACGATGAAGGTCACAACATTGCATTCGGAAACAAACGGTGGAAGATCTCAAAGGGATCTTTGGTGCTTTCCAAGGGAGAAAAAGTCGGTACACTTTACTTGTGTACTGTTAGCACGCAACCTTCAGCTTGTGCAGCAACTACAGAAGTTGACAGTGCGGTGTGGCACTACCGACTTGGGCATATGAGTGCCAAAGGAATGCAAATCCTTTAAACAAAGAAGCTTCTACCAGGTTTGAAAGAAGTGGACTTAGAGTTCTGTGAAGATTGTGTTTATGATAAACAAAAGAGGGTAAAATTTCAAAAATCAAGAAATGAAAGAAAAAATAAAAAACTTGAGTTGGTTCATTCTGATGTTTGGGGTCCTGCAAGTACACCATCACTTGGTGGCTCATTGTACTATGTAACATTCATAGACGATGCGACTAGAAAAACATGGGTTTATGTCATGAAGAATAAATCCGATGTATTTTTCATATTTCAAAGGTGGAAAGCCTTTGTGGAGAATGAAACAGGTACCAAGGTTAAATGCCTCAGATCCGACAATGGAGGCGAATATTGCAGCCAAGCTTTTGATAGCTTTTGTGCTAGCAATGGCATTCGGAGGCAAAGGACAACCCCAAGGACACCTCAACAAAATGGGATTTTGGAAAGGATGAATAGAACAATCATGGAACGAGCACGAAGCATGCTGCTACATGCAGGCCTACCGCTTGAGCTTTGGGCGGAAGCTGTAAGTACGTCTATCTACTTAATCAATCGGTCACCCTCAACGGCATTGCATGGGGGAGTTCCAGAAGAGGCATGGACAGGTAAACCGGTGAATTATGCATTTCTCAAAGTGTTTGGGTGTGAGGTTTTCATGCACATAGATAGAAGCCTAAGATCAAAGCTAGATGCAAAGTCCAAAAAGTGTTTCTTCATTGGCTATGGAGAAGGAGACTTTGGGTATCGCCTATGGAATCCTGAAGATGGTAAAATCTTAAGGAGTAGGGATGTAATTTTTAACGAACAAAATATGTACAAAGATTACTTGGAAAGAAAACAAACAAAAGAAACAGGTGATGAGTACATGGAGCTTGAGGACGGTGAAGACTCAAAGATTGCAAATGGTGACAATGTGCAACAACGTCAACCAAATGAGAAGCCTCAACCTATTCCCCGAAGATCTACAAGAGCAAGTAGACCTCCAGAAAGGTTTGTTCCTTCCTTCAACCATCTCTTGATCTCAGATTCTGGAGAGCCGGAATCATATGAAGAAGCTATGCAACATGAATCCAAAGAAGAATGGACTAAGAGCATGCAAGTGGAGATGGACTCACTACATCGCAACCAAACATGGGAGTTGGTTGAGTTGCCTAAAGGTAAGCGGGTACTTCAAAACAAATGGGTGTACAAGCTGAAGGAAGAAGAAGGTGGGAAGAAAAGGTACAAGTCTAGGCTTGTGGTAAAAGGTTTTTCTCAAAAGAAAGGTATTGACTTCAATGAAATATTTTCTCCTGTTGTAAAAATGAACTCAATTAGGCTTGTCTTAAGCCTTGTGGCTGCTCATGATTTAAATCTCGAGCAAATGGATGTAAATACGGCATTCCCTCATGGTGACTTAGAGGAGGAAATCTACATGCTTCAACCAAAGGGGTATGAAGTAAAAGGTAAGGAGAAAATGGTTTGCAGATTAAAGAAGAGCTTGTATGGTTTAAAGCAAGCATAAAGACAATGGTACTTGAAGTTTGATCGATGGATGTTGGATCATGGATTCACAAGATGCAACTCGGATCACTGCGTCTACACGAAGAATTTGGGAGATGGGAAATTCATCATCCTAATGTTGTATGTTGATGACATGTTGATTGCAAGTGCTAACATGCAGGACATCAAAGACCTAAAAGAGGAGCTGTCCAAATCTTTTTCAATGAAAGATTTAGGTGCTGCAAAGAGAATACTTGGTATGAAAATATCAAGGGACAAGACGAAGAAGACAATAAAGCTATCTCAAGAAGATTACATCAAGAAGGTACTAGAAAGGTTTGCAATGCAAAATGCAAAACCAGTTTCCACACGTTTGGCTGGTCATTTTAAACTAACGAAGGATATGTGTCCAAAGACACAAGAGGAGATAGCCTATATGTCTAAAGTTCCATATGCTACAGCGGTAGGTTCTCTAATGTATGCTATGGTCTGGACAAGGCCAGACATTGCACATACAGTGGGAGTTGTGAGTAGGTTCATGGACAACCCAGGTAAAGAGCATTGGCAAGCTGTGAAGTGGATACTTAGGTATCTAAAAGGGACAACAACAAATGCTTTGTATTTTGGAGGAACTGATATTTTTCTAGAAGGGTATGCTGATGCAGATATGGCAGGTGACAAAGATACTCGAAGGAGTACTACTGGCTATGTGTTCACGGTTGGAGGCACAGTAGTAAGCTGGGCTTGAAAGCTGCAGAAAGTGGTTTCACTTTCTACCACGGAAGCAGAGTATGTAGCAATGATGGAGGCAAGCAAAGAAATTCTGTAGCTTCACAGATTCTTAGACGAGCTTGGATTCAAACAAGACAATTGTGTCTTGTACAGTGATAGCCAAAGCGCTATCCATCTTGCGAAGAACTCAGCCTTTCATTCAAGGACAAAGCACATTGAGGTGAGATTTCACTTCATACGCACTCTTTTGGAAGAGGGACAGCTAAAGCTAGGAAAGGTGCATACAAGTGAAAATCCTGCAGACATGTTTACAAAGGTGGTCAACAAGGAGAAGTTGAGCTTTTGTTCATCTTCAATCGGCATTCAAGGATAAGAAGCCAGAATGGAAAGCAGTCACAGGTTTGGTTTGGAGATCAGTCTCCAAGTGGGAGATTGTTAAGTATGGAGCCTGATTTATCCTTGTAATTTTCTGTGGTAAAAGCGCACATTTGTAAGGACCCCATTATGAGGAGAAGCCATCGTGCGTGAAGGAAAATCACTCACCGGAAACCAAAATTTTCAAGGACAAGAATCAGGGGCAACTTTAGATTCCGCCCCTGAGACTTTTTTTTCGCCGAAATATTATGGTCGGACGGTGACCGAAAAGTGGTCGGAAAACAACCGATCAGTTGGCCGGTGGCCAGTAGTCAATGGCCGATGGCCGGTGGTCGGAAGTCAATGGCCGGTGGCCGGTGGTCGAAAGTCAATGGCCGGTGGCCGAATTCAAAAGTGGACTTGTCTTCTCAAGGGCGACCACACATGGGCGGATTGGAGGGTCCGATTTGGACTTATTTGCACAAGGGCGGCTACACATGGCTGTCTCTCATAAGAGAGGGCAGCCCTTTTGGCCTATAAAAGGAGGCCATTTCTACACACATTTCATAGTGTGAAGTTGACACAACAAGGTGAGTGTGAGGTGGTGAGAGTGAAGCAAGGCGGGAGCTCTATCAAGGGTTTAATCCCTTTGTAAATTACTTCTTCTTTTGAAGTGCTAAAGCCATTGAGTGGCTGCTTTCCCGTGGACGTAGCCCACATTGGGTGAACCACGTATATCGTGTGTACTCTCTCTCTCTCTCTCTCTACTCTATAATCTCTTGTGTGTGAAATCTATCTCTCCATTAAGTAATCTACTCAAAAATCTATTTAGCTACGTCTTATTTTCTAACAGAGGAGAGCTTGAGATGTGGCGCAAGAATTAGGAGAAATGTGTCAGAAGATGTGCCGGAAGAGGCATCGGAAATTTGAAAATGAAATAAAAAAAAAAGCCTTTGCTCCCTCGATAAATACACACAGATATACCGATGCCCGCCAGTGACGCTGGTGCAGCCAAAGTTGGTCCGCGCTATAAAGTGTGTTATGCAGTGCAAAGGGTGCTAACAGGTGCATAGTAGGGGGCTAAAGCCAGTGTGGGAGACCTTAGATGGACAGTGGCAACGAAAATGCATGATTAAAGTGTTTTTTTAGGCCAGGAGGCCTCCGAAGTGGGCTAATTGGGATGCCACGTCAAAGTGTTCGAGATGCGTGGAATGTGCCCCGAAATGTGGTGTTCAAGATGCTCTAGAAGCTCGTCCAGACGGCTCGTCAAACAGAGCCCCGGTGTGCGAGATATTGCGATTTAAAGCTCGAGTGTGTAGCAGATCCCCGACGGACAAGGTAGCTGGGGATAGGTGGCTCAGGCTGATGTCAGTGCATATATGTGTAAAGCTCGAGTTACGAAGCATGCATGTCTTCTCGGATTAAGAATCGGGGCTATGGGCCTCGCCAAGATTCTCGGTAATAGTGTGCGCTATGTGGAGTCAGCACGAGTCGACCGCACGTCTATCGGATACTCAATCGGTCAAATATAGCGAGATGAAGTTGGGAGCCGTGGGCAATGAAAGGCGACATATGTTTTTTTTCGTTTTGGGTAATGCCTCGGATTGCGAGCCTGGAAGAGTCGAGAAGCGATGGTGATTGTGTTGAAGCAAGTCGGCGATGCAAACTTCCATCCGGGCTTTGCGGCTTGGCAGTAGGATATTGCGACAAGGGTACAACTCAATTTTTTTTACCACTTGCGGCTTGGCGAAAGAGGGGTTCAGAAAGCCCGGGCACACGGAGCACCGACCACATGCGAGACGATGATAGGAAAATTCCTGGCTATAAGTTCAAAGGGAAAAGAGTGACCCCTTAGCTTTGGGTGGAGTTTGCTCAAAAGCAAAAGAAGAAGAATTCACCCAAAAAAAAAAGCCTAGGCTGCAGTAGGAGCCCGGCGCCATGGTTAAAAAAAGAAAGTTTTTTGTTTCTTTCCTTGTGGAAACTAGGAGGGGACGAAAAAAAAAGAGGGCGACGAGTTTTTTTTTGGGAGGGGAGCAGGAAAGGAGTTTGGAGGCTTTAGAAGAAAGAGGAGGAGGAGAGACATGGAAAAAGGTGGAAGGGTTTTTTTCGCGTGTTCGACAGTCGAAAAGCCAGCATGCAAGGTGTTTTTCGTGAGGCAACCTGAAAGAGCGAGCACCTTGCGAAGAAGGCGGCAAGCAAGGGAAAGAGAGAAGAGGAGGAAGAAGAAAAGGAGCAGGTTTTTTTTCGAAGAAGAGGGTTTTCCCTTTGGGTTTGAAAAAAAGAAAGAAAAGAAGGGGAGAGAATTGCCTCGACGGGTCTCTTGGATCTTGGGTTGCTCGTTCGTTTGGAGCCACAGGGAGCTCACGAGGAGTACAAGCCATGGAGTCCTTGAAGCCGGGCTTGAGCGGGGCTCGCCCTTGTGTACTTTTTGATGCGTGCCAGTTACGGCGGTGATCATGTACTTGTGATTGATGCTAGTAAAGCAGAGTTTACCCCATTGCATTGAGTCTCTTGCGTAGTCTTGTCCCCCCTTTCCCCCCTTCTCTTCTGCTCTCGTGTGTATGCGTGCGGGCATATCGACAGGTGTGCGCCGCCCCGACGGAGTGTTGCAGAGAGAGAGAGAGAGAGTGTGGTGTGTTTTGAGCGTGTGGGAGATCGCAAAGCTGGTGCATTGAGGTGTGCGGGTTGTGTGAGTTCGTGTGCGTCTGTGTGAGCGCGTGTGCGTGCGTGGTCTGGTGAAAAGAGCGAGTCGAAGATGCTCGCAAAGTGGATTGGGGTGCAGTGTGTGCCCTGGGCTATAGGAGGCATTCCGTGTTGGCGCGCTGGGCACGCTCCCCATTCCCCCTCTCCAACGCCGGTAATGTGGCGTCGGAATTCAAGTGACCTCTTGTAGTGTGCACACACTTGTGTGTGCAATGATGCGTCTTCGCGTAGGAGAAAAGGAATAGCTTGGAGTGTGATTACGATGTAAGTGCACTCACTTGCTCATGTCAATTCTTGATTGATTAATGTGGTTCAATGTGTGCTAATTATTTGCTAAAACTAGGTGTGTAAATCAATTGATGTACACTTTGCACTTAATTTGATTCACTTGGAATGAAATTGATGGTCAAATTTTGACTAATGAACTTTGTGTGTGTCAAGATAATGTTTAATTCTCATCAAGAATTCATGTCTATACATAAAAACCATTGTGTGTGTAATGCAACAAAGAGGGAAAAAAACTGTCAAAAAATTCAAGTGTGTGCGCACCTAATCTTGAGTGTGTGCATGCATAAAAATTAATGGAATTGATGATATATGGGTATGAAATCATGTAATTGATGTGTATGCTAGGCTAATTTAATCATTGGATAAGCTTAAATGCCAAAAAATTGGGCAAAATTTGAGTGTGTGTGTCCAATTGAAGACCACTTGATTTAATGATTGATGGTCAATTAGGGCACCCAAATGGTTTTTGATTATGGAATGTTCATGAAAAGTGTGTGCAATCATTAGGTATAAGACTAAATGCATTGCCAATTGAGCCAAATTTGATCTTTTGTGCTTAACTTTTGAATGTGTGCATTGCTTGATTGGATCAAAATAGTGTTAATTTTTTAGAAATTGAGCATGCATTCACTTATGCTTGATTGAGTTTGCAATTTGAGCATTTCAATGTGAAATTGATGGATTATCTACATAAATTTTTGGCCTAAATTTGGGTGTGTGTGCCAATCAATGGCATGTGCAATCCAATGGGTGAATGAATAATTGGTATTTTTTACCAATTATGATGATAAATTTTGCCAAATAGTTAATGTATGCACCACAAAAGTGGCTTGACAATTGAAATAGATCACTCAATTAGTACTCAATTGTGTAGATTTTTAGTGTATTGCGATGATAACAATGAATCAATTTGATGAACATGGAAAAAATGCACTAATGTTGTGCCTACTCAATGGCATTCAATGTCCAAATTGAAGATGAATGATTGGTCTTGGTTGCAATTGTGATGATTAAAAGACCTAAAAAGTGATGTGTATGTGATTGATTGACTTCGGATGATTCAATTGGTAAGCCATTGAGGATGATTTGATAAAGATTACCATTGCCGTGTATGCCAACATGATTGAAAGTGGTAAAAGCTTTACTAATATGTACAATTGCAAGTGTGTCTAGCCTCACAAACCAAATCCAATTGGATTTGAGTGAGTGAGATTTGGAAAATAAGCAATAGAGGGTTGCAATTCCAATCCATTGCAATGTGTGTGATGAAGAAGTCATCAAATTAAAGCAATACAAAAGAGAAGTTGAATGGTAATGTTCATGAAATGTTTGACCTCATTTTTCAATATGTGTAAAATTCGAGATCAATTTCAACTTGCATTGGAACCTAAGTTAATTTGTAACTTGAGCTTGGTAGTGTGAAGATTTTGCACTCAATTCCACGTGTGTAGACATGCAAGCTTAATGAAATTTTTATCGGCTTTGGGCATTATCATTACATAGTTAAATAATCAAGTTTGGAATTGAGCATTGTGTGTATGCATGACTGGGAATAAAAGCTTTGACTTATCAAATGATGATATGAAAGAGCGGCTTTTGGTGATGAGAATGATGAACTTGCGCCATCATTGGGAAGTTTGTTAAAAGATGTTGACGTACAAGAGAATATGCCCATTCTTGAGACAATCTTTGTATACCTTAGTGCTTGGGTGTTCCATAATTATTATGGCAGATGCATGAAATTAATGAATATGTTAATTGCCACTCTTTTGTGACCCCGTGGGAGCATCCCCTTAGGTTTTCCCTCGGCTTGCTGCTGAGTTGCAATGGCTTGCCGCCACCACCCACCCAACTCATCGTGCCCATTTCTATTGCCTTTAAGGCACTTTCACTACTTACACACACACACACGCACACACACACACACACACACACACACACACACACACACACACACACACACACACACACACACACACACACTCTAGCTTGAAATGTCCATCTGCAAGTCACAACGACTGTGACTCCTACTCCTGTGCCACCCCACCCGCCAAACCCCACTTAGCCTTGCAAATTCTTGCTGGCCGTAAATGATTGAAGAAAACTTTCCCCCTCTCTCGATCTTAAGCGGTGCGCGCTATCCAAACACACACACACACACACACACACACACACACACACACACACACACACACACACACACACACATGTTCACTGGCTAATTTGGTGTTGACAAAACTCCAACACACACACACACAAGTGCTATACATAGGCGCCATTGGGCGACTTGGTCTTGTCGCATGCCGAGCGCCTTTGTCGCTAATTCCTAGCTACTGGCCCCAATTGTTTGGCTAAGCTGGCTTGACTCACACACACACAAGCTGACTAGTGACTGTTTCTTTCTCGACCAAGCCAAGAAGCCCGCTGACATAGCGCACGTAGTGCCACACTACCACGCACAACCTTCGGCCACTCTCCTTGTGAGCATCATCTCCTCGTAACTTCGCAAGCACATGCATACGCTTTACTTTCGAAAATTCGGGCACCATGCTCACCCACACACCGTCCTCCTGACTGTGCAATGCTGAGACACACGAGCATACAAAAAAGTGTTTTTTTAATTTGAAAAAAAAGTTAGGATGGGTTCCCACCCTTCAAGTTCACTCAGCAGGAAGTATTCTAATGAGCCAGACATTGGCCACAAATAGACGAAGATTTTAATAAAGATTGCAAGTCCAAAGAATAATTCCATTTGATTTGAATATTTGGTTACCTCAATTGAGTTTGTTTGTTGATTGTCCGAGAACTATGCATGCCAGCCGCAGATTGCTACTTAGGAGAAATTTGAAATTGTGTGTCCCTTTCCATGATGACTCTCTTCTATGCCAGACTTGGTGCATGAGAGAATGAGTGATAGGCTGCGTATGCGTTCATGAAATTTCCTCGCTTTTATTGCTTTGTATGGAAAAACTTGCTACATAAGAGCATGTGGGCATTGATTGTGTGTGCCTATATTGGAACATTGAAATTTTGCATTGAGAGTTTCAACCGAGCATTATTTTAGTCCTTTTTATTGAAATTCTCATTGCACTAAAAGGCAAGCTCTTGTTAAAATGCATGTGAGTTTTTGCATTGTGATAACTATATTGGGCATGAATCCATGTTTGGTTGAGGTATTTTGTGCATTTTAGTGCTTAATATGAATGCAAATCCTTGCAAAAGCACTAATCATTCAGCTTGTATGAAAGACCATGAGATCTCATTAGCACAGTTTGTGATTGAACATGACATCTGTAGTGCTTGTATTGATTGACAAATGCTTTCATGCACTAACAATTGAGCTTTATTTTGAAAGGTTGTGGGCAACAAGAACTTTCATTGATCCAAGAAGGGGTCATCATTGCAAAATATTGCCATTCCAATTCTTTGGATTTAAAGTTGTATAAATTCTAGCTCTAAGTTTGGTCTAAAGTGAAAATGTTTTCATTTGAGCTAGTGTTTACCCAACTTCTTAAAGAGCTTTCAAGTACAAAATCTGGCTATTGAGAGCCGTTTACTTTCATTCCATAAAAAGTTGAAGTCATCTTTAGCTCATAGATTGCTTTTAAAGTGAAAATTTCATGTGAGCTAGTTGCTAGTCAACTTTTTGGAGAGCTTTAAAATGTAAAATTTGGCTTTCAAGAGCCACTTACTTTCATCAAAGTTGCATTGTTTCTAGCTCATGGCTTGCTTTAAATCTTCTCTTTCATTTGAGCTAGAAATTAATCAACTTTTGAATCATACATGAGAGACTTAAAATTGCAAATTTCCTTATGAAGAAGTATTTTTCTCTCTCATTTTTTACATGTATGCATAAATTTGCTACAAAGAGCATCATGTGCATAACCAAAGACACTTTTTTCCTTCAGATTGTTTCCCTTTGGAAAATTTGGGTGTGCAAGACCCTAGCTTTAGGATTTTATTAATGTTTTTTGTGTGATTTTTGGATTTCAATAATGGTGTAGTAAAATTGGCCTATTTAATTTGAGAGTAGCGGAAATTAATGAGAGTACTTTTGAGAAATGACTTTGTGAGCATAGCAGGTGAACATAATTGAAGATAGCAACATAATCATAGCAATTAGTTAACTTGGCATGAACAATAATTTTGCAAGAGAGAGAATTTAGAGAACATGACAACAGTTGAGGACCGGATTTATGTGGAGCCGGTCCCCCCTCAATAGGCATTTGTATTATGATTTCTCCCATTAAGAGAGACTTGTTACAATACAATCTTTGTGTTCCTTGTGACCTAGGTGATGCAATGAAGATGGAAAGCTTCATGCACCACAAACATAACATAAACTTGAAGAAAGCTTTAACTATCCCAAGCCTCAGTCCCAAGACCTCAAACACCTTCGAAGGTGGAGAGAGCTAGCAGGGAATGAGGGTAGGGAAGAGAAAGAAGAAACATTTCGTAGGAGAAAGAATTAGTTCCTCACTTATCATAACTCTTGTTGCTAGAATACATAATAGCATAGTAATGAAGAAGAGGGAGATGGAAAGCTTAAGCATTGAAGCATGGCTCTTGGTTGGATTTGCACTCCATATCCAAGAGTGTTGGTGTAGGCTCTCAACCTCTACTTGCTTGGAGAAGGAGAGGGAGCTCTTGCACTTTGCATAGCACACAAGGAGAGTGTTTGTGAGTGTGTGTGGGTGAGTATACCCCCTAAGCAACCCCCTAGCTTGCTTGGGTCGACCCTCCCTTGTAGCTCATGCTTAAAGCTCATTGGACCCCTCCAGGCCTAGCCAATCACAAGCAGGATGCATTACAAGCAGCAAGGGTAGCCTTGAGACAAGTGTCCCCCTTTCCCCTTTGAGAGAGAGGGCTAGATAAATGCTAAATCAATTAATTAAATCTCCTAAATTATTATTGGACCCCTTGGGTGCCAACCAATAGGCTTCAGGCACACCATGAGGGCAACATGAGGAGGAACTTGACAAGTGTCCCTTTTGCTTTCTTTGTACCATGCATGCCTTGTGTGAGTGTGTGGGTGTTCTCTCTCATCCCCCCTCATGTAGGGCTCGCCCCCTCCTTGTAGGGATTGAATCTTTGACTTTTTGACACCTCAAGCCCCTCATGCATAGGCCCAGTTCCCACCACAAGCTTGGCTCATAAGCACTTTAAGCTTGGGCTGGGTTCTTACCTCAAGTGCAACCCTAGCATCTCAAGCACCTCAAGCATCTCAATAATTAAGCACTTCAATCATCAAGCACCTCTAGTACCTTAGTCATCAAGCATGACAAGCAGGACAAGCACCTCGAGCTGGGTCGGGTTCCCGCGCCTCAAGCTCAGCCCTAGCTTACCTAAGGTCAAAGGCCTTTCACACACATTATTGGAGGTCTTCAATGAAGCTAACCCTAAGGTCTTATGCTCCATTTGTTAGCCTTACTCTTTGATAGACCATCTCTCATTTGGGCCCCTTTACCATTGGCCCCGTGTTGAGATAGATCTATAAGCACATGTCTATATCTTAACACGTGTTCCTGTTTATTCTCCCACATTAAGAGATCAATTTAATATGAGAAAATCATTTGGGTTGGTTTGATATTAGATATTAAATTTTATGACATTACCTCTCTCTTGAAATCATAGTCGTCGTCGACTATAAGGTAGAAGAGATAAATCCTTAGTCATTAGTCAATTTTACTTAGCGGGTAGAGGATCCCTTTTTACCCTACGACATATTTCCAAGATGGATGACTAATCCATTTGGTGCTTGGGAGACATAGCTGCCGCAAGCATGTCTGCTCTTTAGTCCATTTCATTCTCCCAAAGTAGAGTGACAAATTCTACTTGGTGTTTGAGAGACGTCGTCATCACAAACATGATTCTATGCATGCATACTAGTTAAATTTGTGCACAATTAAAAAGAGGACTGGACTTATAAGACAAAAACATGAGTCATTTAAAAGAAATTTGTACATTTGCTTACTCTAATGTAGCATTTTAAGCATTGACAAGGTTCATACTATCCTTAAGCTGTATTCCTTGCATCCATCTAGCATCTTCAAAAGGATAATTTTTGAACTTAATAAGATACCGTTGGATAATCTTACCATGTCGTAGTACCTTGTCTTCATGCCGAATAACAACTTTGGGTTGTAGCACCTCTTCTTGGTCCGTTCAACTTCGGGAGGGTCTTCAATAATTGGTTCAGTTGGTGGCTCTCCTTTGTAGCGCTTAAGTAGGCTTACATGAAAGGCATTGTGTATGAGCCAATGGCTGGGAAACTTGAGTTGATAAGCGGTCTCATTGATGGGATTCAAGATTTGGAAAGGACCATAGTATCTTTTTGCTAGTTTAGCATAATACTTTTGATGGCCCGTAGGATTTTTGCCCGTCGTTTGCCTTAATCGAGCCTTAGGAAACTTGAGTAAGACCCAATCATTTTCTTTGAACATTAAGGCTCTTTTATGCTTATCAGCAGCAGCCTTTTGCCTTTGTTGAGAGATGGATATAGCCTCCTTAATATTTTGAAAAGATTCTTGTAGGTCACGGCTATACTCATCGGCGGCGAAGATCTTCCCATGTACTTTGAGTAGCAAGGGACTTTTAGGTATTCCCTCAATGATCTCAAAAGGTGCTTTTCCCGTAGAAGTATGTACAGTATTATTGTAGGCATACTCTACAAGAGGTAAGTACTTTTCCCATTGTGAGTGTTGATCTACTTCGGTAACATAAGTCTTGAGTAGATCGAGTATCGTAAGATCGGCTATCTCACTTTGGCCATCCGTTTGTGGGTGATAGGCCGAAGAAAAATTCAATCTTGTTCCTAGATTTTCAAAGAGACCTTTCCAGAAATTACTGGTTATTCTAGGATCTCTATCTGACACGATGGATGTGGGTAATCCATGGTGCTTGAAAATCTGAGATATGAAGAGAGTTTCCATTTGATGTGCCTTAATAGTCTTTTTGACAGGAATAAAATGTGCTTGCTTGCTAAACCTGTCAACTATTGTCCATATTTCTGTATTCCCATGGATAGACTTGCGTAATCCAAAGATGAAATCCATGGATATACTCTCCCATGGTGAATTTGGAATAGGCAATGGCTGGAGTAATCCAGGTTGCTTCCCTCTTTCATACTTGGTCTTTTGGCATACTACACATTTTGAAACATACTCTTGTATGTCCACTTTCATGGTAGGCCAATAGAAGTACGTCTCTACTCCTCGGAGAGTAGGTTGAATACCTCTATGCCCCGCATAGGGAGGAGCATGGGATTCATACATAACTTTCTCGCGAAGGGAATGGGTAACACATAGCCTATTGCCGTGGAGAAGATAACCATCCTGCAAGGTAAATGGTTCCTCTTTCTTCCCCAAAGCAAGGGCTGACATTATGTCTCTAAAGTCAGGGTTAGTAGCATACTCATCTATCATAGAGGATAGATCATTGTGAGTAGCTATAGACACCGCATTAACTTTGGGTCGTCGTGAAAGTGCATCGGCCACTTGATTGTGCTTACCAGCTATGTGAGCAATATGGAAATTAAATTGCGAAAGAAAATTTGCCCACCTCATTTGTTTGTCGTAAAGCTTGGTTTGCGTCATGAAATACTTGAGACTTTGGTGGTCGGTTTGTAGGATAAATGAAGTCCCCAATAGGTAGTGCTTCCATGTGTCTAGGACATGTAGAACAACTAAAAGCTCTTTCTCATAAATGCCCAAGACTCGTTCATCAAGATTGAGCCTTCGGCTCTTATATGCTATGGCATGCCCTTCTTGAAGACACATTGGACCTCAAATGGCTTTGAGAGATCCGGAAGCACGAGGACTAGTTGGGAAGTAAGCTTCTCTTTGAGCTTTTCAAAAGCATTTTGCTCCTTAGCAGTCCATACAAACTTAACGTTCTTCTTAGTTAAGTCGTGTAGTGGTCCTGCTACTTGAGAGAATTTTGCTATGAAGCGTCTATAGTATGCGCACATACCAACAAAGCTTCTTAGCTCATGTAGATTTCTTGGGTTAGGCCATGCTTTTATTACCTCTAACTTTGATGGATCCATTCGGATACCATCTTGAGAGATAATATGACCTAGGTATTGAATCTCTTGAAGGAAGAATTCGCTTTGGTTGAGAAAAAGCTTGTTCTCCCTCAATGCTTGGAAAATCACTTGGAGATGTTGCTTATGTTCCTCCAAAGACTTGGAGTAGATGATGATATCATCAAAGAACACTCTAGTGAATTTGCGGTATGGTCTAAAAATTTTCTCCATCAAATGATTGAACGTAGCTGGTGCATTAGTCAAGCCAAAAGGCATGACTAGATATTCATAAAGACCAAACGTTGTGCGAAACACAGTCTTTAAGATATCTTCATCCACTATCCTTATTTGATGATAGCCACTCTTAAGGTCAATCCTATTGAAGTAGGTAGAGCCTTGTAGCTTATCAAATAGATCTTCTACCCGACGTACGGGAAATCTGTTTTTGATAGTGATATGGTTTAGTGCTCGATAGTCCACACACATACGGTATGTACCATCTTTCTTTTGCACTAAAAGGACTGGAGAACAAAAGGGAGAGGAACTAGGCCTCACCATCCCTTTGTCTACCAGCTCTTGTACTTGCCTCATGATCTCCTCTTGTTGAGCTTGTGAGACTCGATAAGGAGGCTTGTTAGGTGGTGAGCTTCTAGGAAGGAGCTCAATGTGATGGTCATCATCCCCTCATTTTGGAGGTATGTCCATAGGCGTATCATCGATGAACACATCTTGGAATCCTTTTAGAAAATTAGACAAGTCTAACTCTTCTTGATTCCTATCATTTACATTTGATGAAACATTAGTATCTTTTAGAGACTCTTTGACAAAAATCATGTACGTAGAAACTGAGCTCTTCATTGACTTATCAAAAGCAAGAGGATTTACAAGTGGAATAGTGCAACCACGCTCACTAGCATCTATATAGATGTTCTTTCCCCTGTAGGTGAAGTAGATTTTCCTTTCAGGGAACTTCATGTTGGCAGCCATGCGATCAAACCATGGTGCCCCTAGGATAACATCCTCATGTTGGAGAGGAGAGATGAAGAAGTCTTCTTTGTCGACATAGCTTTGGACATGAAGCATCAACTTCCCAATCAAGGGAGTAACGGAGGCTTGTTGTCCCTTGAAAGCTGCATCAGCCACTACTATATCTCCCATCTCAAAAGCTTGAATGCCAACCTTGGTGGCCAACTCCGTTGATATGAAGTTGAGAGTAGAGCCAGGGTCAAACAAGTTGAAGGCATCATGCTCTCTTACCATTCCCCAAGCATAGGAAAGTGATGATCCTTTGCAATGAGCATCCTCTTCTGGAGCTTCGATGGTGGAAGCCCTAGGAGTCTCATTGCAAGTATTTTTCTTGGGGCAAGAACGATAGCCATGTCCTTGCTCCCCACACTTGAAACACTTATGGTCCTTGCGAAAAGCTTCAAGCTCTTCAGGAGAGAGTTTGTTTTTACCTTTGTAAACTCCCTTCTCCTTGGACCGATTGTTGTTGTTGCTGGAAGTGACTTGGGAAATATTTTGAGCATTGGTTTTCCCCTTTGCATCATTTTTGTCTTTGTTTTCCATGGGCTTGACATTACGTCTAGCCCCTTGATGGAAATTGATGCGTGAAGAAACCATGGTGTGATGGATTACTTCGCTAATAGTACCAGGCCGTTGAGAGTTGATGTATTCGGCCATCTCTTCAGGTAATCCCGCACAGAATTGCTGCCTTTGCTCGGCAAAGTCTATCTTTTGAAAGACATTGGCCTTGAGATGTAAATCTCAAAACTTGTCTACGTACTTGTGGATAGACTCATGAGAGAGAAGCTTCAAGCTGCGCCATTCAGTAAGCACTTTGTCTTTTGCATCGCTTGCAAGGAATTGCTTCATGACGGAAACTCGTAGAGTTTTCCATGTCTTTGGGGCTTCACCATTGCCACGAAGGCTAGCCCACCATTGACGAGCTGATTTTTGGAAGTGCATAGCTACATGGCGTAGCTTGGAGGACTCTGTGAAGCCCTAGTCTCCAAAGGCCGCATCAAATTGCTGGATGAAGACCAACAGTTTGTCAGTAACACCAAAGGTGCCATCATAGGTGAGAAAAGAGATACTCTTTACTCCCTCCTTGAACTTCTTTAGCTTTTGTGACCTTCGCCATGCAGGAAATGATTTACGATGTCCTCCCCTCTTGTATTCTCTAGGCGAATAGCCATAACTTACGTCGGAAGAGGAGGAAGGTGAAGAAGAAGGAGAAGAGGGTGACCTCTTCCTAGCCCTTTTCTTCCTTTTTTTCCTCTCTTTCCTTTCAGAGTGATGAGGAGGAGGACTATGTGTTGATCTTTTCCTCTTGGGAGGAGTGGGCGATCGTCTAGACCGCCGTCTTCGAGGAGCCACATCTTCAGAGGAACTTAAACTTTCATTGCTTTCTTGCTCTTTGGATTCCTCCTCTCGAATGGGAGAGAGTCTTCTTTTGGGGGTCTCTTCAAGAGGCCTCCTAAGCTCTCTCTCCTCTTGGAGAGGAAGGGAAATTCTATAAGCACGAAGTTGTTGAGTAAATTCAGCTTGCCATGCAGGGTTGCCCATAGCTTGCTGCAACCTAATGACGAGATAATTCACAAACATGGGAGCATCATCATTAGCATCTTCATGTGCAAAATCAAAGCTATCAATGTTCATTCTACTCTCTTGATTATTGTCAACCATGTTAACAAAATTTATGTATGTACTTAGTGTATGCTTTGGCAATTCAAAACCTTAGTTGCCACTCCTCTTAGCCTTTGAAAATCGGCTCTTAAGTATCTACACCCACGGCTCGAAGTGGTTAATTATAGAGAGTAGAGGAGTAGGTCTAACGTAGCAGAGCTGCCAAGGGCTAGCTCCTTTCGGACTTCTTATGGCTCAATAATGGTAAAGCCGTAGGCAAGTCTAAAAAGACTCCATTATTAAGTCCAAAGCTCCCGAGGTGTGCACCATCCCCCACATAGTGGGCTCAACAAAACCGATAATAGACCCCAGTTCCACTTACCCTAATATAATTAACAACATCAACCATTTATAGGCTACTTAAGGACCTCTCTTCTTAAGCAAGAAAAGAGAAACCAAATGCTTTGACACCAATGTAATGAAATTGGCCTATTTAATTTGAGAGTAGCGGAAATTAATGAGAGTACTTTTGAGAAATGACTTTGTGAGCATAGCGGGTGAACATAATTGAAGATAGCAACATAATCATAGCAATTAGTTAACTTGGCATGAACAATAATTTTGCAAGAGAGAGAATTTAGAGAACATGACAACAGTTGAGGACCGGATTTATGTGGAGCCAGTCCCCCCTCAATAGGCATTTGTATTATGATTTCTCCCATTAAGAGAGACTTGTTACAATACAATCTTTGTGTTCCTTGTGACCTAGGTGATGCAATGAAGATGGAAAGCTTCATGCACCACAAACATAACATAAACTTGAAGAAAGCTTTAACTATCCCAAGCCTCAGTCCCAAGACCTCAAACACCTTCGAAGGTGGAGAGAGCTAGCAGGGAATGAGGGTAGGGAAGAGGAAGAAGAAACATTTCGTAGGAGAAAGAATTAGTTCCTCACTTATCATAACTCTTGTTGCTAGAATACATAATAGCATAGTAATGAAGAAGAGGGAGATGGAAAGCTTAAGCATTGAAGCATGGCTCTTGGTTGGATTTGCACTCCATATCCAAGAGTGTTGGTGTAGGCTCTCAACCTCTACTTGCTTGGAGAAGGAGAGGGAGCTCTTGCACTTTGCATAGCACACAAGGAGAGTGTTTGTGAGTGTGTGTGGGTGAGTATACCCCCTAAGCAACCCCCTAGCTTGCTTGGGTCGACCCTCCCTTGTAGCTCATGCTTAAAGCTCATTGGACCCCTCCAGGCCTAGCCAATCACAAGCAGGAGGCATTACAAGCAGCAAGGGTAGCCTTGAGACAAGTGTCCCCCTTTCCCCTTTGAGAGAGAGGGATAGATAAATGCTAAATCAATTAATTAAATCTCCTAAATTATTATTGGACCCCTTGGGTGGCCAACCAATAGGCTTCAGGCCCACCATGAGGGCAACATGAGGAGGAACTTGACAAGTGTCCCTTTTGCTTTCTTTGTACCATGCATGCCTTGTGTGAGTGTGTGGGTGTTCTCTCTCATCCCCCCTCATGTAGGGCTCACCCTCTCCTTGTAGGGATTGAATCTTTGACTTTTTGACACCTCAAGCCCCTCATGCATAGGCCCAGTTCCCACCACAAGCTTGGCTCATAAGCACTTTATATTAAGCAACTCAAGCATCTCAAGCACCTCAATCATCAAGCACCTCAAGCACCTTAGTCATCAAGCATGACAACCAGGACAAGCACCTAGAGCTGGGTCGGGTTCCCACGCCTCAAGCTCAGCCCTAGCTTACCTGAGGTCAAAGGCCTTTGACACACATTATTGGAGGTCTTCAATGAAGCTAACCCTAAGGTCTTATGCTCCATTTTTTAGCCTTGCTCTTTGATAGACCATCTCTCATTTGGGCCCCTTAACCATTGGCCCCGTGTTGAGATAGATCTATAAGCACATGTCTATATCTTAACACTTGTTCCTGTATTCTCCCACATTAAGTGATCAATTTAATATGAGAAAATCATTTGGGTTGGTTAGATATTAGATATTAGATATTAGAATTTATGACAATTGGCCTTTGGAACTTGTGTTTTCACTTAGCAGTGACCGTGCAGTGCTGACGTTGGCCTTGAGCATAGGGGCACTTTGCAGCGTATGGTGAGATACCTGCAAGATGTGTGCGGCTTTGGTGAGGAGTATATTGTCGATCGCTCTATACTTCCTCAACAATTAGAGTTGGATGCACACAGACTCAATGAGCCAGTGGGAGTCGGCTGAGGTCATACTTGTGATGGCATTGCATAGGTTTTTTATGGTTTTGTTTTCTCTCTCATGGCCACATTGGCCTTTACATGGGAGGTTGTTGGGGTAAAGCCCCACGTGGCCGGTTAGGCAAGGTGCCTGCCCACTATACTTATTCATTATGTACACAATAGAATAAGGGGGCTCACATGTTGACAGTGAGTGAGTTTTAGCCCATGCAAACACAAGGTCTCCTCTTCTCCTCTCTTCTCCTTCTCTACATACACTCACACACGCTCTTGCTTGCGCACTTCAGGATGGTACGTCAAAAGGGCTCACTGATAAAACCAAAGAAATGGTTGCACAAGCTCTCAATGTAGATAAACATCACTACAAGAGGTACTTCACATTAGCGATGCTCGCAGTGAGACCCTTAAAAGTGAAAATTCACGGGGTCGCTAGTTTATTTGTAACATAGCGACGCGCATAGCGATGCTGACAGGGGTAAAAAATAAACCGAGAGCGCCCGAAAACTCAGGTCTCAAATCTGAGTTTTCAACACTCAAGCAAGCAAAGAGGTAACCCGCGCTCTCCCTCTCTCTCTCTCTCTCTCTCTCTCTCTCTCTCTCTCTCTCTCTCGTTCTTCTCCACACACACACACACACACACACACACCAAGGAGAGGAAGGAGAGCGAGGTATGCTCCTTCCCTCTCCTCTCTCTCATGTTCCCTTCCCCTCTTTCTCTCTCTCTCTCACACACACACACACATACATTGTGTTTTTGAGAGAGAGAGAGAGAGAGAGAGAGAGAGAGAGAGAGAGAGAGAGAGAGAGAGAGAGAGAGAGAGCACATGCATAAACAAAACACACACACACACATGCATAAACAAAGAATGCATACACACACACATTGAGAGAGGAAAAGAGAGAGAGAGAGAGAGAGAGAGAGAGAGAGAGAGAAAAGAGAGAAGAAGAAGAGAGTTTTAACGTCGTAGGAAACTATCCCAAGAGACCTTAAAGATCTAGACGACGAGGGGTTGAACTCAAGACCTGTTATTCAAGAGGGAAATGGCATAACCAATCTACCACAATTGGGTGATAGAAAGGTTAAAACCATTTTCCTCTTTTTATTGGCACCCCCCCCCCCCCCCCCCCCCCCCCCCCCCCCCCCCCCCCCCACACACACACACACACACACACACACACACACACACACACACACACCCGAGAAGAAGAGAGTTTTAACGTTGTAGGAAACTATCCCAAGAGACCTTACAGATCTAGCCGACGAGGAGTTGAACTCAAGACCTGTTATTCAAGAGATGGCATAACCAATCTACCACACTTGGGTGATAGAAAGGTTATACCATTTTCCTCTTTTTATTGGCACACACACACGCCCACACAGACACACAGACAAGAAGAGAGAGTTTTAACATCATAGGAAACTATCCCAAGAGACCTTAAAGATCTAGCCAATGAGGAGTTGAACTCAAGACCTGATATTCAAGAGGGAAATGGCATAACCAATCTACCACACTTGGGTGATAGAAAGGTTATACCATTTTCCTCTTTTTATTGGCACACACACACACCCACACACACACACACACCCGAGAAGAAGAGAGTTTTAACGTCGTAGAAAACTATCCCAAGAGACCTTAAAGATCTAGCCGACGAGGAGTTGAACTCAAGACCTGTTGAACAAAGAGAAAGAGAGAGAGAGAATAAAAAACCAAAGAGAGAGAGAGAGGGGGAGAAGACGAAAGAGAGAGGTAAGGGGAGAAAACAAAGAGAGAAAGAGATTATGTTAAAATTTAAATTATATTAGGTTAGATTACATTTAGATTTATGTTTATGTTGAGTTTAAAGTTATGTTATATTTAGATTTACGTTAGATTAGATTTAGGTTTATTTATGTTAGATTAAATTAGATCTAGGTTTATTTTGAGTTAGATTTACGTTAGATTAGATTTAGGTTTATTTTGAATTTAAAATTAAATTAGATGTAGATTTATGTTCGATGTACTAGCTTTTTTTAGATTTAGGTTAGATTTTAGTGCATGTCAATGAAGGTGCGCTCATGATGTTAAGCATTGTATAAAGGTATGAGAGTAGATTGAGAGGAAGAAGGAGTATCTTACGAGAAGGATGTACATCTCCTCACATAATCACTCATATTAGCATAGCTTTAGCTTAGTAATTAGCTTGGTAGAGGAGATGAGCATGCATTGAAGCTTGGCTCTTGGTTGGATTTGCATCCACAAGCCAAGAGTGTGTCGATATAGGCTTCTATCTCACAAGCTTGGAGTAGGTGATGAGCTCTCCATTAAAGCTTGGGAAGAGATAGTCTTCTCTTTCTTCACACATGAGATTGTGTGAGTGTGTGTGTGTGATAATGCCTTGCAAAAATCAGCCCCCTCTCTCTCTTGGGCGAGCCCCCTTGCTATTTGCTCTTGCTAGCTCCCTATTGGACAATGCCAAGCTCAGCCAATGGCTATTAAGCAGCATAAGTGATAGCCTTCTGACATGTGTCCCCCTTTCCCCTTTTGTGAGAGCTTAATCAATTAAACTTAATTGATTTAAATGAATTAAATCCCCATTGGACCTTTCCCCATTCTGACCAATAGGAATTAAGTAGCCCATTGGGCTGCTCAATTCCTATTGGACCCCTTCTCAGGCTATCCAATAATCATCCAAGAGACTTAATTTTCATTGGTTCTTTTTATTAAGTGTTTTAAAATTAATTAGGCTAAATTTACTCTAGCCTAATTCTCATTGGTTTACTTCAAGAGTCATCCAATAGGAATTGGGCACACCTTGTGGGCATCTGGGCTAGGGAGCTGACATGTGTCCCTAATTCCCTTTGTGTAAAGGGAGTGTGTGTGTTTGTGTGTGTGACTTTCTCTCTCATCCCATAGAAGAAGGGCTCGCCCCCTCCCATGTAGGGATATGCAAAGACTTTTTAGCTACACACAAAGCATCCATTTTCCCCTAGGGTTGACCTTTGGACACAACCTTTTAATTTTGGAACCTTAGCATTTTGGAACTCTTAATGGGCTGAACCTTAGGGTCTTTTTAGCCCATTGTTGCACATGGATCTTTTGCAGATGCCCCCCCCTTTGGATCCCTATTTTCCCTCCTTTGGATCCCTACTATGGCTGGTCTGCTAGCTTAACCAATATTCTAGCTTTTTCTCCCTTGGCACTTCCCCACATTAAATGGTCAATTTAATATGAGAAAATCATTTAGGAGAATTAGATATTGATTATTATGACATTACCTCTCTCTTGAAATCATAGTCGTCCTCGACTATGGTGTAGAGAAGATAAAGCATATTCATGAGTCCTTTTCTTAGAGGGTAGAGGATCCCTATGTTACCCTACGACATCATTCCACAATGGATGACTAGTTCATTTGGTGCTTGAGAGCCTGAGGCTACCACAAGCATGTTTGCACATTAGTGCTATCACTCTTCCATAGTAGAGTGACAAGCTCTACTTGGTGTTTGGGAGACGTTGTCTCCGCAAACTTGATCTAAGCATGCATACTACTTCATTTTTGTGCACAACAAAGAAAAAGAGAGTCTTACCGCCTCTTAGTACCTTGTCTTCATGTCGGAGAATGGACTCGGGCTACAACACCTCCTCTTGGTCCTCGATCTCCGGTGGGTCTT
Source organism: Adiantum capillus-veneris (assembly GCF_014529385.1). Lineage (NCBI taxonomy): Eukaryota > Viridiplantae > Streptophyta > Polypodiopsida > Polypodiales > Pteridaceae > Adiantum > Adiantum capillus-veneris. The sequence continues at coordinate 149,443,384 of NC_140932.1, read as the reverse complement.
CAATAGTTGGTTCTTGAGGTGGCTCTCCTTTGTAAGGCTTTAATAGGCTCACATGGAAAGCATTGTGTATGAGCCAATGATTGGGCAACTTGAGTTGATAGGCCATCTCATTGATTGGCCTAAGAATCTGAAAGGGACCATAGTACCTTTTTGCTAGTTTAGCATAGTACTTTTGGTGGCCCGTAGGATTCTTGCCCGTTGTGTGCCTTAATCGAGCCTTGGGAAACTTTAACAAGACCCAATTGTTTTCTTTAAAGGCTTGGGCTCTTTTGTGCTTATCAGCAGCAGCCTTTTGCCTTTGCTGTGAGATAGAGATAGCATCCTTAATCTTTTGAAAAGATTCTTGTAGGTCTCGGCTATACTCATTTGCAGCGAAGATCTTCCCATTTACCTTAAGTAGCAAGGGACTTTTTGATCTTCCCTCGATTACCTCGAAAGGTGTTTTTCTCGTGGAAGTATGTACAATGTTATTGTAAGCATACTCCACTAAGGGTAAGTACTTCTCCCATTGGGATCTTTGATCTACTTCCGTTACATAGGCTTTTAGTAGATCGAGAATAGTTAGGTTAGCTATTTCACTTTGGCCATCCGTTTGTGGATGATAGGCCGAAGAGAAGTTTAGCCTTGTCCCTAAATTCTCAAAGAGACCCTTCCAGAAATTACTGGTCATTCTAGGATCTCTATCCGACACTATGGACATTGGCAAGCCATGGTACTTGAAAATTTGTGAAATGAAGAGGGTTGCCATTTGATGGGCTTTGATAGTATTTGGAGGTGATAACAACATACAAGTGCCCACCTAGCCAAGGCGCCCGTTGGGTCAGCCGGCCAAAGTTTTGATGTGGTCACATTATTTTTCCGATGTTTAATACATCAAACCCTGTAAAAGTCTAATGACAATCGTCTATGTATAGTCTGAGTCAAAGATGTAATTTTTCCAATGATGTATGTAAAGGTCCATGAGAAGTTGCCCGCCGGCCACTTTAGAAAGCCCTAGGTATATAATACACTAAGGTTAGTGGGAAAGGGGAGATTATTTTTTTGAAGATAAGGGACTACTGCGTTACGTACAGAGAGCTGCCTCTTTGCTCCAACTTGTAATCATCGCTTCTATGGCTACGGTAATCCAAATTCAGTTTTGTTTCTTGCATTGTGTTCCTCTTGCTCTTCTCTTTCATTCAAGTGTAAGCATTCAAAATTCGGTGAAGGTTTCAAACGCATCCGTTTAGGCCTTAAATCGTTGTTTTGAGTGTTTATATGCGTATTTTATGTTGTTTTGACCCTAGGAGAGGCTTTAGGGACCTAAAAACGACCCTTTAGGATCATTCGTTTACTGTTTTTGCGTACTGTGGGACAAACGATCGCGATCATTGTACCTTCCCAGAATGCTGTGACAGTGATAGGATATGTTCCTGATAGTCCCCTGTAGCTTCCCTTCAAGTTTCGTGCGATTCCGATATGATTTGCATGGTGAACGGGCGTGATGACTGTAGAGCTGTGTAGAAGGACATAGGCAGATTACTTGGCTTTAGTGCGATCGATTTGCTTGTAGAGTTAGTAGTTGCATCTCTTCGAGTTCACTTCATTAGGATTGACACCCTAGTGAGTTTCCATGCCTCATCCGAGTCGCTTCCCTTGTATCGATAATTTTATGTTGATGCTTGAGAGCTATGCTATGGACGTCCGTCGCGGCGACCCGCAAACATTGGTGCTGCTGTCGGGGAATGAATCTTAGGTGATGAGTGACCGAGTGCGTATTCAAAGTTTTCTTATTGTTCCAAAATATAATTTCCATTCCATTTACATTTCAGTGAAGCATCTAGACAGAGGTTTAGTGCTTAGTGGAGTCTAGGGTCGGGGGACTGGCTAGATCTACTCTTGAGAGATATAGGGAGTTGTGAGTGAGGTTGCTTTAAGCTTTTTTTCTCTTCAAATTTCTTTGTATTGATTGAGTATTGATCCATCATCCATTTTTTATCCTGTTTATTTTGTTTGATTCATTTTCTTATGTTCTTTCATTTCTGTACTTAGGATTAGGATAAGTAAATCACATTCCAGTCAGATTTGGGGCAAAAGATAGAGTCAAAAACACAAGAAAACCATAACTTTGGCAAAAAGGCCATAAGACTCTGAAATTTTGAAAATTTGACCAAACAGAGCTGAAATTGATTCAAATCACAAAGTGGTAGCACCAAACACTAGGAAACACTTGTCAGAGGGAGCAGACAAAATTTCATCAGATTTGGCCTAGGTACTATGATCGCGATCGGTGTACCTCAGTGCCAGAATTGTACAAGATTTGACATGTGCCTTCCTGATAAGATTCTAAACAAGTTTGTCTAAAGCAACCACACCCAAAAACATCAAAAATCAAGGAAATCAAGCCACTTGGGTAAAACTAGCCTGGCAGACCCAGAAACTGTAAAATCTTGACTTTTGGTGATCCAAATGCAAAAAGACTTGGGGGATAGCTTTAAAACATCAGTGTCTACAAGCATGCCAAATTTGGTCTAATTTGGGCTCCAAACTACGATCGCGATCGGTGTACCTCAGTCCCAGATTTTGACCAGATTTCATCTGTGGGATCCTCAGGTGTATATAAACATAAAAGTCTAAAGGACCTAGGGTTTAAAACCACAAAAAACAGGTCAAAACCACTGAATACAAATCCGAGTAAAAAACTGCTAAACTGGCATAGAAATTGACTTTCAGTAGACCAAAACACATCAAAACTGAGAAGAAAGCATACAGAGGGATAGCCTGTACACAGGACAATCCCAAATAGCTTTCATTTCCCAAAACAAACACCAAAATCAAGTCAAATTGATAAAATTGGGAAAACAGGCACTTCTAACCAAGAAATGGTAGAAACTTGACTTTTTTGAGTCCAAATTCAAAAAGATTTGGTAGGTAGTCTTAAAATAGCCTAGTGAATAAGCTGGTGAAGTTTCATCCAATTTGGGCTCCAAAGTACGATCGCGATCGGTGTACCTTAGTGCCAGATTTTGACCAGACTTTACCCACACATACACCTAGGTTATATAAGATACCATGAGTTTTCAAAATTCAAAAAAATCACCAAAATAGCCAAAAACAGCAGACAGTCAGGAAACCACTGTAGCAGACCAAGATCTGGTGAAAACATGACTTTTTCTTGTCCAAATTCAAAAAGATTTGGGGAGTAGACTGTACACATCATTGTCTACCATATCTACAAGTTTCATCCAATTTGGGCTCAAAAGTATGATCGCGATCGGTGTACCATATTGACATTTTGAGTTGAGACTTGGTGAGTAGGTAGCTGATAACTAGACAAACAACTTTCTCAAAAGAACCAGGGTCAAAAAACCAAAAGACAGTTGTCAAATAGGGCAAACACTGATCACTGATCCTTCAGACCAAAATTTTGAGAAAATTCAAGTTTTTGTGATCCAAATGCAAAGTGGGTTTGGGAGTAGACTATTCATACCCATGTCTATCAACTCCTAAAATTTCATGCAAAAAGGAGCTCGAACTACGATCGCGATCGGTGTACCCCAGTGACATTTTGGACTAAAAATTTATGAGTAGGTAGCTGACATCTAGTGCAACATATTTTTCAAAAGAACTAGGGTCAGAAAACCAAAAGAGAGTTGTCAAATAGGGCAAACACTGATCATTGATCCTCCATACCAAAATTTTGAGAAAATTCAAGTTTTTGTGATCCAAATGCAAAGTGGGTTTGGGAATAGACTAATCATGCCCATGTCTATCAACTCCTAAAATTTCATGCAAAAAGGAGCTGGAACTACGATCGCGATCAGTGTACCCCAGTGACATTTTGGACTGAAAATTTATGAGTAGGTAGCTGACATCTAGTGCAACATATTTTCCAAAAGGAGAAAGTTCAAAAAAGCAAAAGAAAGTGGTCAAAAGTCCCATTTACACAATCAAGCCAATAACTGCAGAACCACCTGGGATTTGGGTTTTCATTGGTCAAAACATCTCCAAATTCAAAAATACAGAGACACTTGGTATCAAGACATCAAGGGCTAGCTACTGTGCAAAAATCTTCCAAATCTGTGACAGGGGGTCAACGATTGCGATCGGTGTACCTCTACATAGTGGGGGTATCTGACTTCATAAGTTTGTAGACCTACTTGAGTACATCCCAAATCTCAAGTTTGAGTGAAAAATACCCTCTGGAAGCCAAGATACAAGCACAAAATCTCTTTGTGTCCTGATCCTGAAACTGTTTTGAGTGTTGTTTCAAGTGCAGTTCACTAAAAGTGCTCTAAATTTTGATAGACAACTCCAAGTCAGGTATAGCTAGGAAGAAAGCTTCCTAATTCCAAACTTTTAGGGTACCCAAAACCAGTGTCCAGAGACCAAAAAAGTCACAAATTCCTGACTTTTTAGAGACTTGACCAGGGGCAAAAAGGGATTGTGTGCACTAAGTCAAGGTGTCCTTATCAAGGATCATCATGAAAGCATTGAGTGAGGCTTAATCATGACAACTCATCCATCATTAGGGTTTCCCACTCAACTCAGAGCTATGCCACCTACACAAACAACCAGAAATACTGCAACACCTATAACAAGAGGGTTGAGACAAGACCATGAGGCTTATCAATCATATCAAGCCAAATCTCAAGGCAGGGCTCATGGATATTTGTCAAGTGATCATGTAGCTCACTGGAAGCCAAACCAATCAACTAAAATGCGGGAGTTTGAAAGAGCAAAAGTGGAAATTGCTAGAGACTTAGAGGAGAAGCATCTTCTAATCAACAAACCCAACGTGAGGTTTATCAAAACCAATGAAGCCACGAGAGTTCTAACGGATTACACTTATGATGGCCTTTATAGGTTACCTATTGGGGATCAAAACAACTTCTATAGATGTTTAAATACCATCATTGAAGAGTTGACAGACTACAAGAACCTCTATGCCTTCACATACACAGATGACCAGGGAGTGCAAGTTCTAATGGTAGATAAGTATGGACGAGAGACCTCATCGAGTGGAACCAAGAGACCACCAATTAGACTTACAAATCCATCAACATTTCCAAAACATGTCTCAAACGGGATTCCACCAGGATTTGCTCCAAGAAGAGAAGAAGGAACGAGGGATGTCCTTGTGAGAGACCCCAACACGCTAAGATGCATGATTGAACAAGAACCAATGAGACCATATCAATTGGCCAAATGTGTCAAGAAGAAGTATGATGGGTTAAGGGATCCATACGTACATGCATCCTTGTTCAAACAAGTGTTAAGAGTCGAACAAGTATTTTATTTTCATACACAGTATGAGGGATTTGGCTTAACCTTGGAAGGGATAGCATTGAATTGGTTCCAACCGTTGGACAAAAATGCCTTCTCAAACGTTGAACAATTGTTGCAAGAATTCGTTGTGGAATTCTCTAAAAGGGGAATCAAGCATAACACAGTGTCCCAAATCTATGCATTCAAGCAGAAAGAAGATGAGAGAGTGAAGAAAGCATCGCTACGCTTCAAAAAATATATAGAGAGATGTCCGGAACGCGAGTTACCACAGGATGAAAGATTATCAATTCTCTTCATAGAGGTTTTGAAAAATGAAACTCTCAAGAAAGATTTGCACTTAAAAGGATGTACTTCCTTTGAACAAGTCACGAGAGAAGCGTTATACCTAGTTGACAATTGTAAAGTCTATGGCGAGGAAATTGGTAATACAAAGATCACTATGGATAATGCTCCTTTAGCATCTGGTGAAACCAACACAAGGCAAGTGGTTATGTCTCAATTAATGACCAACCTAGATGTGCTAGTAGTGCAAATAGCACAACGAATAAAATGGTGTGCCATTGAGCAAAAATGGACCAATCATGAGATGAGTGAGTGCTACTATAATCAAAAACCTACACGAGGGGGACACTATTTGGACATCAAATAGAAAAACAAATGCCATTACCAAATCATCTATTATTTCAAAATAGGGTTGTATCAAGGGCTTTACAAAGAGCTGAGGTATCACAACCTAGGCTAGGGCAAGAACCTATGAGAAAACTCTATTCATTGAATGAGGACACTCTGATGTTCATAGCCAATCAAGAGCGCAGACCAGAGACCGTTCTGGCTAAGCAAGAACAAGCATCAAATGTGCCACCAGTGACTCAACAAGATGGACCATGCTAAAAGTGTGGAGGTAATCATTGGGCCAAGAATTGTTCTCGTGTAGAGATAATTGGATATATGTTTGGAGTGTGCCATTACACACGTTGTTCCAAATTGTCCAAAACACCCAAACAAACAAGGGAAAACAACAATGAATGTTGTGGGAGTGTTACCCTCTCCAAGTGGATCAGAGGCAAAACCCAAAATTCCTGTGAAGGTAGTGACGAGAGCCCAAGCAAAAGAAAATGTTGAGGACCAAGCTAATGAGGAGAAAGATCAACAACCCAAACAAGGGGAAACAACTAGTGTGTCAGTGAGGACTGGGAGAAAATCCTGGAAAGCCAAAAGAGACAGAATTAAAGCAAAAACAATTACAAATCAAACTGCACTACAAACAGAATTACAAGAGACAAAGGAGCAATTAAAACAAGAACGGAAAAACAAAACGGTGGTGAGCGATAAGAAACCAAGGAAGGCGTCTTCCGGAGGATCTGTGTTGGTAGACAAAGTCCTAGAGCCGTTAGATGCTGCACTGGAAGCATATGAGGCTAGATTGAAACCCAACCAAACCCTAGAGCAACGAGGGATGAAATATCCTCATGCTGAGGTAGAGACTGAGAGGTTGAAAATGTGTAAGGAATTGGTAAAAACTGCACAGGCAATGATGGAGCCTGAAGCACCAATTCCACCTCCAGGAACAAAACCAAAAAGTGTTGGATTTGAAATGCCTAAGGCAAAGGTTGTTAAAACATTAACTCAAAGAAACATTGAGCTAGAATCACAAAAGGATGTGCAAGCAAAGACTGCAACACAAGAAACCAACAGCCTAGAAATTCAACTAGATGATCAAGTAGTGGCCAACACCACTAATGATGCAAGGTCAAGATCACAATTTATGGCACCTATCCCAGAGATAGATGAGCCATGGCCAAATGAATTGTGGGAAGCAATTAGAAGTGTAGAAGATGGAAGTGCGACTTTCCAATCTGCACCCATAATTGAGGTCAATACAAGGAATGAAGTCTATCAGGGAGACATTCAATCTCTAAATGGAGATGCAGGGACGGAAGTTTCAATTGAAAGCAAACCAGAGTCCTTGAAGACCTTACCCTCATACATAGGAGAACATGAGGCAGACTTAGAGACTAGAGTGGTGCCATCTCAGAGGAAATCCATATCCAACATGATGGATACAAAGAGTATGCAAGAGTTGATGTCAGCTCCAATACAGTGCACCATTACTCTATCTAAACTGCTTAAGATTAGACCACATGTATGGGATGAAGTAGGGCAACAATTTGGGGAAGATGGGATTAAAGATACCTCTTCAAGATCTACCCTCAAATGAACAATCAAACAAAACTCAACAAGAAAGTGCAAACGCTAAACCTGTGCCAATAAACAAGGTGGGGGAATATTGCGAAGGAGAAGAAGGAAACACCACCTTACCTGTGGAATACAAAGGAGTTAAAACATTGGCTATACTTGATAGTGTGGCTGGAGTAGCCATAGCCACAAAAGACATTTGGAAAAAATGGGGTAGACCAGCGCTTAGAAAAACTAGAATGAAGCTGCAACTTGCAGATGGATACACGGAAAAAGCTATGGGTATCCTAGAGCAAATTATTGTGACTTCTTGTGGAATTGAATATGAACATACGCTTGCAATAGTAGATTTTGGAAAAGGGAACAATTTTGATATCATTTTAGGAAGGCCTTTCATGCGTCAACTTAAGATGGTTCAAGATTGGGGCTATGACTATATCTACTTGAGACATAAAAAGATCACCACAAAAATAAGCATAAAAGACCATAGCTATAGAGATGTGAATAGAACTCTTTTAGAAGAAATTGACTCTACTATTGTCAATGGGAAAGAGATACCTGCGTGGCTACAAACCAAATAAGAACTTTGGATGTGTGGTCCTTCGAAGTGTGGAAGCTCAGTGAAGGAGGATTGCATCCTAGAAAGATCAATGGACGATGAAGCTTACATACCGAAACCCTTTCCAGAGGAGTTATTTGAGCCATTTGGATGGTCTCAAATATTGGCAACCTTGGATGTGTGTGTGAATGAGGTGACCCCGACTAAATTTTGTGACGAGGAAGGGTATGATATAACTCTCGTATTTACGATAAAGGTGTTGAAGGAAGCTAACGAGATTTGTGAGTGTGAAGGCAGAAAAGGTGAAACAAATAGCTACGTCATGGAGCATGATGCCAAGGTGCACATGAAGAAAGCAGAGCAACAACGAGAATATGTCATCATTGACATACCTGCAGAATCGACAAAAGCTATTTCAAAGAAGCAGACTTCAGAAAAAGTGCAAATGAAAGCAAATGAAGGAGAAAAGATTCCAAGTTCAACAACAAATCTTCAACAAGTGCAAGATCAAGACAAGAACAAGGACAGAGAAGAAGATCGACTGTCTCCTAGGGCAATCTACAGATGGATACCTTGTCATCAATTACAAAAGCAAGGCTTTTACAACGGAAATCATCAGGTTTGGATACCAAAGCCTAGTGTCCATCAAATTGTAGAAGAAGATAAAATTCCAAAGACGGTCACACAAGGACCAAAAACAAGTTGGGTTTCAAAATTGCTAGTGGAAACTCAATCACAGAGAACCCACACATCTCGACAATCGCTTCTCATGGAAATTAATGCAAAGGCTACATCAAGCCCTATCAGAGCTGAAGGACTTGTTTTACAAAGAAGTATCAACATACAACAAGCAAGTCAAGAGGAGCCAAAATATGCCAACCTACTCGACAAAATGGTGGCATCCAAAGACCAACACAATGATAGAGGCCTTAATCTCAAGAACTTATGGCATTGAGTTTCAGGCCATGAACAGGTAAGTCCAAGTCGCCATTAAAAATACATGGCATAAAAGTCAAGAGTCGGGCAGCTGAGCCACTAAATGAGCAAGGCATTAGTCCCAAAGCTTCAAGTAATATTCTCTGTGGTCTAAGAGTCTTAGCTATTCTAGGTACTGCTCAAGGTGGAGGAGTTGAGCATATTTATGTTGTGTCGCTCATGCTGGTATAGGTGAGCATAAGAGTCCAAGTCTATGTATTTTAAGTTTGGTAAAGTGAAGAAGAGAGTCCAAAAGACACTCACACACTATGCATAGTGAGTAATGAGTGGAGAAGCTTCAACATCAAAAACCCTTCTTGGAAATGTGGAAGCTATTGAGATGTCCTTGGATATCACATGTGCTACATTTGTTCCTTGAAGCACCCAACAACTCATTTTTCACACCGCATGATTTTCTTGAAAGAACTCTTGTGTGCATATAGAGTGTCCCATAATTGGCACTTGCATTACACACTCTTACTTTATTTCTCCCAAGCACTCACCTTGCATGAACAGGTACTCAACTTCCAAGTGTTCAACCCCAATAAGAGCGTATACCAAAGGCATTTTTTTCCACTGGGTTTTTCCCTTTGGTCATTTGGGTTCTAGACCCTAATTTAGAAACACCCAACACTATTCTATTGTATATATTCCTTCCATCAACTGAAACCAATAAAGAATTTGTTACACGATCTTCAAAGAGATAAAGTGGGGCCACATTGTTCTCAACCACACTTCAACAAGAGCAGCTCTTATCTTCAAAGATACCAACAAAGCTCTATGGACAAAGTGGCAAAGAAAATCAAATTGGAGATGCCAATGCACACATGTCAAAGTCTCAAACATTTTGAGATACGAGCTTCAATAAAAAGTCAACTGCACAAGGAGGCAAAGTATCCAAAGAAGCAGGTATCATCGACCAACTGCACAAATGGAAAGGTAAAGCAGGATGTGCAACAACATGCACAAATGCCTCGTCCACAACATCCAAATCACAAGAACTCATGTTCATCAATCAAAGGCAAATGTGCACCCTATTTGAACAAGCAAAACATGCCAGATACAACTCAATCAAGGAAGGGGGGAGTCTCATCAACAAGAAGACCAGACTACAAATGGTCGTGTCAAGGGACGACACGAGCTAGGAAGGGGGGAGTGTTTGGAGGTGATAACAACAGACAAGTGCCCACCTAGCCAAGGCGCCCGTTGGGTCAGCCGGCCAAAGTTTTGATGTGGTCACATTATTTTCCGATTTTTAATACATCAAACCCTGTAAAAGTCTAATGACAATCGCCTATGTCAAGTCTGAGTCAAAGATGTAATTTTTCCAATGATGTATGTAAAGGTCCATGAGAAGTTGGCCGCCGGACACTTTAGAAAGCCCTAGGTATATAATACACTAAGGTTAGTGGGAAAGGGGAGATCATTTTTTTGAAGATAAGGGACTACTGCGTTACGTATAGAGAGCTGCCTCTTTGCTCCAACTTGTAATCATCGCTTCTATGGCTACGGTAATCCAAATTCAGTTTTGTTTCTTGCATTGTGTTCCTCTTACTCTGCTCTTTCATTCAAGTGTAAGCATTCAAGATTTGGTGAAGGTTTCAATCGCATCCGTTTAGGCCTTAAATCGTTGTTTTGAGTGTTTATATGTGTATTTTATGTTGTTTTGACCCTAGGAGAGGCTTTAGGGACCTAAAAACGACCCTTTAGGATCATTCGTTTACTGTTCTTGCGTACTGTGGGACGAACGATCGCGATCGTTGTACCTTCCCAGAATGCTGTGACAGTGATAGGATATGTTCCTGATAGTCCCCTGTAGCTTCCCTTCAAGTTTCGTGCGATTCCGATATGATTTGCATGGTGAACGGGCGTGATGACTGTAGAGCTGTGTAGAAGGACATAGGCAGATTACTTGGCTTTAGTGCGATCGATTTGCTTGTAGAGTTAGTAGTTGCATCTCTTCGAGTTCACTTCATTAGGATTGACACCCTAGTGAGTTTTCATGCCTCATCCGAGTCGCTTCCCTTGTATCGATAATTTTATGTTGATGCTTGAGAGCTATGCTATGGACATCCGTCGCGGCGACCCTCAAACAGTCTTTTTGATAGGTATAAAATGAGCTTGTTTACTGAACCTGTCTACTATCGTCCATATTCCCGTATTCCCATGGATAGACTTAGGCAATCCAAAGATAAAATCCATGGATATGCTCTCCCATGGTGAATTAGGGATTGGCAAGGGTTGAAGCAATCCAAGTTGCTTCCCTCTATCAAATTTTGTCTTTTGGCATACCACACATTTAGAAACATACTCTTGTATGTTCACTTTCATGGTAGGCCAATAGAAATATGTTTCAATTCCCTTTAAGGTAGACTGAATGCCTCTATGCACCGCATAAGGTGGAGCATGAGATTCATACATTACTTTCTCACGTAGTGAGTTAGTAACGCATAGTCTATTGCCATAGAGAAGATAACCATCTTGTAAAGTAAATGGTTCTTCTTTCTTCCCTAATGCAAGGGCTGAAATCACATCTCTAAAATCAGGATCAATAGCGTACTCATCTATCATTGAAGATAGATCATTGTGAGTTGCTATGGAAACCGCATTCACTCTCGGCCATCTTGAGAGTGCATCAGCTACTTGATTATGCTTGCCAGCAATGTGAGCAATATGAAAATGAAATTGCGAAAGGAAATTTGCCCACCTCATTTGTTTGTCGGAGAGCTTGGTCTGCGTCATGAAGTACTTAAGACTTTGGTGATCCGTTCGCAGAATGAAAGGAGTCCCCAATAAATAGTGCTTCCATGAGTCTAAGGCATGTAGAACTGCAAGGAGTTTCTTTTCATATATGCCTAGAGCTTGCTCAACAGGATCGAGCCTTTGACTCTCATAGCCTATGGCGTGCCCTTCTTGGAGCAAAACAGCTCCAAGGCAATCACCACAAGCATCACATTGGACCTCAAATGGTTTTGAGAGATCCGGTAGTATAAGCACAGGTTGAGAGATAAGCTTTTCTTTAAGCTTTTTGAAAGCATTGTTCTCCTTAGCAGACCATGTGTACCTAATGCTTTTCTTTGTTAGGTCATGTAATGGTCCCGCAATTTGTGAGAACTTTTCTATGAAGCGTCTATAGTATGCACACATACCTATAAAGCTTCTTAATTCATGAAGATTCCTTGGTTTAGGCCATCCTTTTATTACCTCTAACTTTGCTGGATCCATTTGGATGCCATCTCGAGAGATAATGTGACCTAAATACTGAATCTCTTGCAAGAAAAATTCACTTTTCTTTTGATTAACATAAAGTTTCTTCTCTCTTAAAGCTTGAAATATTACCTGGAGGTGTTGCTTGTGTTCCTCCAATGAATTAGAGTAGATGATAATATCATCAAAGAACACTCCAGTGAAGGTTCGATGAGGCCGGAATAGCTTCTCCATCAAGCGGTTGAATGTGGCTGGTGCATTGGTCAAGCCAAAAGGCATGACAATGTATTCATAAAGACCAAATGTGGTGCGAAATGCGGTCTTTACAATATCTTGATCAACTATCCTTATCTGATGATAACCACTTTTCAGGTCAATCCTACTGAAGTAGGTCGATCCTTGTAGCTTATCAAATAGGTCTTCTACCCGTGGAACAGGAAACCTATTCTTGATAGTGATCCTATTTAGTGCTCTATAGTCGACACACATACGATATGTGCTGTCTTTCTTTTGCACTAATAGCACCGGTGAGCAAAATGGAGATGAGCTAGGCCTAAACATGCCCTTCTCAACTAACTCATGCACTTGCCGCATAATCTCCTCTTGTTGAGCTTGAGAAACTCTATAAGGAGGTTTGTTAGGCGGTGAACTTCCTGGAAGAAGTTCAATTACATGGTGATCATTACCTCGTTTAGGAGGTAGCTCACAAGGGATGTCGTCAATAAAAACATCTTGAAACCCCTTGAGAAAATTGGATAACTCTAATTCCTTTTGGTTGCTTTTATTTTCTTTTGCTAAAGCATTAGGTTCATTTTGAGAATCTTTAACAAAAATCATGTACACGGAAATAGAGTTCTTTATTGACTTGTTGAAAGCTGGTGTATGTACAATGGGGATAGTGTTACCCATTTCCTTAGCATCTATATACATGTCTTTTTCCTTGAAATTAAAGGAGATTCTCCTTTCAAGAAATTTAACATCGGCAGCCAAGCGATCAAACCATGGTGCCCCTAAGATTACATCCTCATGCTTGAGAGGAGAGATAAAGAAGTCCTCTTTGTCCACATAGCCTTGGACATGAAGCCTCAATTTCCCAATTAAGGGAGTCACTCCAAAATCCAACTTTTTGAAGACAGTGGCTTTGAGTTGTAGGTCCCAAAACTTGTCTACATATTTGTGGATGGATTCATTGGGAGAGAGCTTTAAGCTTCACCATTCGGTGAGTACTTTGTCTTTGGCATCGGTGGCCAAAAATTGCTTCATAATGGAAGCTCTTAAAGCTTTCCATGTTCGTGGAGCTTCATCGTTGGCTCGTAGGCTAGACCACCATTTCCTGACAGACTTTTGAAAGTGCATAGCTACATGGCGTAGCTTAGAGGACTCCGTGAAGCCCTCATCTCCAAACGCCGCATCGAACTGTTGGATAAAGGCCAAGACTTTGTCCGTAGAGACAAAGGTGCCATCATAGGTAAGGAAAGAGATGCTCTTCCCTACCTCTTTGAATTTCTTCAACTTGGACGACCTCTTCCATGCGGCATAGGATTTCCTATGGCCTCTTCTTTTTGATGGTTCAAAGGTTGAACCATCACTTTCTTCAGAAGGTGGAGAAGAGGGTGACCTCTTTCTCGCCTTTTTCTTGTCTTGATCTTCGTTGTCTTCACCATCACTTTCATAAGAGGAAGAGGATGAAGAAGATGGAGAAGAGGGTGTCGTCTTTCTCGCCTTTTTCTTCTCTTGCTTTTTATCATCCCTCTTTGAATTATGGCGGGGAGAAGAGTGTGATGGTCTTCTCCGCTTTGGTGGTGATGGAGAGCGTTTAGCCCGCCGTCTTCGTGGAGCCATCTCCGCCGAGGTGGCGGGAGACTCACTTCTTTCTCGTTCCTTCGGTGGAGGCTCTTGAGTTCTCCTTTGGGAAGGAGATGCATCATCAAGAAGTAAATTCTTGAGCCCTTCGTATGGATTCTCTTCTTCTTTACGAATCGGAGAGAGACCTCTTTTGGGAGTCTCACAAGGAGGCTTCCTAGATGTTCTCTCGTCATGGTGATGAGCTTGGAGAGTCCCGTGAGCACGGAGCTGCCGTTGCACTTCACTTTGGAGAGATGGATTGCCCATGGCTTGTTGAAGCCTAGAAACAAGATAGTTAACAAGCATTGAAGCATCATTAGTAGCTTGCTCATGAGCAAAATCAAAGTTATCAACATTAATTTCACTCTCTTTACTATTGTCAGGCATTCTAACAACTTTTAGGTGTAAACCTTTTTAGGTGTACTTTGGCACTTCAAGCCCTAGTTGCTACTCCTCTTTACCCCTTTAGAAAAAGCACTCAAGCTACTGTACCTGCGGCTCGAATACCATTAATTGCAAGGAATAGAAGAGAGGGTCTTTCAACACCAAAACAGCACCGGCTCCTATCAAGCTTCTAATAGCTCAATAGTGGTTAAGCCGTAGGCAAGCCCTGTAGGACTCCACTATTAAGACCATAGCTCTCGACGGTGATGCCCCGTTAACTGTACAAAGGCAGGCGCACTGCAAAGCTAAAAAATCCCTATTCTACTTTCTCACAGGCAATTAATAATACCAACCATTTGTAGCTAGCTTGAGGACCTCCCTTCTTGAGCAAGAAAAGAGAAACCTTGTGCTCTGATAGCAATGTAACATTTAATGGCCTAAAAACTTATGTGTAGCGGAAATTAGCATGAACATAGTGGGCATTTCATTAGAATAGATTCCTAATGAGAATTACAAGAGTTCTTGGGTGGAGAGAGAAACAAAAAGCATAACACCTAGTTAGATAGCATCAACAATACTTTCAAAAGAGAGAGAAATTAAGCTATTGACAACAGTTGAGGACCGGATTTGCATGGAGCCGGTCCCCCCTCCAAAAGGCTTTGTATTATGGTTTCTCCCATCAAGAGAGACATTGTACAATACAATTCTTTGTGTTCCTTCAAGACTAGCTAGTGCAATGAAGATGAAAGATTCATGCACCAAACAAAACACTTAGCAAACACAACTTTAATTATCCCCGTTCTCAGACCCAAGACCTCACACACCTTCGAAGATGGTGAGAGCTAGCAGGGTATGAGAGTAGATTGAGAGGAAGAAGGAGTATCTTACGAGAAAGATGTACATCTCCTCACATAATCACTCATATTAGCATAGATTTAGCTTAGTAATTAGCTTGGTAGAGGAGATGAGCATGCATTGAAGCTTGGCTCTTGGTTGGATTTGCATCCACAAGCCAAGAGTGTGTCGATGTAGGCTTCTATCTCACAAGCTTGGAGTAGGTGATGAGCTCTCCATTAAAGCTTGGGAAGAGATAGTCTTCTCTTTCTTCACACATGAGATTGTGTGAGTGTGTGTGTGTGATAATGCCTTGCAAAAATCAGCCCCCTCTCTCTCTCTCTCTCTCTCTCTCTCTCTCTCTTGGGCGAGCGCCCTTGCTATTTGCTCTTGCTGGCTCCCTATTGGACAATGCCAAGCTCAGCCAATGGCTATTAAGCAGCATAAGTGATGGCCTTCTGACATGTGTCTCCCTTTCCCCTTTTGTGAGAGATTAATCAATTAAACTTAATTGATTTAAATGAATTAAATCCCCATTGGACCTTTCCCCATTCTGACCAATAGGAATTAAGTAGCCCATTGGGCTGCTCAATTCCTATTGGACCCCTTCTCAGGCTGTCCAATAATCATCCAGGAGACTTAATTTTCATTGGTTCTTTTTATTAAGTGTTTTAAAATTAACTAGGCTAAATTTACTCTAGCCTAATTCTCATTGGTTTACTTCAAGAGTCATCCAATAGGAATTGGTCACACCTTGTGGGCATTTGGGCTAGGGAGTTGACATGTGTCCCTAATTCCCTTTGTGTAAAGGGAGCCTGTGTGTGTGTGCGTGTGACTTTCTCTCTCATCCCCTAGAAGAAGGGCTCGCCCCCTCCCATGTAGGGATATGCAAAGACTTTTTAGCTACACACAAAGCATCCAATTTCCCCTAGGGTTGACCTTTGGACACAACCTTTGAATTTTGGAACCTTAGCATTTTGGAAGTCTTAATGGGCTGAACCTTACGGTCTTTTTAGCCCATTGTTGCACATGGATCTTTTGCAGATGGCCCCCCCTTTGGATCCCTATTTTCCCTCCTTTGGATCCCTACTGTGGCCGGTCTGCTAGCTTAACCAACATTCTAGCTTTTTCTCCCCTTGCACTTCCCCACATTACATGATCAATTTAATATGAGAAAATCAATTAGGAGAATTAGATATTGATTATTATGACATGACTTGATGTGTGTGATGCTTAGAAAAATTTGCAAAACACTGCTAGCCTGCATCAAGGTGTTCGTGCCACACAAATCTATGGACTCCAATCTACTATCAATGGGCGACACTCTCCTCAAATTTCCGTTTGATCTCTCAACTCAACTGTTGCCACAAGTGCTAGATCACTTCTACAAGAGACTGATGTTTTTACCAAGCTACCACATGCAGGCCTTTGAAGAGGCTTTTTATACAGGATTTTTCACTTATGACAATAGAGTTTTTGGACCAATGATGAGCATCGGCAACATAAGATATGAATCTTACTTGAAGATTGTTAAGCCACTGGGGTTCTATTGAGCAAAGAATCAGCTTGAAGACCTGACAAAGGCAAAGACCCGTCATGTCAGGGATGACATGGACGCGAAGGAGGGGAGTGTTGAAGATAGAACAAGGGAAACCAACACCATTTTCTATAAATTTAATTTTGATGAGAAGCATGACATTTTGTAAAGGTTAAGAGATCATTTTTGGTGGGAATGAGCCTTTAAAGAGGAATGTATATAAGCCAAAGTTTTGCAACCCTAAGCAGACTTTTGAATTAATCAAACTATTGTGTTTATCATGCCGTGTTTATGTGAGACACACACACACACACACACACACACACACACACACACACACACACACAGAGAGAGAGAGAGAGAGAGAGAGAGAGAGAGAGAGAGAGAGAGAGAGAGAGAGAGAGTGGTCTTATCTCTTTGCTACATGCAGTACGAGGTAGCCATTGCAAAGCCGAAACCACCAATAGGTTAGCAATGGCGAGGTCTACGTGCCAACGCCAAGCTTGTGAATTTTTGGTTCCATCACGAGGCGAGCTCCCACAAGCTTCTAGGTGAGTCATCTTGCAAACCGTGTGTCTATTTCACGAGTTCTTTATACCAGTAGGTTCACGATGAGTAGAGCTACACATACGATCATACAAGTTGAGAATTGGTGACTTGCAATAGACTATCTGTCTTCATACGCATTTGCAACATCGAGTGGTTACGATCAAAATATAGGGTAGGAGTCCATAGGGTAGTGACCTCTAGGTAAGTAGAGTAACCACTATGAGTTTCAAGGCGATTCGAGGACTTTTTGTCTTGATTTTGGCAGCATGAGTGTTGTGGATTGTTTTACAGTCTTACAAGCACATAGGATGTCCGGGTTTGATTTCCTCAAGTAGTGATTGTCTTAGAAGGTCGAGTAGGTGATTGGAAACCATCTATTCGCTTCCACGTGCTTGCCGGTCGAGCTACGTCCTTGGCTGACATTTTGGTATGTTGGTTTAGTTCTTGCATTGCAATTGTCTGCTCATGACATATCTGCCAATATCGTTTTGGGGTAAATGTCTAACTACCTATGATGTCACTAAAGATAGAAGAGAGGCAAGACTGCACTACACATTTATAGAGCAACCATGGAATGATTCAATGAATACATAGAAGGGGAAAAATTGAAGATTTTTAGTCATAAGAAAGAAAATCCTTGCTTAACAACTCATGAAAACATTTTGTTTTGTCAAATTTTGAGCATATTTACTCAAAAATTACTATTTGTGCCCATGTTCTACCATTTTGGGCCTAAAAACGATCCTTCTTGGACATAAAAAACCCAAAGAAGTTGAAAAATTCCTATTTTTGTGAAAAAATTCCCTGAATTCAAATTTCATGATGGACATCAATTTTCCACTTGTTATGATCTCTCAACATATCTATGATGGTCGCACCTGCTAGTTACTAGTTCGCGTAGTTTTTGTCCGTATCAAACTTTGCAAGTGAGACAAGTGTGCCACCATGAAATACTTGACATATGTACATAATTTAACAAAATTATGCATGTTCTAAAGCGATAAAACATGCAACAATGCCACATCTGTTAGAAGCAAGCTAACTCGGATACCATTTTTCGGAGCTCTCATTGTAAAAACATTTATTATTTTGATGAATCGAGAATATTGTAACTTCTACTTTCTAGATAAACTTTGTAATTGATGAGCCGTGGCTATACAAGCTTCCAGATTGTATCAACTTGTCTTTAGCTAGAGCTCCCAGATTATTAGTTTTGACCACCAAAAACCTTGGCTAAGGTATAAAAGCCAATTTTTGTAAGTTTTGGATAATAGAAACACAGCGTGAGCTAACGGCGCTCACTTCTCTCCTTCTCGCGCTTCCTACTCCCTCCCTGATTGTTACATTGCATTTGCATCTATTGCATTACAACCGCAGGCAAGAGCTCTACGGATTGACATAAGCATTTCATGGTATTTCATAGCTTTTGGCGTCGCCGACCCGCAGCCTAATTTAATTATAAATAGGAATTTACACTTTAAAATCAAAAACTAGGTATACGCGGGGTATTGGGGCATCATTGCTAAGCATTTAAATGCATTCTGGGTCGAAAACAACTAGGTCAAAAACTCACTCTGCTGTTAATAATCATGATTTTTACACTTGACCTAAAGTGAGATTTGAGACCATAAGTATGTGTGCTTAGGTCTTATAAACATGTCCTAGAAGTTTTGTGACGTTTGGATGTCGTTTGATGCTCTAACGGATGTGATTTGTTTGTTGATGAGCGATTAGCTTTTGGTGATTTCAATCATTTGAGTGTAGCTTGAGTTAGATGCAAGTTGTTTGTTGTTTTCCAAGAGATTGATAACCTCTTGTAGCTTCTATGCACTAGTTGAGTGAGCTTTGTCCATGGATTGACAATTATATTTGTGGTTCTCGCTACGTCTGCAATAAGATAGGAGTGAGGTTAGACACCCGTCCCACATTTGACGCCGCTGCCGGGGATCAAAGAGACCTAAACTAGGAAAAGACACATGCGTCTTGTGAAGTTATCCTTTAACTTCCTCTAGGATCTCCTAGAGTCAAAACTTTCTTTTTAAAACCGCATGGCTTAAGATTGTCGTCTTTTGCTGTGTAGAGGTATCTTGGAAGTAGGTTGTACTTGCTAAGTACCTTTAGGATTGTAGGATTATATTAGGATTTTGAGAATGATTGATGAACAAAACAAGTCTTAAGATCAAGGCTCAAAAAACCATTAAAAACAAGAAAACAAGGGTTTGTAGACACTTTCCACAACTCCATTGCAACAGAATCTAAGCCAAAAAGTATGAAAAATTGAGAAAAGTAAATAATCGCGATTATTTACTACTGATACATGGAGACACCATTTTTGAATTTTGAGCTTGTATAGTGTTAAACCAATATATTACAAGGCCACCGGGCAATTTTGGGTTCAATCGGATCCAAATTAGTACATGTTCACTCAATTTCCAGGTTGCAGATTAGTCATTTGGTATTTTGCAAAAGTGGAATCTGAAAGTCTCAGCTGCCGACGCACTTAGCTCGATTTGAAGTGATACACATAGACCAGTCACAATAGTTAACAAGAATTGTATAGTCTTTGTGAAAGAATAGATAAATTGATTAAAAATGATACATGAATCAGGTTGCCAATAAGGAATTGAAAGCTTGACAGAAATTGACAACAAGTCGATCCGACAGTAAGTACTCTATCTAAAATTTCACAAGTCTATATGAACCTTAGATCTGGTCGTATACTAGCAAATCAAGGCATATTTGGAGAGATTGCTAGTAGAGTATTCCACCAAAGAAAGTGTGGATCAAGGCAATCACTTGCACACGATCATTGAAGAAGTCTCAGACACTTTTTCAGAATCAACATCTGAAATGTCTTCCTATTCGATTCATTCAAAAACCGGAACAACAGTGTGTTATAAGCACATACTCTCTTTTTATAAGAATAATCGCCATGGAGCTCAGGTTTACCTAGATCCTAATGAAGAGTATGCCATTCGCATTAATGACCATGACATAGAGTTTGAAGAGGAAATCAGGGCAAACAAACAAGGAAAAATGTACATGGATAAAACGGGACTCAGTATTTACAAGTCAAAAATCCTGACGTGATAGACAAATGGGGGTTAGAAGTAAATACCATAATTCCAGATATGGTAGCAAAAGAAGGACCATCAACTTTAGAATTTGAGAGATACGATCAAGTTGATTTGAAGCCTTTGAAATGGCTTAGTACGGATAATCCTAGGATCGGAGTCTATTGTTGGGAGGATAGAAACATCAAAGATCTTCTATGGACTTCTCATGCCAAATCAGGACAGCTAACGCCCATGAAAATCATGTATATCTTCAAAATCAAAGACAAGGGATCAGCATATCTACCAACCTACATGTTTAGGGATTGTTATAACAATAACTTTCTTATGATGACTCCTGAGGAGGTGGAACATACCAAATATCAAGGGTACTCCATAAGGGATTGGATATTGGGCCAAGGACCAAAAACTATTCCACGAGAAGAACTCCACGAGAGATCTTTTGAGAGTAATGTTAAGAAACCAAAAACCACCTCATCATGAAGAAAATCGGTTGACACTAAAGCCAGTCCAAGGCTACATAAGTCACTCCAACAGACTGGTTTGAAGGACTCGGAACAGGATCAACTGAGAGACCGGGATTTGAATCAAATAAACGTGTCAGATAAACTGATTTTCAAAAATGGGTCAGAAAACATAGTGGATCTTGAGATCCATATGACCACTTAGCAAGCTTTAAGCAAGTGCTAAGAGCAGAACGCATATTTGATTTCCATACTCAATTCGACGGATTTGGAATGACATTAGAAGGAAAAGCATTGACATGGTTCCAAAACATTCCACCAAGGTCAATCATGGACTTAAATACATTAGCTCAAGGATTTGTAGTTGCATGTTCTAAAACGGGGATCAAACATAATACGGTAGCTCAAATATATAGCTTCAAACATAAACAAGGTGAGTCTGTTAGGGATTGTGCAACTAGAATGAAACAATACATTGCAAGATGCCCAAAGTTAGAGATACCTACAGAAGAAAGACTAGTATCATTGTTTCTAGAGGGACTGCTAAACAAAGAACTTCATGCTATACTGTATAAGAATAGTGAGATGGTTCATCATTCTTTTGGAATTTAATTTCATTGTAGTTGTGAAAAAGGGCACCACTCATCAAAGAGCATATCATTTGTCAAGGATTGTTTTAGGAGAACCACCTAAGGGAGTAGACGATGATCTACCAGATGCATATTTATTCTCCGTGGAAATGATACCTCGATGGTCGAAAAACATGGTATCCTTGATGACCATAGCTCAAGTGGATTCGCAAATACCACTTCCTATTACAATTAGATTAATTGAGCAATCGGCTATGTATCAATTACTAGCTGAAAGGTTGTATAAAAGAAATCGAGATGAAATATTGATTTTATGCATTAATCCTAAGGAGAGAACCCAATGCTTGAGTCAAGCACATATTACCATAGTAGGACTTCACTTTGCGGAAGACCAAACTATGCGACGGATCTTGAGACTTGGAGTATTTTGGCCAACTATGAGAAGTGATGTTCATTCATTTGTGAAACAATGTCCTCAATGTCAAAAACAAACCCCCATACCTCATGTGACATTGTTCCAAATGTCGCATATTCCTAAGTGGAGTAACTATCTAGTTACTTACTTATCAAGTCAAACATTTCCTGAGAATATGAGTAAACGCCGTCAAAGATCAATTGAAATAGAAGCAAGAGACTATGATCTTATTGGAAACCAATTGTATCGGAGAGGTAAGGATCAACATTTGCGTCTTTGTGCAAATGAAAACGAATATATTTTCATTATAGAACAGACACATGCTAGATTAGCTGGAGGTCACTTCTCTAGTGAGACCACCACAAGAGCAATCTTAATGGCAGGCATATGGTAGCCAACACTTTTTGCAGATGCCAAGGAATATGTTCGAAGGTGTGATGCTTGTCAACGAGAAAAAATGCCAACCCATGTAGATAGCATGTCCTTAAGAACAATGATGGGGGCTAGAGATTTTGCAAAATGGGGCATAGACTTTGTTGGGCCAATACAGTCACCTGCTTATAGAACCCAAGCTCGATATATCATTGTAGCTACGGACTAATTGACCAAGTGGGCCGAGGCTAAAGCAACTTAAAATAATGATGACAGAACCACAACTGCATTCTTGTATGAGTACTTCACAAGATATGGTCTGCCAATAGAAATTGTCAGTGATAGGGGAACTCATTTCCTCAATGAGGTAATTGAATATTTGCTTAATGAGTTTATGGTCATCCATAACAAATCGGCTCCCTATCACCCACAAGCAAATGGACAAGCTGAGCATACAAATAAAATTCTTAGCTCGGTATTGACTAAAGTGGTTAGTTCAAGAAGGATAGATTGGGAAATGAATCTCCATGCTACTCTATAGGCTTATAGAGTTTCATTCAAAACAGCTTTAAATGCTACATCCTTTAACCTTGTTTATGGTCTTGATGCATACTGCCAATATAATTTCTAATGTCAACACTAAGGGTAGCTAAGGATCTTGAGTGGACTGGACATGAATTGTCAGAGAGACTTGAAGATTTGGAAAAGCTTGATGAGCAAAGGCTAACTGCTGTAGCTCACATCTATGCACAAAAGCGGAAACAAAAACAGTTCTTTGATTCCCATCTAATTACAAAAATCTTCAAGAAAGGGGACTTAGTTTTAGTCTATTCCCTTAAGCAACACATTTCCAAGTTTAAGAAAAAGGAAAACGGACCGTTTATCATTGAAGATGTATCTCCAAGTGGCGCAGTTAAGCTGTCCACTTAGATGGTGAACCAATGGCTAATTGGATTAGTGGATGTTGTTTAAAGAAGTACAATTTGCTACTAACCAATGAATTGCTAGGAAGAATGCATGTAGCAAAGCAATGAAAGATAAAACGATAGCAAGTTATTGATGAAGCCCAAGAAGAAGCTCAGCTTCAAGTACTCAAAAGAAAATTTGCTCTCAAAAACCAACAAGTACCTATTCCCATCAACACTCTTGAACTAGATGACCGACAATGGGAATTACAGAAAGATGCAGTGTCATTAGATGATGAATGGTTAGATGGAATGGACCTTCGCATCAAAGTACAGGTGAACAATCATAGCACAAATGCACTGGTCGACACAGGAGCTTGAGTAAATGCAGTCAGTTATTCCACGTACAAGAAAGCAACAAGTCAGTCTTTGACAGTAGGAATAGTGACTATTAAAGGATGCAACAAGAACCCAACACGAAAATTCGGAGTAGTCAACTTAAATGTGATAGTACATGGATGTTCATGCCCTCATCAATTTGTATGCTTACCAGATGAACACATGAATGAAACAATGATTCTTGGAATCTCATGGATGCAGACGTACAAGGCAGTACCAGATTGGGATACCAATAAGCTCAAGCTATCACCTAAAGGCAGACAACTCATTGTTCCAATTGCACCAAGCAAGGAGGAATGGAAAGGAGGTTACCAGCAGAGCAAACCATGAAGCAATCAATCTTATCCATCCTATAGACCAGCAAATTATACAAGTAGCATGCAAGGAGTCAGACAAATTTGGGTGCCAAAAGCACAACTTAAGGACAAGCCAATTCAAATCTGGGTGCCCAAAACATCAGCTACTGTACCAAAGACGGTTCCAAGGTTCAAAACACAAAGAGGATCATCTCTGAGCAGGGAACTTAACACGAAATGGATTTGGAAGAAAAAGGAACACTTATCTTCTTTGCAAACTGTAAAACCAATCAAGCAATGGAGAGTAAAGACTCAAAAGACTCAACCACGACATTCTGACCAAAGCAAACCAAGATACCAATGGCGGGTAAAAGCTCGACAATAATCATTCTTTCAACAACTTAGGAAATCAACGTGCCAAAGCATCCTGATGGTACAATAAAGCAAAGAGCACACAAGCTACAAGATTTGCTCTTTGGAAGACAACAAATGGAAACCTCAACATTAGAAACCCTTGAGTTGATTACTCAAGACCCAACTCTTGCACATCATAATGGTTTTAACTGAATTGATCTTCAAAGCATGGTAGAGCCAACCAAGGCTATGCATAGACACAATTTTTCAACCCATGCACACAGTCGTCCTGGAGTACGCCATCTAGGAGGGTGGAAGGGAACTAAGTAATTAAGGGCAATGTTTGAAGAGGGAGGAAAATTTTTGATGTTAACGTGTGATATTTTACAAAATTACCTAACAATGTCCTTACAAATCATCAACAGGGGAAATTTAACTGATAACATCTCCCTGATGAGTGTAAATAGTGTATATACTATGAGAAAATCATTAAAAAATAGTCTTTTTTGATTGTTAATCATCATTTTTCTTGATATTGGGACTTAAAAATAGAAAAATCCAACAAAAAACAATAAAGTTGTGTTTGCCAATAGATTTTTTTAATTATTGGATTTTCACTTTGCTTTTTTAGCGCATTTTGTTATTTTCTTTGATTTTTCCAAATAAATAGGTCCAAAATTAATAATAAATAGCAAATGAGCTCAGATGGAAAAATTGAAGATACGCTCATGATTAGAAGGACAAGGCAGACATGCACAAAAAATTTCAATCAAATTGGCAGATGGAAGCGTGAAGCCTAAATTAGGCGGCCAAGGCCTACTTTTGCAGAATTCTTGCAGAATGAGCTACAGTAATCCGATTGAGGAAATTTTTGAGTCCAACATAGATTTCATGGCCTAGTAGCACTAACAAGGGAATTTGGGAAAAAAATGGTTCAGGAAGCCTGAGTATAGATATCCAAGGTAGTTTAAAATCATCTCATTTCCACTCGTCGCCCTTGGAGAGAGAGCTTTCGACCTTCTTCGCGCGCGATTTCCGGAGTCCACAGTCGCCCATTTACAACGCCGTCTCACACGAGACATAAGGAATAAGTTCTATACTATCAATGATCCATTCTGTATGGCCGGTAGCTAGTCTAAACCCAAAGAAAAAACCCTAGAATCCGAGCAGTGCACGAAGTCCTACGACAAAAAATTGACCATAGCGGTCTGTCAGCTCAACCAAATCGGACGAGACTTGAACTGTAGCATGCCCCCATATAATAGAACACTTCTATATCACCAGTTGACCATTCGACAGGGGTCGAGGGGGGTCCCAAGTAGAAAAGCTAGGTTTTTGGTAGATGCCAGAATTGGATTCTGACTCCACAAATAGCTTATAGATTGGGTCTACACACAATGTATATGGTTGGTTTCGTAAAACAATCAAGGCAAGCTCTCAAAAAGCAAAAAACGGCTCGAAGGCTACAAAGCGTCAAATTTGACATACAAAGTCAAACTGACTCCAAATGGGCCAAAATTGGATGGGTAGCTTCATGACTATGTAGTGGACAAGTCCATAGCCTCAAAAGTGACTAACCAACTCCACAGGACATGTAGTCACAAAAATCGGTGAATTCAGAGTCGACAAAGCACGAAGTGATGCTGATAAGACAAAACTTTACCAAATTTAATTTAGGACTTGTTTTAAGTGTATTGAATATGTTTAGGTCAAAATTTGTCAAGTTTAGCAAAAAAAGTTGACTGCTGTAAATAATCATGATTATTTACTTTTGCAATTTTTTGGCTTGAAATTGGTACCATCACTTCACCTATCATTTGTACACACCTATTACATGCCACATTTCAAGTATGAGCCAAAATGATCAATGATAACTTGGAAAATTATCCAAAAACGCAAAGAAGTCCTTTCAATGAAAATTTTGAGTTATCTGTTACATCTTTTGATCCAAATCACACCATATCTCATACACAAGGTCTCCATCATGCTTAGAACCAAGTTGCACAAAAAAATGTTCATTTTGATGAAAAGTTAAAAATCGTGATTATTTACTTTCTTGTCAAAATGGGGGGAAACTTACAACTTTGATCGAATGGGATCAAAGCACATGATGTCCCAAGCCCACTGACCAAGTTTGAGCAAGTTTGGATCTCAAAATCTCAAAATCCCTTTATATCTACGGAAAGCCTAAAGCTGGCACCATTTCCACCCTGTGCACTCAAATGAGCCCATACTTCACTCAGAGTATCTAATTGCTATATATTTCAAGCCTATCATGCCAAATGCAAAAAGTTGAAAAATTTCCTCAGCTATAAATAATCGCGATTATTTACCTTTGTTACAAATTTTTGCTTGGACTTTATGAATTTGGCCTTTACATGTTTCTATGCATCTATGCATGTTCCAAAATTGATTTGAAGCAAATTGGACTCAATTTGTCAGCAATTCAGACTCAAGGGCATTTCAGAGCGAAAATTGTAAAATTTTTCTAACTTTGGCACTGACTTCCCCTAATAGGAGCAATGCAAGTTGCGGAGAAGGCCAAGAAAAGGGTATCCCAAAAAGAAAAGCTGCAAGAGTTGCCACCATAACTGGACCCAAGTTCAATAAAGAATGCCAAGGCAACATACTTTTCTAGAGAACAACTTGAAGAAAACAACACCACAATTTTCACAGGCAGGTTTAAAAGTGAAGAAGGACACCAGGTAGAGCTGCAACTACTATCGAAAGAGATCTATGATGTCGCGGCAAAGCCAAACACAAAAGAGGCCAACAAAAGGCTGGGCCTCAGGGACTTCTACGAGCAGGAACCATGCGGCGTAGATTTCCAAAAAGCATATGAACTATTATCTACAATTAAAGAGGATGGATCATCCCAAATCACTAACCAACAAGGGCAGAAAGTAGAAGTGGTGATCATGAAAGAAATTGTGGCCGAGGCACTGAAGTTGCCTACTAAAGGGATGACAATGAGGGCCCGTGAGTGACAGGAAGACAACAAGCACCTCAAGAAGAACCTCAGCAAAAGAAGGTGAGGTTTGAAAGAGGAAAAAAAACTTACGAAAGAAACCGCCAAGCTGCAGGTGTGGACCCGGCAAGGTGGGTTTCAAGAGATATAAGAGGATCCCAAACCAAGAATCCTGCCAAGAGAGAACCAGAAGATCCCAAGGATTCTCTTGAACGCATGTACGTGGAAGCAGAAGCCTTAAAGCTAAAAGAAGCTCAAGAAGCTAAAAGAAAAGCAAAGGAAAATGCTACTGAGCAGCAAAGACAAGCTGAAGCAGCCCAACAAAGTGAAGCCCATCACGAACAGGGTGAGATGTCTCCTAGACCATCATCACCATACACGAATAGAAAGACCAAGCCCTCCACCTTCACCAACCGTTAGATCCATTGAGGGCGAGGAAGCCAAAGAAAAGGATCCTGAACAAGAGGAGGCAACAAGTTTTGAGCAACCCAAGGCAACAGAAACAGAAACCACCCTTTCTACAACCACACAACAAGAAATGGCTGAGGCATCCACGAAGCCTGAAGAAGACAAAGCAGCCGAGGCAACCGCACAGCCTCAAGGAGAGGTAGAACCCACGCCACAACCACAAGCCACCGCAGAACTACCCAAAAAACTACAAGCTGAAACGGCTTAAACATCCACATAGCCCATAAATCCAAAAGATTGGCAGGCAAATGATGAAGTCATTCTACAGGTAAACGAATATGCCAAGCAAATGCAGGTAATGATCGAGAAAATGCGAACAACAACACTTACCCGCAGTGCTAAAGCTACAGAGCTGGAGATGGTCATCGATGCTCTACAAGGAGAATTAGATGACACAATGAATGTCATCTTAGATCTGCAGAGACAAATCCAAGAGCTGAGGGTTGAAGTTGAACAACACCAACTAGCCAAAGAGAAGCAACAAAAAGAATTGGAGGAGCTAGGCGAACTTCTCATGAAGTTATTAGATTCCTGCAAGACGAAAGACTAACAACTGACAGAGGTAATCAATGAACTCTTAACCACAACTCTGCCAGTACAAAAGATCCAAGTGCAGCTCGACGTAGCGAATTCTTCACTGCAATATTCAGAGCAAAGGATCAATGATCAAGCAAACTTCTTGAGATAGATAAGGGAAAATCCTGAAGTTGCCTCAATCAAAGGTATAGATGAAGTATATAAAGCTTTGGAAAAGAAAAACAAGGGTCTCAAACTCGAGCTAAAACTACAACAGTTCCAAAGAAGAGGCCTTGCACTGATGCGGATACAATGAGAAGGACAGTTTCTCAAGGAGATAACAGAGCTCAAGCGAGTCAATCAGCTGCTATGAGAGGGACAACCAGAGACACAAGAAGAAGCTGGTACCTCAGAGCAACCAAATGTTGAAATTCCATCAGTCTCTTTTGCTGAGATGGAAACACAACCGACAGAAGGGCTAGGAGGAGAAGAAGAGTTTCAGGTACCACTAACAGATGCTGAGCAAGTACCCATGGTCCGAGTGGAAAGCAGTGATGGATTAGGAGTTGAGGGTTCTCCATTCAGTCAACGTCACTCAACTCACTCCCAATCAAATCAATGCACAATGGCATCAACAATCATTGCCATATCCCTTGATCAAGGTAGAGCTGTTTTACAGGTAAAAGAAAGACTATATAAAGATATACAGAAAGAAGGCGCAGAGGATGTCCACCCCAAGTGGAGAAAGAGCTGGCTGAATAAGAATCCAAGATATTTGATTCTGTTCACAAGAACACTTGCAACCCTTCAAAAAAGGGCCAACCTTTTGTCCTGAACCATGGATAAGGACATGGCAGGCACATGAAGCACCGAATAAGAAGCGGCCTACATTGCTCAACTATCCAAGATTGCCAGCTCCAGAATAGCGAACAAAGACAAAGGAATACATGGTGAAAACCCTAACGGGCGCCATGACATTCTTCAAAAGCCTCCCTGATCTCTCATGTGCCATGCTCTACAAAATTTCCCAAATGCTACTCACATGCATTGAAGCTTTTCTTCACGATCCAGAGGAAGCAGGAGCACCGTGGATGTCATTCCTCGAAGCCAATAAGGGTATCTACTACGACCTAAGTGGCTAGCCTTTCGAAGAAGTTCTTTACGGCTTCTATGCTCGATTCATGTTTTTACCTTCTAGCAATATGTTGGCATTTGAGGAAGCATTGTATACAGGGTTCTTCACTTAGCGAACGAAGATATTTGGGCCAGTGATGATAAGCAATCTAACCTCTATATTTGTTTGCTACTCAGCCCTTGAGCTAAAAAACAGAGTCACCATGCAATTCTTGCACGTTCCAGACAAAGAAAAAAAGATCAGATATGAGAAAGCCTTACATGCACTGAAAGACCTCCTCCCCAGCCGTCAGCCTGAAGATTACTTCAACCCATAAAGCTGTGTCAAGGGAGGACATAGGCAAGGAGGGGGGGAATGTTAGCAAAGCTAACTCGAATACCATTTTTCGGAGCTCTCATTGTAAAGATAATTATTCTTTTGATGAATTGTGAATATTATAACTCCTACTTTCCAGATAAACTTTGTAATTGATAAGCCGGGGCTACAAGCTTCCAGATTGTATTAACCTGTCTTTAGTTAGAGCTCCCAGATTATTAGTTTTGACCACCAAAAACCTTGGCTAAGGTATAAAAGCCAATTTTTGTAAGTTTTTAATAAGTTTTGGATAATAGAAACACAGTGTAAGCTAACGGCGCTCACTTCTCTCCTTTTCGCGCTTCCTAGTCCCTCCCCGGTTGTCACATTGCAGTTGTGTTTGTTGCATTGCAACTACATGTAAGAACTCTATGCATTGAGGTAAGCATTTCACAGTATTTCGTAGCTTTTGGCGTCGTCGACCCGTGGCCTAATTTCATCATAAGTAGGAATTTACACTTCAAAATAAAAAACTAAGTATAGGCGGGGTATTGATGTTGGGGTATAAAGCCAAATGTGGTCGCCCAGGTAAGTGGGCGGGCCGTGTGCGCGTATGTCGCACGTGTCAATGCAAGGAACTTGCCGATACACCGTGTGCGAGCCACAAATGGCTCCAAGCACACAACAAGCCTAAACTAGTAAGCTCAAAGAAGGCAATGGTGTGTCACTCACCGCTCCACGCTTGCTTCGTGGAGGATTCCTCGCCGTGAAGAAGAAGGAGATGCCGCTACGCCGCACTCAACCGCTTCACCGCCGTTGTGCCTTCGTAATGCTCGATCGCCCACACACTCCCTCTCTCTCCCTCTCTCACTCTCTCTCTCTCTCTCACACACACAAAGAGATGAAAAAGAAGAAGAAGGAGATGGAGCAAGAGCACTCTTCAATTGCACAAATGAGAGAATGAGTGGATTTTAGGTTTAGTTGACTTTTATATAAGCTCGCCCCATTCACACTTGGGCGCCCATGCTTAGCCAACTAATCCCTTGAATGTTCCAGTTAGAGTGCGCCTCTCATCGGCGATCACTCTTACCCTTTTCCTATTGGAACGACAAGCCCAGTACCTGACTCTACCAAATAAATAATACAATGTCCGCCGTAGGTGATAGGGTGTCTGTGAGCCGTGAGGGTTAACATGCCCCCCTTCTTGATGTAGATTCCGTCCTCGGAAGCTATTGAGTTGAAGCTCGTTCGTCGAGGTGGAAGAGCATTTGAGATGAATGTCCTTAGCCTTCTTCAGTCACTGCAAAATCAAACAACATTGGCACAATAATTGCAATCTCATAAGCGATTAAAAAGCATATGTAGTTTTAGGCAGACAAATTGATTTGTAATAGAATTTTAAACAATTTGTCAGCAATAAACATTAAATTGCAATGTAATCAAATGCATAAACAGATGTAAAGGTAAAAAATTAAACAAGTCTGGGGTCGCTAATTTAACGATCGAAAGGCACTAGAGATCGACTATTAATACCATGGGTAAGCTTCTTACTTTTCTCTAGTCAATTAAGTTGTTTTATCGCGAGAGCGAAGTATTTCATGTTCGAGGGCTGACACGAGGCTATACCTAGAAGACCTTGTAGTTAAGCTACGATAAAAGGAATTTCTCATGAAATCATCGCCTGACTGATTACCTTTTCTTTGACCCCCCAAAGTCTTTTCACAGTGATTCAATTTTGATGTGTGTGCTTATTTTGTATGCCTTGGGTTTTTTGCTTTTCAAGAAAAAGCGCCCACACTGGGAACCTCTAGGGATCTAGTACCATAGGCGATACATGTGAGTGAAGTACCCAATCAAGATGAGATTTCTCTTCCACCTTAAGATTTTACATTGTGGCACTTTGATTTTTTGTTTGTTCATTTTCAGCATTTTAATTTTGTAACTTTGGGGGGTCATATAACACTGATACACCTCCCCAGGCTCATCACATAAGTAAACTCCCTTTATAATACTTAAGCTAAAGGTCAATAGGGTCAAGCCCACTAGAAAGCCCTAGTACATTTCACACAATGCTGCTAAATCGGATTAAGAACCTAAGTAACCATTGATTATTAGGAAGGCATTCCCCATGGTATTAAGAGAAGATCTCTAACACCTAACTTGGTCAAACTAGCTTAGTCGGACTGCTTGATTTCTAAACCTAGACAAGTGATTATGACAAAAAATTACATTGAATTAAATGTTTGTTACTAAGCAAATGTGCTGGGTATATTATGCTACCAATCACAATCAAAGCAGACAATCATAGATGCAAAAAAGATAAGGGGCAATGCTAATGGACAAGAAACACCTGTTTGTGTCAATGGTCGCGCTTAATTTGAAGTGTGAATGAGAGAAAGATCCCATGAAGGTCCAAATCCTAACAACAGCAACACGTTCCTGTACACACTAAGAAACATAAGGAATACCTCTAGGAGGCACATCAATGGGAAAAAGGAACTTTGCTAATCACTCACTCTAAAACAGAAACACTCCTATTGTATTAATCCTACCTACCCTCCATCACTCAAGTGATGAGGATCAAAGGTGTTTTATGGCATAGGTTTCTGTTTCAATGTACCAGATGTGAATGTGTAGGTCTGAGTCAATGTTTTGACTTTTATTGCGCATACTCGTTTGCTTATTGCTCTTGCTCTTTATTTTTTTATTTTTTATTGTGAGTATAAAGCTTTATATGTACATTCCCTAAGATTGGGAGATTGAGAGGTCAGGGAAACAAGGTTGAGAGGGGAGTGAGTGAATGATGACTGTCAGCAAACATTCCCCCCTTCCTTGGGTAGATCATATCGTTTGAAATGTGCTCGTCACCCTTTGAAACCAATTTCTCCAGTCGATAATAGGTGAGGATTTTTGCCAGTAGTTTTCTATTACCTTAGGTGCCTCATCGAGTTGCAAGGGTGGTAAAGTACCTCCGAGGATCGAACTTGAAGTGGTTCATCAGGTGATTCTTGAACACTGGGAGGTGTGGATTCCTTTGTAGCTTTATGGAGGTCCACTATTGTAGGTGGAGGCTGTGTAGAAGCTTTTACCTCTATGGATGTGATACATGAGGAGCTAGAAGCTTTATCCATTTTTTCTATGGTTGAGTTGAGCAAAACAAGCCTTTCTCGCTTGGGAACCCATACTAGCTCCGGATCCGGTGTATAGTGTTCTGTGATTTTCCCTTTCCCACGATCTTTCATCGGCTTTGTCATCACAGGGTTTGACTCACATGGGTCACGTGACAGGTAAGAACACAATCTACGTTTTGGCACCCAGATTTGATCATTTCCTTGATAGTAGCCTTGGGCTTCCAATAGTCGTTTAGGTATCCACCGCCACATTTTCTTACATTTCTTGGAGCATGTGGGACGTTTCTTACAAGGCTTTTGTTTTTTAGCACTAGCTATGGTCGCTAAAGAGGCTTTAGGGACCCACTTGTATGTTTTCTTCGTTCTTTTAGGATGAGTCTTGTCAGAAGCTATATGCATTGCTTGTAGCATATTTAAGGGTACAGGCATTTCATCCCCCTCAGGTGTTACCCAGGTCGTCCCCCTATTTCCCCAAGTGTCTATGGTTGCTGCTAGGTGGACCCAATCCACATTGTCCGACTCAGTCATCCCAGGTAGTACATCCATATAAGGAGAATTTTCCCCAACATCAGTGTCCGCTTTACACGTGTAACAATACTGCAATGGGGCCGAGTGAACTGTGGTGTCAGATCTATGATCAATTATAAACCTGTTTCCTAGAGGATGTGCTCGACCAGTAACAAGATCCACTCGAATGACAGAATCTTGGAACTGCAAGTAGATATGGTTTTTAGACCAGTCATGCACCATCTTTGCTTCCCTCATGAAAGTACGTCCTAAGATCATCTCCGATGCCATAGTGTGTTTGAAGAAATCCATAACAATAAAGGTAATCCTTATTTTATGTCCAAAGACCTTGATCTTGAGATCTTCTAGCATCCCAATAGGTTTAACATTAGACCCATTGGCCATCTTCACTACTATGGTTGTGGTCGCAAGGTGAGGTCTTCCCATAGTTTCCCAGCAATTTTTAGTCACAATGCTAACCCCAGTGCCACCATCAAGGATTCCCTTCACAGTTAATCCCTTAGTAGTGATTGGTATGGTCGCATTGGATTCATCACCCTCAAAGTATTGTCCCAACTTGTTAACATGTATTTCTATAACAAGGTTCTCATCTAGGTTCGGTTGTGGATCTATGTATTCCTCCTCTATTGGCATCTCCCCAGCTCCATCCATCTGTGCAAATTGTGGTAGCCCAAACTTCAGTTCTTCATTGAGGAAGGATCGAAGAGCTGAGACTAGCTCGGGGTCTTTATATAGTTTGGACATGATGGTGGTTCTAACTTCTGAAGACATGAAATCCATCAATTTGGCAATGTTTAATGACACGTTTTGGCCTTGAGTCCCTTGACGTGGGGAAGATGGGATCTCCATTTCTTCGATAGGATCAGGTAGTCCCTCTGTAAACATTATTTTCATCAAGAAGTGAGTACGCCCACTTTCCCATGACTTTAAGTCACTTTCTTCTTGGATGACACTAGGTATGTCCAAGGGTCTATGGACTTGGTGAGGTTGTTGTTGCGTAGGGAACACGGTGTCTATAATCTGGATCTTCCTAGGTGCTGGTTCTAGATCCCTTTGGGTATCTTCTACCAAACTCCTTAATTGCTTGACTCGCTCAATCTCCTCTGTAGGGTTTGTGTAAGTTCCTATCTTCTTTTTGGATCCTGGCCATTGTGGCTCATGAAGATCTTCCTTGTTGGTTTCTATGTTAGTGGTCGTTTTGGTCTCCATGGTTTCACTTGAATCAGAATCTTCTTCAGCGTCGTTCATATATACGGGGTCGTCACCAGTCCCTATGTTGGTCTTTGAACCGGGGTCTGACTTCGCTGCTTTTTGCGATCTCTTTCTTCGTGTTTTCTTCTTTTTCTGAGATTGGGCAATTGATGCCGTGTCTCTTTCCTCAAGAATATAATTTTGTTTTTGGAGCATCGATCATGTGAGTAAGTTTACTGGTACCACGGGTGTACTTGGTGATGGCTCCTCGGTAACTTCAATCAAGTTTAATGGCGTGATCTTCGGTGCATTTGGATTATTTGGACATTGGGCAATCAAATGATCTATGCCACATCGATTACACATGAGTATCGGCATTGTAGACGTGCTCGCTTGATTGGTTTGCATTAGTGTGGTGTTCTTTTGTAGCCTAATAGGACACTCGGCTACACGATGTGGACCTCCACACTCATAGCATTGAAGAGGTGGTCTCTTAGCGGTGTAATTGATATTTTGGCCTCTTGCCGCAAGAGCAGCTACTTGATATACAGGTTTGACTTGTCCCCAATAGTCCTCCATGTAGTATTGTGGACTTTCTTCAAGCACATCCATCCCATAGGCGATATTAGGATCTATATCTTCCTCATAGCCTTCCAAACAAGAAATAGATGACTCACAACCCACTTGATTCACATAAGTGATTCTCGGATGTGGTGGTTGCGGTCCTAGCACTGGAGGTGGTAAGGGTGTTGTTTGAACAACATTTTGGGCCCTAGGGACCATGTGTTGTGCTGTTTGTTCAAGAGGTGGGGCCGGCATCAAGGCAGGCACTCGAGGTGTGTCTGTCCATGCTAAGGTTGGTCTATTGGCCATCGCGCGCTTAAATACTATGCAATCCTTAGCTTGATGACCATACCTCCCACATGCATTGCAGTTCCCATTGAATTTTACTCTAAAAGTAGGGCATTCACTGGTACTATGCGGTCCATAGCATACTGAGCACCATTGCTGCTCCCTTCTTGGATACATATGATTGTTTTGTGGAGCACGATTGTCTCTAAGCTAAAGTCATCTCAGATATCTTTGGCTCCTTAGCAATAGGCTTTAGGGTCATTAGCTGATGCCCCGATGCTTGTGAGCTAATAGATTTAGACTCAACAGACACTCTTTCTCCTTGAATCATTAAATTATCCTCCAATTGGATCGCATTGGTGGTGACTCCTTCCCAAGTGGTGATACCTCTAATGACTAGGCCATTGTAGATATCCTCATGTTGTAATCCCCTAATGAATCTATCCAGCAATTGGTTATTGTTGAAGCGCTCATTTGGATTACAACAAGAATTCAAATGCTTCAAGCGACTTATAAAGTCTCTCACCGACTCTCCTTGCTCTCGTTGGGATTTCTGGAGCTGAGAGGCTACACCCCAAAGGACTCCCTCTCGTATGTATTCTTTTAAGAACAGTCTCCTAAGAGTAGGGTAAATCATTTTTTCTTCCACCCTTAGGGTTCTATACCAATCCCTAGCCTTTCCACTTAAGGTTAGGCTTAAAGCATTGCTCTTATGTAGGTAATTGTGTTCTCCTAGAGAATCGCATATTTGTTCAAACACTTCGATATGCTTTCTCACATCCCCGTCTCCACTAAATTTTTGTGTGAGCTTGGCTATTTGAACTGCCTTACTTCTAGGCTCTCTATCAGGCGTGTTACACATATTCTCAGCAATAGATTGACCAATAGCTTGAGCAAATGTTGCCAAGTCCCCTAAGTGAGCAGGCACCGTGGGTGAAGGTGCTCCAGAGACTACATGTGGAGTAGGTATTGGCATTGGGCTTGGCGCATAGGAAGCCCTTGGGTTCCACGTTGGGTACGATGTTGTGCCATGTGGTGGTCCATAGTTCATATGAGTGGCCCTAGGCATAGCAGACGTCGGATGTGAGATGCTAATGCTAGCCGGTATAGTCCCATGGGAATAAGAACTTGTGTATTGTGGTTGTGGAGCATAGGTAGTTGAAACAATGGGAGGGGTAGGGACTACATGAGTACTTGGACCCATAGGTGCATACGATTGGTTCGCACTTGTAGGTACTATTGCAGGCATTGAGCTACCATGTAGCGGTGCTTTACTAACAAACAAGGTCCATGGCGTGTTTCTTGGCGTGCCCATCATTGGGGTAGGCATGGTAGCCGTGGTGTCATCAAGGGAAAGATGAGCTAGACTTGGAAAAGTAAAGCTATCACTTGTGGGCTCAGATTGCATTGAGACCCCTGGCAAAACAACATATGGGGGATTGATGGGACTCACTTGGGGAGTCTCCATTTGTGATAGAGTGGGTTGTTTCCCTTTGCCCGTGTCTAAAAATCGTATAGGACCCGTCGAAGGTATGTTTATTGCTCGATTTTGCCTCTCAGACTGGATAATCCTATGGATGACATTGCAGATCATGTGTTGTTGTTCCTCTAGATTAGTGGCACTAGATGTGGATTGTACAACTTCTAACCAACCCACATGGTATGTGTAGCCCATGTATAGGTCGGTTTTGCACCCCGTTTTCTACTTGATTTTTTCTATGTGTAGCCCATGCTTCGTGGAGGATTCCTTGCCGCGAAGAAGAAGGAGACGCCGCTACGCCGCGCTCAACCGCTTCACCGCCGTCGTGCCTTCGTAATTCTCGATCGCCCACACACTCCCTCTCTCTCCCTCTCTCACTCTCTCTCTCTCTCACACACACACACACACAAAGAGATGAAGAAGAAGAAGAAGGAGATGGAGCAAGAGCACTCTTCAATTGCACAAATGAGAGAATGAGTGGATTTTAGGTTTAGTTGACTTTTATATGAGCTCGCCCCATTCACACTTGAGCGCCCATGCTTAGCCAACTAATCCCTTGAATGTTCCAGTTAGAGTGCGCCTCTCATCGGCGATCACTCTTACCCTTTTCCTATTGGACCGACAAGCCCGGTACCTGACTCTACCAAATAAATAATACAATGTCCGCCGTAGGTGATAGGGTGTCCGTGAGCCGTGAGGGTTAACAGGCCGCCAGGTATGTACACATATTCTTTTGTAAAAACCTAATAAGAACTCACTATGCTCTACACATTACAATAGAGCGAGTTCACCATATCATCGTGCTCTTCTTCTCGCACTCTCTCTCGCGTCGCACTTTCGCTCGTACTCCTTCAACTGGTATCAGAGCTCAGATTGAAGCTTGAGGCAGCATTGCATGAAGCTAGAGTCACCTGCTCAGATTGGAGTGAGATTCGACAAAGTTCTGCGCAGGCCATTTTCGACTACGTTGTCTAGGCGGGTGCGGGTGCGGATCCGACTCTGCAAATTTGGGGTTTCGGCCTACGACTGCACGTGCTGAGGATATCGGCACTCCCAGAGTGCTGATTTGTGGATGTCTACACATCGAAGGACGGCTCAGTTCTTGGAGGCGTGTCACATACGACACGGGCGCATCTACACACAGACTGTAGGCAACATCCACTAGTTCATCAGGTAGCTTGTGTTTGTTGCTTGATATTCCAGATTTCATCCTGACATTGCAGGTACTTCCACATGGGATGTATTGTCAGAGATGATGTATGTATGTTGAGGGTTTGCTGGCTATGAGTCACGCAGCAAACAACCGCCACAGCGGTTACAGCATACAGTGGGAAATTTGTGGATGTATGACTTTGTGGGAAGTCTATGTATTGTCAGATTTACTGTAGCCTTTGTTGAGGGTTGAGTGAGGTTTTATTGAGCTGGGGGATTATCGAATGTTGAGATCCTTTCGGTGATATAGGTCTTGGAGCGATCCCTCTAGCACCCTTAGATAGGCAGCTAGGATGTATTGACTGTGAGTTAGACAGTTGGGATTACATCTTTGCTTTACTGCCGTTGAGGCATTGTAGCAGTCTATGCTTACAGGATAGTGACAGGACAATGAGAGACAGTACAGGTGCAGGACAGGTTTACCCACAGCTTACAGTGTTAGAGAGACATTGGTTTTTTGAGCTATTTTTTGGTCTGTTTTTTAGTACACCAGAGCCATTTTACAAAGGAGACTCCACCGAAATTTATGCAAAATTTGAAGCTTTCTTGGTTCATTTGATAGGTTGATATTGGTTCAGAGGTCAGTTTACAGGGGAAACTCTGTCGAATTTTTCCCAGGAAAGTAAACTACTGTGAAGTGTAGCTATGGCTGGATCACAGGACACTGCTCTTTACAATATCAAGAAGCTAGATGGAACCAATTTCCCATTGTGGAAGCAGCAGATTTGGCACGTGTTGGTACAAAAGAAGCAGATAAAACCTATAAAGCTCAAGGGGATAAAACCAGAAGATATGGATGAAGATGAATGGAGAGAAATGGATGAATTGACACTTTCTACCATTATGCTGACTTTGGCAGAAAGCGTTTACTTCAATGTAGCAGACGAGATGTCGGCTTATCAAGCATGGTTAAAGCTGAGTGATCTTTATGAGAAGCAGAGTGCAGCTTCACATGTATACTGGCTTAAGAAGCTTGTTGACTTGAAGATGAAAGAAGGGACACCTATGTCCAATCATCTGAATGAATTCAACACAATCTACAATCAGTTGTTAGCTCAAGGTGTCAAGTTTGATGAACCTGTTAGAGCTATGTTCCTGTTGATCACATTGCCGGAAAGTTGGGACACTTTTCGTACAGCTTTGAGTAATTCTGCACCTCCTGATGGTTTGAACATAGCAGGTGTAGAAGGAAGTCTGCTTACTGAAGAAACCAATAGAAAGACAATGGACAAAGGCAAAGGAACAGCCTTAGTTGTCAGGGGAAGGACCAAAGAAAAGTACAAAGGTGGAAAGAGGAATCAGTCTCGTAGAAAGTCCCGCAGTG
The DNA here is from genome assembly GCF_014529385.1 of Adiantum capillus-veneris. Classification (NCBI taxonomy): domain Eukaryota; kingdom Viridiplantae; phylum Streptophyta; class Polypodiopsida; order Polypodiales; family Pteridaceae; genus Adiantum; species Adiantum capillus-veneris. Next base: position 149,404,062 of record NC_140932.1, on the reverse strand, counting down.
CTAAAGGCAAGAGTGACATAGAATACTACCATTGTGGCAAGAAGGGTCACATGAAAAGAGACTGCAGAGATTGGAAAGCAACAAAAGGCAAAGAGAAAGCTGAAGACCATGGTGAGAAGAACAAGTCCTCAGTGAAGATTCAAGAAATAAATGTGACAAACACTGTTGCAGAGGATGACAGTCTAGTGTCAGGAGACATCTACTTCTTGAAGAATACAATGGACTCAGCTCTTCTTACAGCATCTGATGGACATGCATTGAGTGAATGGATTATAGACTCAGGGGCATCACTTCATGTGTCTCCAAACAAGGAGTGGTTTATCTCTTATGTGACCACTAAAGATCATGTTCGGCTAGGCAATGGGCAGACATGTGAGATCTTAGGTGTTGGAGATGTTCAATTGAAGTTTCAGAATGGCTCTTCATTCACGCTGAAGAATGTGAGACATGTTCCCGCAATTACAAAGAGCTTGATCGGCACATGTTTACTTGATGATGCTGGCTACGTCACCACTTTTGGACAGAACATGTGGAAGATATCCAAGGGTTCTATGATAGTAGCACATGGAGTAAAGTCTGGAGGACTTTACACGATTTATGTACCAAATGTCTCTAAAAATGTAATCAATGTAACCGAGCAGCCGAACGTTTCTTTGTGGCATAGCCGATTAGGATATATGTCCAAGAAGGGAATGGAAATCTTGTCTCGTTCTGGTTATTTGCCTGGCTTTTCATTTAATGATTTTGAATTCTGTGAACATTGTTTGTATGGTAAGCAAACACAACAGCCACATAAGCATAAAAGCAGTAGAAGAGATACACAGTTGGCACTTGTTCATAGTGATTTGTGTGGACCTATGCCTAACCTATCTCTAGGGGGAGCTTCTTACTTTATGACATTTATAGATGATTACTCGAGGAAAGTATGGGTTTACTTTCTCAAGCACAAGGATGAAGCGTTTAGTGTTTTCAAAATGTTTGTGACACTTGTGGAGAATCAGAGTGGCAAGAAGCTTAAATGCTTACGCACTGACAATGGTGGAGAGTATGTTTCAAAGGCCTTTCAGGACTTTTGTGAGTCAAAAGGTATAAAACGTGAACTTACTGCTCCTTACAATCCTCCTCAAAATGGTGTTGCCGAGAGGATGAATAGGACCATACAAGAGAAGATCAGAAGTATGTTGTCTAATGCACAGCTGCCAAATGGGTTTTGGGCTGAAGCTGTATCAACAACTGTTCATCTTATAAATAGATCTCCTAGCAAGGTTTTGCACAAGGATTCAGTGGCAGAGATGGTATGGTCAGGCAAGGTGCCCTCATACAAGCATCTCAGAGTCTTTGGCTGTGAGGCATATACTCACGTTCCAAAGGAATTTAGGAACAAACTTGAGCCAAAGAGTAGAAAGTGCATCTTTCTAGGCTATGGTAATTCTGGTGAGATGGGGTACAGACTTTGGGATGGGGTACAGACTTTGGGATCCCGAATCCAGAAAGGTTATCCGTAGCAATGATGTTCACTTTAATGAAGCCAAATATCATTCTAAACCATAGAGGGTTGAGGAGATTAGAAGAGTTGTCTTCCAAGAAGATGGACCTGCACGTGCAAGACAAAATGTTAGGGCTCAAGAGGAACAAGGACTGGATAGAGTGGAACCACAGGTTGTGGCTGAGCCTGAGCCACCTATTTTGCGTAAATTTGGACGTATCACGCGACCTCCTGATCGGTTTGTTCCATCTATGTCATGTTGACTGATTGCAATGAGCCTTCATGTTACAAGGAAGCAGTGCAAATGAAGGACTCCGGGAATTGGCAATTGGCCATGCAGTCAGAGATGACAGCTCTGCATAAAAACCAGACATGGAAGCTAGTTAAATTACCATAGGGCAAAAAGGCTCTACCTTGTAAATGGGTTTACAGGTACAAAATCACCGCTCATGATAGTCAGCCAAAGTACAAAGCAAGGCTTGTTGCCAAGGGCTTTAAGCAAGAACAAGGCATTGACTTTGATAAAGTCTTCTCTCCGGTGGTCAAGATGACTACATTGAGATGCTTTCTTGCATTGGTTGCCATATTAGATTTGGTGCTGCACCAAATGGATGTCAAGATAGCGTTCTTGCATGGTGATTTAGATGTGGAAATTTACATGCAGCAGCCATAAGGGTTTGTTGAGAAAGGCAAGGAAGATTTGGTATGCCAGTTGTTAAAGAGTCTTTATGGCTTAAAACGATCACCGAGGGCATGGTACCATAAGTTCCACAAGTTTATGCTTTCTCAAGGCTACAAACGTAGTGAGTTCGATCACTGTCTATATACAAAGAAGGCTAAGGATGGCAGTTGGCTGATCCTTATTTTGTATGTGGATGACAAGTTAATCGTTTGACATGAAAGACATGGGTGAGGCAAGTCATATACTTGGTATGCGCATTGAGAGAGACAGATCAAAGCAGTTGATTTGGTTATCTCAAACAGAGTATATTGACAAGGTTTTGCAACGTTTCAATATGGAGAAGGGAAAGGCATTGAGTGTTCCATTGCCACCATATGTGAAACTTAGCAAACAAGATTGTCTTCTGTCTGAGGAAGAACAGGCTGAAATGGATAAGATTCCATATGCGTCTGCAGTGGGTAGTTTGATGTATGCAATGATTGCTACTTGCCCAGACATTGCATTTGCAGTGGGAGTAGTAAGTCGATACATGTCAAACCGAGGCAAGAAACATTGGGAGGCAGTGAAATGAATATTGAGATACCTGAAAGCTACAAAGAGTATGCGTATATGCTATGGGAGTCAGGAGCTAAGTTTAAAGGGTTTTATAGACTCAGATTATGCAGGTGACTTAGACAACCGAAGGTCTACGTCAGGGTATGTCTTTACATTGGCTGGTGGAGCAGTATCATGGCGTTCTAAATTACAAGATTGTGTTACTCATTCTACTACAGAGGCTGAATATGTTGCAGCATCAGAGGCATGCAAAGAATCAATTTGGCTTAATCGACTAGTAACAGATTTGGGAATCAAAGAAGAGATGCCTGTGTTATATTGTGATAGTCAGAGTGCTATACAATTGGCTCGCAATCCAGTTTATCACTCAAAGACAAAGCATGTGGATGTGAAGTATCATTTCATCAGCGAAATGCTCGAGGATAAGAAAATTCAGCTTGTCAAAGTTCACACCACAGAAAATCCTACTGATCTACTTATAGAAGGACTTCCCTCAGAGAGCTTTGCGCATTTTTGCAAGCAGTTAGGTGTAGGGTAGTACATCACTTCTCTACATCTCTTGTATATTAGCTTGTATAGTAGCTTCTCTCACACTAAAGTACCACATTGGACTTTAAGTGGGAGGTTGTTGGGGTATAAAGCCCAATGTGGTCGCCCAGGTAAGTGGGCGGGCCACCAGGTATGTACACATATTCTTTTGTAAAAACCTAATAAGAACTCACTATGCTCTACACATTACAATAGAGCGAGTTCACCATATCGTCGTGCTCTTCTTCTCGCACTCTCTCTCGCGTCGCACTTCTGCTCGTACTCCTTCAATTGGGACATCATTGCTAAGCATTTAGATACATTCTAGGTTGAAAACGGCTAGGTCAAAAACTCACTGTTATTAATCGTAATTTTTGCACTTGACCTAAAGTGAGATTTGAGACCATAAGTATGTGTGCTTAGGTTTTATAAACATGTCCTAGAACTTTTGTGATATTTTGATGTCGTTTGATGCTGTAACGGATGTGATTTGTTTGTCGATGAGTAGCGATTAGCTTTTGGTCATTTCAGTCATTTGAGTGTAGCTCGAGTTAGATGCGAAAAGATTGACAACCTCTTGTAACCTCTATGAACTAGTCAAGTCAGCTTCGCTCCATGGATTGACAATTATATTCGTGGTTCTCGCTACGTTTGCAATAAAATAGGAGTGAGGATAGACACCCGTCCCACAACATCCAGAGCCACAATTTGCCAAATAGGTATATACATGACAACAACCGTAGTATTCCTTTCACATATATCACAATGTGCACATTGTTGCTTTTGAGGTTAATATTTTTAGTTCATAGTATGTTACTTACCATGGCATGACACCACACTCTCCCACACCACCATTTTTAAGTTCAGCCTACTAGTAGCCTTCATCATTATGTGGCTGGCTTAGTTTTTCATTTTGACAAGTTAACATTTTATTGAAGCTCCTATTTCCACAAGTTGAAAACACAAGTTAAGGGAGGTGGCTTGAAAAGATTTTGATTGCAAGGACCTTATCGAATTTACACAGAGTGTCAAAATTTTCAAAAAGGTGAATCTTCTACAAGATTCCAATTTGAAAGACCCTTTTTAAGATTATAAAGTCTCTTTCACACGCGAAAGACTTGGCCTTGTGCAAATTTATTATTCTGTGCTCGAATCTTTTGAGCGTTATCCTATTGCTAATCACAACGAACTTTTTCGAAGCCTTGTAATCCTTCTGACACGCCCTATTGATGTGTAAGATCTCCAATATGAAGATGACTATGTACGTGTGCCGCATCAAGAATTAGACACTACCTTATTTGCAAATGGTAAGACCTTTCTTGTAAACAAAATCACATGTACGATGAGCACTCATTTTACTTTGTATGACATACCTATTAAGATATTGCACTCATAAGATACTTTTATTACAAGCCACCTCGTCACTACAAGGAAAGCATTGAGTTTCGAGCGTGAACGAGAAGGACATTAACTGAAGATGAAGAGGCTACGTTAAGGAGAGATTGAAGACAAGAAAAAGAAGTTTTTCAAAGGTAGAGCTCTACATCGAATGGAGTTTTTTCAATGTAGATAGAAAATCACATGTCGAGTAATTGCTTCAAGGTCAAAGCATGCACCTTATGTGGAATACTTGGACATACACACTCTCAAGGTGTTTTAAGAGGACTCAAAACAGGGATGGAGGCAACATCAACCTTATCAACAATGACAAAGATGATGAAGAGAAAGTACCACAAGCTCTCTTTTTCATTGATTTTTCAAAAATGATTCAAAACCCACCCTCTAAGCCATTGCATGATGCATCCAAGTATGAACCATAGCATGATATATCCATTTGAACCATGACGTTATGATTCCGTCCAAATTTTGAACCCTTACGTATCTAGAAAGCTTTGTATGAACCATGACCTACTGAATCCATTGAAATCTAAACATGATGTATCTTGGTCTTATCTATGACGAAGTTAAGCTTAAGGGGCCGATTGTTAGGTCTAACCCTACATTCACATATGTGAAACCCCTCTACACCTTGCACTATCTATGTGCCAGTGGCCACCTACAACCTCTCGCTTAAGAGTGCCACCTCGTGTGCCATCTACCTCGACATGTGGTCATCTACATCCTCTCGCTTAAGAGTGCCACCTCGTGTGCCATCTACTATGACATGTGGCTCACATGGAATTCTACCTCACGGTGCTATATAAGAACATATCCCATTGTACAAATAATCGTCTCTTATCAATCTATCTATTTTATTGTTATTTTTGTATTTACACTTGCTTACTTTGCATTCCAAATTGGCGTGAAAATTCAATATTTTAATTATGAATACGATTAATACTTATCCACATTAATCAAGCCTTACAAGCTACAAGCTAGTTTTCAATCAGTTGGAGCCTCTTTGGATGCATTAGAGGAGGATATAATCTTACATGCACTTTTTGAAGGCAAAAATAAATGCAATACCACATGCAACCATCTACATGTAGCTCACTTAAAAATTGATCGCAACATCACAACCAACCTCCCTAACAACCATCTTAAACCACATGCCAAAATTTGTTAGCTAAAGATTGACATTCATTTCTTATAACCATGAAAGCTACAAAATGGTGACTTTCCATTTTCCAATGGTGATACATGCTTTCATATCCAGTGCTTCGTGAAGCTTGTTAGGCTTACTTGATAAGATAAAAGGACAAAGGGACTGAGTTGGCTCAAGTGATTATAATCATATAACCCATTGCAAAGAAACATAAAAAATGAAGTGTAGAACCTTGAACCGGGAAAGTTTTCCATTGGTTACTCCGTTCTTATTTTCCATGTCGGATTGCACATGTTTCTTTTTATGGGGCAGGGCACAACTTTCATACTTAAAATTTTGGACAGAGAAACCCTCAACTCTCGCCTATACCTGTTTATGGCACTTATTAGCTCATCTACTGTACATTCTTGAATATTCAAGCAAAATGTTTGTAATGTTAAAAGTGTTTGTATTCATAGGTCATGGACAAGGATGTTTTAAAATTGGAACGAGTGAACATACTTGCTCTTAATGGTGCTTGCTCGACTTGTACATGGAATTACTCTTTGATTTCAGTGTGTAAGGTGGATCGCATTGGATCTCGTATACAATGAATTACAGCAAAATCTAGTACGAAAAAATTATGGGAAGGCAAACCAAGAATGATTAGCTAGATTTTAGCTATCTATGTCTTGCATGCTTTGTGAAAACCATAATGCTAGATTCAATTGGCATGGACTATTGACTTACAATCAATAGGCTAAAGAAATAGCTTAGGTTTAGTGTAATCCCACCTATATTTTTTGAAATCTACCTCAAAATTGCAAGTTTGAAGGTGAGACCTACAAAAGTCTGAGAAGTTTGGTACTATAAAACCCTTCAAATCTAGTCAATGTACCTCTCGAGATTTCCATATGTAGGTTTCCAAGCTTTTAGAGAAAAGTTCATTTAAGCATTGAATTCAAGTGTGTATGTGTGTGTGTGTGTGTGTGTGTGAGTGAGAGAGAGAGAGAGAGAGAGAGAGAGAGAGAGAGAGAGAGAGAGAGAGAGCTGGGGTGGTATACACTTGAGAGTGAAGAAAGGGGACTTTAATATGTAAGAAAGCATTACAGAGATGCTGATGAGCCCCTCAAAATTTGTAAAAGCATAATTAGTAGCTCGTGAGGGGGTGCATTTTAGACGCTGTAGTAGTAAGGAGCCAGGGAGGCAAGCGAAGGCGCAGGGGCAGGGGGTTCGTCACTAGAAGAGTAGACGGGGTAAGGCGCAGGCTCTGGTGCGGGCGTCGTGGGTGTCGGCCATGGATACTCATATATGTAAGGCGGCTCTGCTTCCTCTGGCTCATTTTCTGGCGGCTCCATCACTGGATATGGCTCCTTTGCTGGATATGGCTCCTCTACTGCAGGATAATAATAAGGCGATGACGGCGTCACTGGCCATCCTGCACTTGTCGCAGGCGCGGGGCTTGTCCATAGAGGAACCGCATCTTGCAAGCTCTGCTCACTGATCTGGCTCGGAATATCCACCACGGTTTTCTTGGCAGAAACGTCGGTTGATGCTTTGGATATGGATAGCGGCTCGCTCTGGTCTTGTTTCTGCTCAGCTCCTAGCTTTCTCACCCTCGGCTTCAATGAGTCACATAGACTTGGCAGGTAAATCCCTTCATACAAACAAGAAAACCTAATATTTTTCCCTGTTCTAACGTGTATATGCATATGAACACACATACATCAATGGATCACACAGACTTGGGCAGGGAAATCAAAACCCTAGTTTCAATTCCCGTCTTAATGTGACTATGCACATGAACACATCACGCACACATACATACCGTCTTCAGCCGCTAGCTTTGTGTAAAGGTCATTGATGTTGGGGCACTTGCTCCGGCATTGTGAGAAGCACAGCCTTTTGGTGAACTCGCGCTCCAAAAGAGCGTCGGTTGAGAGGCCGACGGAGAGCCTTTGGAGTCCACACGTCCTGATGCAGTCCTCGGATTCGATCCACTCCATTGGCCTTTCTGCCATAATGATTGATGTCTGTAGACAAGGAGATTTATAAGGTGTGATCATGACAATATGGTTGGAGTAATTGTGGAATTAATTAATAAAGCGTATTTTGGCTAATCACATGGTGTTTTTAGATGATATATATAGAGCTTACTTGGCACTTGTATTGTGGGGCTGCATTGTTCTTAACCACTTTCTCGAGCACGCATCTTGCACCTGAGGAAGACACTGCGAAAGCGCAATCCTCTATAGGAAGTTCTTCGCATTCAATAGCTCCTGTGGGACATTGCCATGACAAAATCTCTCTCTCTCTCTCTCTCTCTCTCTCTCTCTCTCTCTCTCACACACACACACACACACACACACACACACACACACGAATCAACCAATTGGTCCGGCCCCATACAAATGACAAGCTAGGGCTAATTAAGCGAGCTTTTTACGATGAGCGTGACGTTCAATCTGTAGACAATCTTTCTTTGCCTCAAAAAGTTAAGTACTGATTATCCACAGGTACTTTTAATTTTGCAAACTAGGAAGCGAGGAGTCCACCTGCAGTTTGAGATGCATACAATGCATATGTGTCTATTGTTTAGAAGAAGTGAATATAGCAGAAGGAACCAAATGGTAACATTGTATTCTTGCTAATGCTTCTCCGTAAACCTAAATGTATCAAAATTCATCCGATTTTCGCATCCAACATCCAAATCCCACGTTTTGAGTATGATGCAAAGTGCACGTAGTGTCTAGCACCCTCGGTAAAGTGTGTTTGTAATTTACTTAAAAAACCCTTATGTTAAAATGTTGCCTTGAATAGATAATTGACCTCTCTTTTTTTATGGATTAACAATGCTTAAAAAAACCCCTCTTGTTAATGTATCTTTGTGAAATTGCTTAAATTTGCAAATATAAAAAACCCCTTCTTCGAAACTCATGTGGTATATTAACATGATTATACAGTGGGAGCCTTGAGGCTGTAGCAGAGCTCAGCACATACAAGGTATTCTTCACTAAATATTTTCAGTCAAGAAAAACATGAATTTTTTGGATTGAGATGCATTGGAGAGGCACACTCTTGCACAAGAAGATTTAGAAATTTTCTCATGTAGGAAAGCGGAGTCTTTTTCAGTGTTTTTCATACAATGCATAACATCATGAGCGTCTGCTCGAGAGGCACCACATACCTAACTAGGTACGATTGGGGGCAGGGGACCACCGCCCCCCCACCGGGGCCGGCGGTCCCTTGCCCCCAATCGTACCTAGCTAGGTTTGCAGTGCCTCTCTCACAAAAGCTCATAATGTTGAGGTAAGTCACAATGTGGGAATTATTGTGAGAATTTGTCCAAAACTTCTTGTGTTGATCATGCGAGCAATTTTTGTTTAATGTAGTGTAATAAATACGATATGTAGAAACAAAGTTGCATACCTAAGACAGGGTTGACGTGGCTAATTATGAGAGCTAGAAGCCCGACGAAGAGGAAGGTAGCAATGCGGCCTGCAGAATGTGAGCAGGCCATATTGCTTCTCATCATCTGCGTCCAAGACAATGAAGCTAAGCCGGGGTTAGCATACTATGGTAAGCTGCACTTATATACACTCTCTCTCTCTCTCTCTCTCTCTCTCTCTCTGTGTGTGTGTGTGTGTACCTCGACAATGACGGCTGTCGACGAGTGTGCAATGCGACAATGGTCCGAAAGCGTAAGCTTCAATTTGGCGAAGCAAACAACGTGAGAGAGAGAGAGAGAGAGAGAGAGAGAGGTGAGAGACAGCGGAAGCCGGCTGACAATGAAAGGCGGCTTAATTATATGAAATCAAAGTACCGGATTTGAGAACCTAAACGGCACATTTGCCCGTGGCAGGCCCCCTTTGCGCCTCCCTCCCTGCCTCTCTCTCTCTCTCTCTCTCTCAAATGTAATAATCGAACCCCAAAGACTCTCTCTCTCTCTCTCTCTCTCACTCAAATGTAATAATCGAACCCCAAAGATATCATGTGATTGGCAAAGAGTATTTATGCACAAAAATGGGGGAAACAACGCCCCGCACACGGGTAATTATAAAAGTGACGATGAAGTAGATAGTGGAGGGGGGGAAGGGGGTAACTCAAAACAGTTACCCGCCGGTATCCTATGATAGGAAAGGGGTAAGTTTTGCTACCACACATCGATTGTAAATACATCATTACCTTCCTTGGGTTCCTCATATGTATCCTTTTGTCTCTATAATTAATTCAAAAACGCGTTAATGGTCATAAATAAATAAAATTGTATTATGTGATTATATCATGTGGTGACTTCATTGATGTTCCCAGTTAACATTTTTCCAAACAAATAGAAAAAATTGGGCTATTTTAAATTGCAGGTTTATCTTTTGGTAATTATAACTAAACAATGGAAAAATCTGTAGAAATTTTTCTGATTTGCAAAAACAAAATTTCATAGGTAATCTCCACAATGTAGTAGGTGCATTTCAAGTGTTTACAGGTTTTTGGTGAACACTGCACCTCACTTTCGCTATAATTTACTTAACTTTACGGTTTACAACTTTACCCCATTTAACTTCACAATTTAACCCGTTCGATTGAGCTACTTGCAAAATATCGGGGCCCTCTTTCTTAATGGGAACATACCACCATCCATCCCACAACCTGCAGATCAAGCTATGACCTAGGAAACGGCCCACACATAAAACAAAAGGTTAGGAAGGTCATACTTGGTGACCCTAAATCAGAAGCACGAGAGGCCAAGCAAATCAAGAGAGCAGAGAAGAAGCAAAGGAAAGAGGATGTTCAGAAAAAAGCATTGTAGAACTAGGGAAGAATAGAAAATAGAGGGAGCAAGAGGCCCGTGGAAAAGGACAGAGGCTGAGAGAGCCCACCTTTCCAATTTATAGGCAAGAGCAGAGCTAGATAAGAGGAAGGCAAAAGATAGGGCACCACCCAGCAAGGTACAACTGGGAGCTTAAACCCATTCAAAGTTTGTAGCATGTGCAAAGAAATGCACAAAGAAGAGAAAAAGCAAGTTAATGCTTGAAGATCAAGTCAAACCCCTCCTCAATGGGCGTGATAGCCAACTCCGCCACCATTATCGACAACTCAAAAGACACAAAGATGGAGGCTAGAAATGGTGGCTTTGAGGGAGATTAGAAAATATACCTTGATAGGTCCACCTTGACACCCACTAGTGTAAAGTGACATTCACTATCTAGGCATTAGCTCGCTCTATAAGCCACCTTGCCCCTCTATATAAAGGAGGCCATGCCTCATAGTAAATGATCTTCAGTGTGCAAGCATCTATCAAGTGAGTCCTAGTAAGAGCTTCTAGATCATCCCTTGTACATATGTTCTCTCTCAATTTAGGCATAACGTCATCTCTTGCATACAACTCCATAGTGATCCCCTACACAATCATGTATTATGTTCTCTCTTTAACATCACAATACATACTTGCCGCTTGCCCAAACTCCCCATGTTATGACATACTCTGCTTTTGATGTTATCAACTTCTTCAAAAAACCTTTCTAGTTAAGGTAAGTAATTAGAAGAAGATAGGTAAGTTTTACCCAATGGTCACCAAATCAAGAAGACAAAAAGATACAAGCCTAGCCTCACCAAACTAGAAAGGATTTTGAAGAATTTGATAACATAAGAAACCAAGTAAGTGACAACAAGAAATTGATTATCACAAACCAACAAAGCCTCACAAGATAAAAGGTTTAGGGAGGATTAGCAAAGTGTAGCATTCATGTTAGCATACTTAATTATAGCACTAGTTACATGATGAGAGAGAGAGAGAGAGAGAGAGAGAGAGAGAGAGAGAGTAGAGTCAAAGATAACTTGATTAGCAAGCATAGCATTCATGTAGGCATACTTAATTATAGCACTAATTACACAATGCAAGGCAGAGAGAGTAAGTGTAGACTCAAAGATAACTTGATTGATAATGAGTCAACAACATACATGAAGTATACAAGATAATGCTACTTTATGTAGTAGTAGCAAGTGGCTGGTGCACCTCTCAAGGGTCACAGAACATCTTTCTAAAAGACCAAGGAATCAACCAAATGGCCCCAAATGGCTCCTAGGAAATATGAAAGGCTATTTTGGACTCTTGTGCAACTCACCATGCCAAGGGTGCTAGGCCATGTACCCTCACATGCTTATACAATTATAGGACTCTTGATTTTAGAAGAGATGGTTCACAGATCACCTGCCAGTATAAATCAAAGGCCACAATCCCAACAAACCTCCCCCTTGGACGTTGAACTAGACTAGTGACCCACTAGAAAGATCTCATTCTACCATGAAGGCCAAACCACAATGGTTATAATGACTCAATGGACTATGGTTCCATTGAGGCCAAAGTCACCTTCCCTCAAACCAGAGTCTCTTAGGACCAATTTGACCACACAGATCGATTTTTTTCTCAAAGATGACTCCAAAAATGACACTAGAGTTCACCAATATTTTGTATACAAGTTTCCACTATCATTGCCAAGTCACAGGACGGTCTTCCCGTACATCTCTCCTACTATGTTGAATGCTCATATTGCTTTGACATGTGGAATAGGGATGCCCCATCTTTCCACAGTGTGTACACTATTTAAGGCTCCAACAATCCTTTGCTTTATTTCAAGGCTTTTTACACTTGTATCATTTTTGGATCCTTTTATTGGATGCAAAATTAGATGATGTGCTAGGTAATAGAAAGCTAAATGCAAGGTTAGGTGATGATGATGGTGCTCCTTCTCTTGAAGGCGGATTTCTCTTATGGTGTCGAACATAGCGGTCTTACCACTTGAAGACTCTTAAGGGTAGTGTCTATGTCCTCACATAAGCACAATCCTATATCATTTCCATATATGAAACTTTGGGCATACATTGCAATGTATTATGTTTTGGATGAAAGACTTTTGATTTACAAGAATTTTGTGTGTGTGTGTGTGTGTGTGTGTGTGAGAGAGAGAGAGAGAGAGAGAGAGAGAGAGAGAGAGGAAAATATCTCCTTTGCTTGAGCCTTTATCCCTTTGAAAGAATCCTTGTTTGAAATCTTTGATTAAAAGGTTTTTGAATGCTCTTTTGAATGCACCAAAATCCGCTTGAGCTTTGGCTTGATGCAACCTCTTTGAAGCTTCTTTTGGAAGATTTGAAATATGCTACTCTTCAACTCCTTTGCAAGTGGAAAGGCACTCTTGAGAAGGTTTTCAAGATTTTAGGGTGCTTTGCAATGTGAAGGAATTCTAAAGAATTATGGCACTAGAACCAAATGTGGGCGCCTTTGGCAAGGTGGAAAGACGCCCCTAAAAGTTGGTTGGAGGCTTGGGACAGCAGGGCCGCAAGAACTGGGTCCCCACAAGTACAAACCCAAAATGAGTCTTAGGTGGATTTTATCGTCACAAGGCCAAGATCCGTCAGTTATTTGGAAGGGGATAGCAACGTCGGTCGGGCCAAGGTAAGCAAGAAAAAAAACCACCGAATGAAATGACACTGGTTGATTGCATCCGCTCACTGATACAAAAGGGAATGAAATATACTTTGGTGCATTTTTTAATTCCGCTAGCTGGGCGGTCAGTGGGCGCGCTCCACTATTTTGGTGCGGCCTCTTTAAAAAGCAAAAGTCAAAGAAGCGCATCAAGCTTGGTATGAATCTTTTGAAAGCTCAAGATGAGGCCAAGATACACACATGTGCCAATTCCATCAAATGTGAGTAGATTAGCAATAATGGAAGCTTTAAAATCAATAATTTGGGGACATAAAAACAATTAAGGTACTTTAAATTGATGCGTAGCAACCAAAATTTCCTTCATCAAGGTGTGTAGCTCTCAATGCCAAGGTAATGCAAGACAAAAGTGAAACCTTAAATGAAAATGCGATAACCTACACACACACACACACACACACACACACACTAATTGCTATTAATCATGTGCTCTTCTGGTAGATAAGTGTAGGGGCTCGCAATGAACGTGGCCGAGCTCTATGAGAATCACAACATGATTGTGTAGCTTATTACTAACTAGCACTTGATAGGGAGAAGTGTGTCAGAGATACTAATCACATAGCATGGCTCTGATACTGATTGGAAGGTTTAGGGGGGGATTAAGAAGCGTATCATTCATGTTAGCATACTTATTTATAGCACTAATTGCACGATGCAATAAATAGAATAAGGTAGACTCAAAAATAACTTGATTGATAATGAACTAACAACATACATGAAGTATAAAGACAACACTACTTTATGTAGTAGTATGACTCTTAGAAATTATGAAAGTGTATCTCAGACTCTTGTGCAACTCACCATGTCAAGTGTGCTAGGCCATGTGCCCTCACATGCTTATACAACGATTGGACTACTGCCTATAGAAGAGACTGTTCACACACCAATTTTCGGTACTCCCAACACGTGGATTGCAACTCGTTTAGAGGAATTCATCTTGTCACAAGAAGAAGAAATTGAAGAACCAATAAATCAAGATTCCAAAATTTCACTTTTAAAAGGAGTCTCCATTTTCATAATCTTGAACAGATAGTTTTAGAACTGCCTAAATGCTATACTAGTATCGATACATGAGCCATCTTGTCAATGTTGAATGAAAGGTTAATGCTTGAATGTTTTTGGGAAAATCTCAATGAGCCTATCGCCATCCAATGTGCTAACAAAGCAGAGCAACCGATAAAGTATCAAGCTAGAATGGGGCTACTACTTGGAACAAACAATATACCTATTTTTGTGTACATCTACCCCCAACCTAGCTATGATGTGATCATTGGAAATGATATTCTGAATAGATTGCAACCTATTACGTTTGATTATAACCATTTCAAATTCAAATGAAAGAAAACGGATCTATTTTCCTTCATCCTACATCAAATCTAGTATACCACTCCTTCACATGAATGACCAAATGTATAAGTACAAGATTTTGAATCTAACCTATGTGGCCATCCAAAAAAAGCTGCAAACCAAAGGCAAGCAAACTCATCTCTGGCTAAACAAAGCACATGTTTAACAAAGAAAAAATATAAATCCTGCAAGCAGAAACCACCGGACCCATGCCAATGGAAATCTTAACTATCAACGTCCTAATGCAAAGAGCCGTCTCATTCCTAATGCGGAGTCGGATGATATCATTGCTTAGACAATCAAGAAGAATATTACAAGTGACATATGCAATTGGTATGCTAGTACTACATGACCAAAAAAAAGCACGTGCAATAAGATTCTCTATCTACCACCACCTTTTGGCTTGTCCACTTTGTACAATGACATCCACCTTGTACAGTGACACCCCCCACTGTAAAGTGACACCCACTAACTTTTTCATAAAGAGATCAACTTGATCCTCAAGACACCATGCCCCTATATATAAAGGAGGCTACGCCTTATTGTAAATTATCTTTAGTGTGCAACTATCTCTCCAGTGAGCCCTAGTAAGAGCTTCTAGCTCATTCCTTGTACAAAGCCTCTCTCTCAAGTTAAGACTGACCTCTTGTATACAACTCCATAGGGATCCAATGCACACTCTTGTATTATATGTTCTCCCTTTAGCATCATAATACATACCTTTTGCTTGCCTAAAGTTGCTTACAATGGCCTTTTGTGCACCATGTCATAGATGAATTTTTTTTTACCTCAACTAGTCTCCCCTTGTGGTCTCATTTCGATGAAAAATTCCCCGACGATTACCCCGAGGCACTCAAACTATGACCTTACAATTTCAAGTTTTTTAGGAAGCTATTTCAGGCACAAGTTTCTTAATTAAGTTTGTAGAAACAGAATGAATAAATTTAAAAATGTACAGTACAAAATGAAATGAAAAGACAATACAAAAATAACAAAATATTTCTAATGTTTTTTATTTCACATCATGGAGTGTTTGTCTTTCTACAAATTACATCAGCTGGTAAGATGAATGGCAGGTCTCATGCTAGGGGTTTTTACAATCTTTTCAGGGTTTGTCACCCCTTGACTTAATCCTAGGACATAGTGGGATAGGACTCACCCACGGTGCATGCATGCAATACATTCACGGTGGTCTCACAATCCACAGTTATATATTTGTTGGCATTAAGTGTCAAGGAATTTTTACTAAGTATGAAACTCCATGCCTTGCATTTGAGTAGCTTTGCACAACCATGCTTCGAGAACTCTGTGTGAACAACTCAAATAATGGATGGTCTCAGGTGGGTAGTGCCACAATGAGCTATCCAAGAGCCTCTTGTTTTCATAATGAACTTATCAGTATGGTATGAAACCTGCAAAACATTTCAAAGAACATTACCACTAATTGTAAGAAAAACATAGAAAATTGTTTAGGTCATAGAATGCTTAACCTCAGTATCCTCATCCATTTTTTGAGAGATTTTTTTTTGTAAAGTCGATGTTAGAATGATCGTCGCTACCCATTGGCATGAGCAATTTGTGTGGGTGGAAAATGCTTTCATGCACACTCTCATAAAAGGAACCACAAGATTTTATTTCCACATGGTGCTTGCCACCATTCGCACCAAAAAAAATTCATTTTCATTGGGTAGATAGGAGATCCTTACCAAGAGATTTTGGTCTTCAAAGTCAATTTCAAATTGTGTCGGTTGTTCCTTTTCACGTGGATCCTTCATGCTTGCATAGATACCAAGCATCAAGAGTGCAACGGAATATGGCTATAACATTGATTGTAGCAGAATTAAAGTAACAATAGTGAGCATTTCCTTAAGAGCATGAGGAGAGCACTTGATTAAAGGTAGCAAAATGAACATTATACCTAGTTACCTTGTCATGAACAATACTTGTAAAAGAGAGAGAGAATTAGAGAAATTGATAACGGTTGAAGATTGGATTTACTTGGAGCCGGCGGTCCCCCTCCAAAAGGATTTTGTATTATAGATTCTTCCATGAAGAGAGACTTGGTACAATACATGCTTTGTGTTCCTTGAGACCTTGTTGATGCAATGAAGATGGTACGCTTCATGCACCAAAATTATGTCCGTAACTATCTTGCAAAAACATTAAGTTTACCCGACCTCAAGCCCAATACCTCAAACACCTCCAAAGGTGGAGAGAGCTAGCAGGGAGTGAGGGAAGGGAAGAGGAAGAAGAAGTAGCATACAAGAAAGATGTAGTTTCCTCTCATATTAGTACTCATAGAGCATAGCATAGCGTAGTAATGAAGACGAAGAAGATGTCAAGCATTGCTTTGAAGCATGACTCTTGGTTGGATTTGCATTCCATAGCCAAGAGGTGTTGGTGTAGGCTCTCTACTTCTCAAACTTGGTGAAGGATATAGAGTTCTTGCTTAACACAATGAGAGAGTGTGTGAGTGTGGGAGTATGCACAAAAATGAGTGCCCTCCTTCCCTAGGTCAACCTCTCTCTCTCTCTCTCTCTCTCTCTCTCTCTCTCTCTCTCTCTCTTCATGCTTGATCCCTATTGGCCCTTGCCAATCACATGCCATGGTCATTTCAAGCAATAGAGGTAGCATGTCCTTCTTTCCCCTTTGAGACAGAGGGCTTGAAGAATGTTTGGATAGTTATTTAATTAATCTAAATTTTCATTGGACCTCTCTAAAGGTCATCCAATAGGCTTTAGGTACAATCTGAGGGAAACCTTGCTAGGGGCTTGACATGTGTCCTATATGCCTCTTGTGGAAGGGGTGACCCTTGAGAGGGTGCATGTGTGTTCTCTCTCCTCTCCTACTTCTTGGGCTCGCCCCCTCCTTTGTAGGCACCTTTTTGACTTCAAGCACCTCAAGCTCCTCAAGCATCTTATTCATCAAGCACCTCAAGCACCTTGGTCATCAAGCATGAAAAGCACCTCAAGCACCTTAGTCATCTCAAGCACGACAAGCACCTCAAGTACCTTAGTCAACTCAAGCACCACAAGCACCTCAAGTACCTTAGTCCACTCAAGCACGACAAGCACCTCAAGCACATGCTTAGCTTGCCTAAGGTTTACACACGGGGAGGTCACCTAAGAAAAATGTAACCTATCATGTGTGTTCACCAGAAGGGTATTTAAAGTTCTTGAAACTTACAGAAATATATGTACAGAAGGACATTATATTTTCAAATTTGATAAAAACTTACAGATTTTAAAAGAAAAGGGTACATTATATTCCTAACAAAATTCACAGATAAGGGGTTTTACAAACATGTTTTGAACGCACGTGATATGGTAGTTTTACTCATAGCGAACCCCCCGAGGGTTTAAGGTACTTAAAGGTTCTAGGTCTAAGGACTTTTAACACTAACCTTTGGATGTATTTAATGAAGCTAACCCTAAGGTATTTTAAGCTCCATTATCTGCTCATTTCTCTTTGGTAGACCACCTCCCTTTTGGATCCTTAAAGAGATGTAGCCTTCTCTCCCTTTTGTCCCGTGCTGGAATAGGTCTAAAAACACATATCTATATTCTAACTCTTGTTCCCATTTATTTTCCCACACTAAATGATCAATTCCATATGAGAAAATCATTTGGGATAGTTAGATATTAGATTTTAGGACATTACCTCACTCTTGAAACCATAGTCATCCTCGACTATGAGGTAGAGAAGATAAAGCCTTACTCATTAGTCTATGTTTCTTAGCGGGTAGAGGATCCCTTTTGACCCTAAAACATCATTCCATAATGTATGACTAATCCATTTGGTGCTTGGAGACTTAGATGGCACAAGCATGCCATGCTCTTTAGTCCATATCCTACTCCCAAAGTAGAGTGACAAATTCTACGTGGTGTTTGGGAGACGTTGTTATCACAAACAAGATTCTAAGCATGCATACTACTTAAATTTGTGCACAATAAAAAGAGAACCAGTCTTATAAGACAAAAACATTCTGCATTAAAAACAAATTCACATTTGCTTGCCCTAATGTAGCATTGACAAGGTTCTTACGATTCTTAAGCGTGTCCCTTGCATCCATTTAGCATCTTCAAAAGGATAATTTTTGAACTTAATAAGATACCGTCGGATAAACTTACCATGTCTTAGTACCTTGTCTTCATGTCAAAGAAAGGATTTGGGCTTGATCACCTCTTATTGATCCTTGATCTCGAGCGGGTCCTCAATTATTGGTTCTCTTGGTGGCTTTGTTGTAAGCCTAAGTAGGCTCACATGAAAAGCATTGTGTATGAGACAATGATTGAGAAAATTTAGTTGATACACCATCTTGCTGATTGGTTTTAGGATTTGAAAGGACCATAGTATCTTTTTGATAGCATAGTATAGTACTTTTGGTGGCCCATAGGATTTTTCCCCGTCGTTTACCTCGATTGAACCTTGGGAAACTTGAGTAGGACCCAATCATTTTTCTTGAAAGTTAAGGCCCTTCTATGCTTGCTAGCAACAGCCTTTTTCCTTTGTCGTGAGATGATATATCCTCCTTAATATTTTGAAACGATTCTTGTAGGTCTCGACTATACTCATCAGCAGGCAGACAGTGAGACGTACCTTAAGTAGCAAGCAGGGATTTCACTAACGTGATCACGATCATGTGATCACGTTAATAACGCAAGTAATTATACATAAAAATGATGTGACCACGTTAATTGTTGTTAACATGATCTTGATGGTGATATGCAAAAACCAATAGAGCCGGTAGGCCCACTGGGCTTTTTTATTTTCCCAGCGGGCCTACCAGCGGGCTATAGGGTTTTCTCAGTGGACCTGCCGGGAAAATGAAAAAGCTCGGTGGGCCCGATTGTATATAGTAAACCTCTTCTTACTTTGGCATTTTAACTAGGCAAATCCCTCGGGAGTGTATCAGAGCATCGGGTATAGTCATCTCCTTGTGAATTGACCTAAGGTTACAGAGTCACAACTTCTTTTTTTGGGCCGAACGTGATTCTGAATTCAGTAACCACTTCTAAAAATATTTAAATCCTTCACTAAACATAAGGCGTGCACGAAACCAAAACAATTGAGAATTTGGAGAGTCATGCTCATCGTGACAAAGCCATTGGTCCATAAAAGGGCTAAAGTTGGTTTTAGAAGATGAGCATATTTAAATAACTAGTTGATAGTCAAGGATCGGATGCCTTGAAGACCATATTAGGTATTTTGGTAAAAATATCACATTATGGGAATCTCCAAATCGACTAAATTCATGTAATTTGAGAATTTTCCACTTAAAGCGAGAAAAATTGAGGTGTCTGGTTAGTAAATAAAGTGAAAATCTCATAGGATTGTGGTGTTGATAAACACCAAAAGTCAAGAGAATGTACAACACATGGATTTGAATAAAACTACGAATTACATAAAACAAAGGAAGATACAAAAAAGATTTTGTTTACAAAATTGACTAGTATAGTCACAATAGAAGCTCCACATAACTCTACTCCACATTTGATACCATATCTAAACTTTGATCCAAGTGTGGTTGATGTGCACGAGTGAGGCCTTCTTTGGCTTTTAGAGCATGCCTTTCTGGAATCTTTATTCTAGAAAATGGTACTTCTTTGTTGGGTCTCCAAGACCAAACAATTGCATCTACAGTTTCCCACACTTGTGGGTCCTTATAGGTGACAACCCAATAACCCTTCCAACAATTACTGTAAGCTTGAGTATCTGTCATCCCACTTTTTCTCGCGCAAGGTGCCCAATATTGAATCAAAAGTTTTTTGTAGTTTGGTGATGTAGGCTCATTATCAATGTCAGATAAAGTCATTGCAAGCCACACTGGATAGATTTCTGTGTCACTCGGAACAAGCATAAGAAAGTCACCTTGGTGCACATCAGACATAGGGTCAAACTCTTCCCTTGGCCTATCTCATTGAGGCCCACAAAAATGATCATTCAAATCTTCAAGGCCTAGGAATCTTTCTGCTCCTTGTTGAAAATTCATTGTAGTGCTTTGTAGGTGAGAATATTCTTGAGTTTTTGGCCAAAAAATTTCATACAAGACTCCCTCTGATATGATTGCTTTTCCAATCTCTTCAATTACCTTACTCCAATAATCTATCACGGGTCTATAATATCATGGAACACTTTAACCATTCCCTAAATTTTTCCAAAATTTTATATAGTTCTTTAGCCCCAAAATGACTTCTTCGTGGGCCTTGACATACTCCGCCACCTCTGGTACCAGAGGTGGATCTCCATGTGGTAACATTGGCTTGCCTTCTGTGTCTGTTTTCCAAAGGCGAATACTTCCACTCCAACTTGATACACCTACATGTGCCTTATATTGCATCATTGGTGTCTCATCCTGCATAAAGAACCTGAACTGAAGCGGTTTGGAATGTCCAACAAGTATGTCTTGTCCATCACAAAGATAGCCATCACAATATTTCTTGAAATCGGGGATCTTTGTGAGAAAAAATGGAGCTGGAGATGAAGATGAGCTGTTTCGTAATGTATCCATCAAATGTGGCAAAGTATAGGTTTGTGTAAATCTCAACTTCTCTGAAAACCTACTAAACATGGCGTGTATGTCCTCATGTGTATGCCCATCTATTAAAAATCCTAGCTGGATGGGTTTGAAAACACTCCTTGCAACAAGCATTGACAAATAGGCAAATAAGTATCGATTTTTGTTTTCCTCTGCACAATTATCCAATTGTAGCAACAAGTTCTCTGGCAACCTGCAAATGTTGACCCCAATTCCTCTTTCTGCAATTTTTGATGGTTGCACAATGGGCTCTTTTCCATCACTCAAGTTATGGTAGTTCAAAGCATCCCTTGAGTTCAAAGCATGTAGTAGTGAAATATTGCTCCTTGGAAGTCCATTTGTTACTAGATCACCAAGAGGATGCTTATCTATCCTCTCTAGGTTATGTAAACAATTAGCAATTGAGCCAATTGTAAGATTTGGATCAGCTGGCCACAAACCATTCAAGACAAAGTGTCCGTAATGACCTTCTCCATGTGCATAATGGATCATGCCAATCAATGCCACCTGTAGATTATATCCTGAATCCACACCCTTAGGAACAATGCGTAATCTAGGAATGGCAGTCTTCTTTTGATCCATCTTATCATGGATTATGCATACATATTCTTGTGGTTGAGTTTCTGAATATGTGCGCCATGCATAATATAGGCTTCTACAACTCTTTTGTTGTGCCATGTGAACTTCTGTCTCCCTCAAGAGAAGAGCTCTCTCTTCAAGAGAAGGTTTAGCTTCTAACCTGGCCTTGATTGAGCTACAAATATTGCACTTAGAGAACTCACTCGTCTTTGTTAAAGTGACATGTTGGTACTCTTTGTTCCAAATTCTACCAAAAGACTGGGATAGATTCTTCTCATAGCCCATTTGGTCAAGTTTCGTGTTGATTTCACATAAAATATCCACTTGTTTGTATGTTGATGGAATCAGCAATTGAGTCTCTCTTGAGCCATCTAGCAGTGTTCTACTTCTATGTGGCATCTTCTCAAAGTTGTTTTCCACAAATTCATTTAGCAGTGCTCTTGCTAAGCTAGTATGTTGAAGTCCCCTTCTCAATGTACATGTGTTCCCATGTACATATTGGCACACACCATTTTCAAGTTCTCCTTGTATCGATAAAATGATGTCTTTGATATTCCATGCAGCTCATACCATGCTCTACAGCAAACAATAGAGACATTTAGCCTGAATTGGTATCGTGACTTCTCATCTTTTTGATAGCATATAGAAAGAACATCATAAACATAGTTAGTGCGTGATTTTTAAGACTCTCCCCAAAATTGTTGTCGTAACCTTGTCACCATATCACGATCTGCAAACTGGCAACATTTTTGTGCACAACAATCAATGCATGAGACCTTTTGAATTGATTTGTTTGAAAAGTAAAAAGTGGAAGCTGGTGCTGCTTTTGATTTTTGAGTCCTGTTCATGAAAGTGTATCGTCTCTTCCTTGAAAATTGGACAAACATTACTCCCATCAAGTTTTTTTCCAACATTGTCATCATTGGATACATCCTCATATGTAGCATGCATGCCATCAACAGGAAAAAAGCGTTGTAATGGGCTCCCATTCAACATTGTTGTCTGCTTGATGGGCCACTTTAGCAAAGTGATGCTACCCACTTCAACCACATCATCAATGCTTGCATTTTCTCTTTCAATACCCACACCCACATAATCATTACCAAGTTCCTGAAAGTTGACATAATCATGTGGAAATACATATAAGATGGTCCCTTCATTCATGGTTTGTATCATTGTGTCATCTTTTAAAAGGACCCTCTGATTTCTCCAAGACTCTCGAATCACTGCTTCAAATTCTGGGCTTGTCATAGGTATTGCATCTGTAACTAGAGGATCAGAATGATCCTGTTCTTCATCACCATTGTGGCTTTCGTGTGGATCAATTAAGTTCCCATTCAATATAGAAGATTGCAAAAGAATCTTTGACCATCGAGCAAAACTCCATAATGAACCTTGGAGAGATGAAGTATCCATTGTAGGAAAAGGTAGGACCACATCCTTCAAGCATTCCTCCACTAGTATGGAGACATTTCCTTTCCATATCTTTGTACCACCACAAGTGGAATCTAGATCTGTTCTACACACACAACCAATACCAACAATTTCATTGTCAAGTATCATATGTACTTTCTCCCAGATTCGAAGTCCATCTTGTAAGTGAAAACTATTACATTGTTAAATCCATAGTCATAGAAAAATACTCTTCAAACAAAAAATCATGCTACAACATGAAAAAGGTTTGCATAGGTTGGACAAGTGGTGAACCTTGAGACCAAATCCTCCTTGCTATATTAATGGAAGCAAGGTTGGAAATATGGTGGATCTTGAAACCAAAGCCTCCTTGCTATATTAGAGCATAGGTTGGACAAGTGGTGGACCTAGTTGTAATACCCACTGCCACCTATCAACTACTATAGGACTATGCTTTCCAATGTCCAAGTATCCCTTGAGTCTTGCAAGGTTGAACACGTGGTGGATCTTGAAACTAAAATCCCCTTTCGATATCAGAGCATAGCTTGGACAAGTGGTGGACCTAGTTATAATGCCCAATATCCAAGGTGAAATACCTTAGGACCTTGCTACCTTGGTTGCCAATGTTTACGTAGCCCCTCCTTTCTTTAATGGAAGCAAGGTTGGACAAGTGGTGGACCTTGAAACCAAATCCTCTTTGCTATATTAGAGCATAGGTTGAACCTAGTTGTAATACCCACTGCCACCTATCAACTACTATAGGACTATAATTTCCAATGTCCAAGTATCCCTTGAGTCTTGCAAGGTTGAACACGTGGTGGATCTTGAAACCAAAATCCCCTTTCTATATCAGAGCATAGCTCGGACAAGTGGTGGACCTAGTTATAATGGCCAATATCCAAGTTGAACTACCTTAGGACCTTGCTACCTTGCTTGCCAATGTTTACGTAGACCCTCCTTTCTTTAATGGAAGCAAGGTTGGACAAGTGGTGGACCTTGAAACCAAAGCCTCTTTGCTATATTAGAGCATAGGTTGGACAAGTGGTGGACCTAGTTGTAATACCCACTGCCACCTATCAACTACTATAGGACTATGCTTTCCCATGCCCAAGTATCCCTTGAGTCTTGCAAGGTTGAACACGTGGTGTATCTTGAAACCAAAATCCCCTTTCTACATCAGAGCCTAGCTTGGACAAGTGGTGGACCTAGGTATAACGCCCAATATCCAAGTTGAACTACCTTAGGACATTGCTACCTTGCTTGCCAATGTTTACGTAACCCCTCCTTTCTTTAATGGAAGCAAGGTTGGAAAAGTGGTGGATCTTGAAACCAAAGCCTCCTTGCTATATTAGAGCATAGGTTGAACCTAGTTGTAATAGCCACTGCCACCTATCAACTACTATAGGACTATAATTTCCAATGTCCAAGTATCCCTTGAGTCTTGCAAGGTTGAACACGTGGTGGATCTTGAAACCAAAATCCCCTTTCTATATCAGAGCATAGCTCGGACAAGTGGTGGACCTAGTTATAATGTCCAATATCCAAGTTGAACTACCTTAGGACCTTGCTACCTTGCTTGCCAATGTTTACGTAGACCCTCCTTTCTTTAATGGAAGCAAGGTTGGACAAGTGGTGGACCTTGAAACCAAAGCCTCTTTGATATATTAGAGCATAGGTTGGACAAGTGGTGGACCTAGTTGTAATACCCACTGCCACCTATCAACTACTATAGGACTATGATTTCCAATGCCCAAGTATCCCTTGAGTCTTGCAAGGTTGAACACGTGGTGTATCTTGAAACCAAAATCCCCTTTCTATATCAGAGCATAGCTTGGACAAGTGGTGGACCTAGTTATAACGCCCAATATCCAAGTTGAACTACCTTAGGACATTTCTACCTTGCTTGCCAATGTTTACGTAACCCCTCCTTTCTTTAATGGAAGCAAGGTTGGAAAAGTGGTGGATCTTGAAACCAAAGCCTCCTTGCTATATTAGAGCATAGGTTGGACAAGTGGTGGACCTAGTTGTAATACCCACTGACACCTATCAACTACTATAGGGATATGCTTTCCAATGTCCAAGTAGCCCTTGAGTCTTGCAAGGTTAAACAAGTGGTGGATCTTGAAACCAAAATCCCCTTTCTATATCAGAGCATAGCTTGGACAAGTGGTGGACCTAGTTTTAACGCCCAATGTCCAAGGTGAACTACCAGATGACCTTGCAACCTTGGTTGACAATTTTTATGTAGCCCCTCCTTTATTTAATGGAAGCAAGGTTGGAAAAGTGGTGAATCTTGAAATCCAAACCCTTTGGCTATATTAGAGGATAGCTTGGACAAGTGGTGGGCTTAGTTGTAGTATCCAATGTCCACGGTCCAAGGTGAATGGAAAGGCCTTACTTCCAAAAAAAAAGTCGTACAAGTGGTTCTCCTTGAAACCAAAACCTCCTTAGTGTATTAGAACATAGCTTGGACAAGTGGTGGACCTAGTTGTAATGGTGAATGTCCAAAGCAAACTATTATAGGACCTTGCTTCCCAAATCAAGTTTGGACAAGTGGTGGATCTTGAAACCAAAACTCCCTTGCTCTATTACAACGTAGCTTAGACAAGTGGTGGACCTAGCTGTCATGGAAAATGTTCAATGTGAACTGCTACAGGACCTTGCTATTAAATGTCTAAGTAGAGCTAGCTTCTTTAATGGAATCAAGGTTGGGAAAGTGGTGCATCTTGAAACCACAAGCCCTTTACTCTATTAGAGCATAGCTTGGACAAGTGAGGGACCTAGTTTTAATGTGTGATGTCCAAAGGAAAGTATTGCAAGACCTTGCTTTCCAATATTTGAATTGGTCAAGTGGTTAAAACTAAGTATAAAACTTTGACCGTTTTCTTCCCGAATTGCCAAAAAGCTAGTTTTAGACACCCCTAAATGAAAATGGTTTAGGGTGGCCTTAAACAACGTTTTTTCAAAGACTTGAACTAAAGGGTTGCCAAAGAGTAATGAAAATTTCTTATGGCTTGAATTGCCTGAGTATGTGAAAACAAGCCTAGGTTTTCCATGAGGCAAAATGTGACAAAAAAGAACTGTTGTCTCTTATGACATAATAAGAACATTAGAAACTTAGGATTGGCCATGTGGCCTAAACTTTGGCAAGTGCAGTGGTGGCCAAGTTTCTTGGCACAGTGTGCACTTGGTCCTATATGTGTTGACCACTTGGCTAAATCTAGGACCATAAGGCCAAACCTTTGGCACCTTAAATATAGTATGGGACATAATCTAGAAGTGCTTTAGTAAATTAGTAGTCTAATTATTATGTTAAATATTTATTTTATATTTAAGTATATGCTAAATATAATTTATGTTCAAAATTTCACTAATGACGAATGTTCCCATTTAGCACTCCAGATGCGGGGTCTTAGGGCAATGCCACAATGGGGTGCATCCAACGAGGCAGCGCTTCCACGCGAGGTTTGGGGGTAGCGCTCTTGATGGGGATGCAAAATATAGCGCTCTCGATGGCGGGGCTTTGGAGGATGATTTTGGGATATTGTTCCGGGCGGGGTCCGGGGCAGCACCACGGGTGGGGTCAAGGGGCGGCGCCCCCGTGGGGCTAAGGGCAGCACCCATAGATTTTTTTAAAAAAATTGGATTCCTAGTATAGAGTTACGCATGTTTTGCATCTTTTCAACCATGATTTCTTTAATTTTGGCCGTGTGAATTGGTTAATGTTTTATACTGCTTTTGTTTTTTTTAAATCTTATGATAAAATGTGGACTTGTAGCTTGCATGACATTCTAATAAACCCTATCAAGATTAGGCACAGAGAGAGCGCACGAGCAACGCACACAGAGAAAGCACATGAGCAGCAAACACAGATAAAGCGCACGCTCATCGCACACAGTTGGAGTATACGCGCGCGTGTTGGAGCGACCCGGCATTGTACACAATGCACAGATGGAGCACACATGATTGACAGTTCACGCACAGGATAAAGAAACAGCATCGTACACAACGCTTTCCAGAAGGGAAGCATCAGGCATAGCTTCTTCTCAGGAGACATTGCACACCTCACGAATAGGGGTATTTCTCTCTCTCTCTCACTCTCTGTCTTTCTCCATATAGAGAAGATGGTTCTCTGTAACTCTTTCTTGCACACACACACTCTCATCAGAAGACAGAGATACATAGTTTAAAAGTATTCCCACACACATACACATATTCCCACACATCGTCTTCCTCTCTTCCACATACATAACCACAGTGAAATCTGTTATCTTGCTGTCTCTCTCTCTTGAAAATACATGCACATATTCCCACACATCATCTTCCTCTCTTCCACATACATAAACACAGTGAAATCTGTTATCTTTCTCTCTCTCCTCTCTCTAGAAAACATGTATCTCTCTCTCTATCTATCTCTGTATCTTGCTGTCTCTCTCTTGAAAATACATGCTTATGTATGTGTCCGTCTGTGTTATCTATGTGTATGTATGTATATTTGTGTTGTTTCATTGTAATACTCATACATAATGAAGGTACACAATTACACTGAATTACAATATGCACACATAGTATACATACATACATAAATATCTCAGATAACTAACACATTGTAATACTAGTAAACTTGAATGGAAGAGTTACTTGCGTGATATGTTAAAGTCGATTCTTGTAGCGAGTTCTAGATCTATGCTGAGCTGATTTTCCTCTAATCCATTTGTAGATCTGATTGTAACTTCTGTTTCTCAACAAAAGTAGTGTTGTTTAGTGATACACCTAATGGACATAAGTGGCTGAAACTACGACATGTAGACCAAAAGTACGTGTATTTCTTTGTATGAATAGATACACTAGTTGGTGACCCTTACCACAAGTGGTGGACCTTGAGACCAATGGACTATAAGGACATCCAAACAATACCTTGTACACTCAATCCTTCTTGGTATCTAGGTTGGACAAGTGGTGGACCTTGTTCAAATTCTCTAACCACTCTCTCTAACATGGTAACATAATTTAGGTGTGATAAATTGATATCTATGCAAACTAACATTAGTTTAGGCTTGTTAATTTGAATTTGTTTGAATTTATGTACAATATAATGATTTGAGGTTTGCAAATTTGAATTTAGGCAGGATAATCACATCTTTTTGTGGTAAACTTAAATTTAAAATCAATTTTGCGTGTAATATTTTAAATTTAAGCGGTAAAATTTGAATTTAATCAGAAAGTTTGAATTTTAAAATTTGGGCGGGATATTTTAAATTTAGGCGGCGTTAAGATCTGAATTTTAAATTTAGGCGGGAAGGTTTGGAATTTATAGCACGATCTCCCTTACATAAGAGAGTATAGGTTGGACAAGTGGTGGACCTTCAAGCCAGAGCATCCATGCTATTGGACATGATAGGGAGGGGGATAATAAAATTGTGAGCTTTTACTTCAGAGCTTTTTTCAAACATTTGGAGCTTTTTTCATTGCATGCTCAAATAAGCTTATTGTCTATGAGTACGAGGGGAAGCAAATTGAGTACTACCTATGAACCATTTGAGGAGAATGATAGCCAATGGAGCTTTCCATTATATATATATATATATATATATATATATGTATGTATATATGTGTATATGTATGTATACATATATGTATGTATATATGTGTATATGTATGTATACATATATGTATGTATATATATATATATATATGTATACATACATATATACATATACATACATACATATATATATATATATATATATATATATAGAGAGAGAGAGAGAGAGAGAGAGAGAGAGAGAGAGAGAGAGAGTCAGGGAACTTCAAGACATTTCCTCCCAAATTTTTCTCTCACAATCTTCTGACGCTATGTAACCACTGCATATTGCCGATCCTTTGGAGGGCATTGCTCTTAGAGGCCTTCCTTGCCAATGCATATGTACGTTGATTTTGGATGATCACGGTGGATTTCGTAGTCTTCTTTCTAGTATACTATGTCCTACATAGCTCTCAAAGTGGAGCGACATTTAATGAAGGTCTTTGACTTACACGAGAAGTGTAGGGAAGGGTACTACTAATACTCTTTGTATCCATCCACCTTGTTCTAAGTTGTGCCCATCACCATCTTAGAAAGAACTGGTGGTATTGGTAATTAATTACTTAATCCTTTTGACTGCAGTAGGATCAGGCGGCATTCACCCATGCGTTGTTGTGCATTTGCAAAGACCAGATTGATCTAGAAGCAATCGATAGCTGCAGTAAAAATAATGAGGGAAAAACCAAACGACAAGATCTTGAGTACATGGAGTTATTCGCTATTTCTTTGTCACATGTGGATCGATAAAGCATACTTGTATGTGACTTAGCGACTGTGCAAACACCTCAAGACAAACGAGATATTGAAAGCTTAAATCCATCGCGACTGTGCACCCGAGATTGAACTCAAAGAGCTGAACATCGTCATCCACATGACACACATCTGGACATCTGGCGACATACTAATGATTGGCTCTGAGCAATAATATACATTTTTTAGTCCTCCAAGCATTGACGTTGGATACATGTCAGGAGAATTTTTTCAAATACCTCTAGGTTTCATGTACGTATTCTTTACCAGTATGTCTGTACCCATGTCCTTTTTATAGGAATCTTGAAAGATCCCTTGGGCTTAGGAGAAACGGAAAAGGAAAGGGCAAAGTTTTCATTGGAAATCAATAGTATGTAGTAGTGATTCTGGTATATATTTGGAAGCTTGAGAACGTTGAAGCAAAAGTAAAAGGAGCATAATTTTTTCATTTAGTGGAAGCTTGGTAGTGTGTAGATCCGTGGAATGATGACGAGTGAGCATAGATGGAAATGTCTAGCTGGGGAGGGATGTGTTGAGCCACAAAGGCAAGTTCAAGGGTGCCAGGTGCCGGACCACATCAAGCAAAGAGTTGAATGTATTTTTTAAGGAAAAATGACCAAAATATACCCCTCTAATTTGTGAAAAATTCGGTTGGATTCTTCAAGAGTTTCTAATCTTTACTCTTTTTGACAATTGAGATCCATTTTTGAGTGCTTAGCATGTAATTTGTCACAAATGAAGCGAATGAATCCGAAGCCTACATAACCAACTCAAATTTTGATTTTAGCATCTTGTATCGATACACAATCAATTTTCTTATAAAAGCTACAATTTTTTCAATCTTTGGAGGAATCTAATCTCACAATCAGGGCATTTTGGAATTATTTTAAATTTGAAGAGTATTTTGGGAATTTCCCTTTTAAAAAAATTATTTCCAGAACTCAGCCGTTCTCTCTCTCTCTCTCTCTCTCTCTCTCTCTCTTTTTGATCCCGCTAGAATACTATAATCTTATTAAAGATTAAGTCTTGGATGTGTACAGTAATTGTTTGCCAAAGCAACATCCATATTACATCTCATTTCCTGCCTTTTCATTCTGTACAGAATTAAACCTTTACAATTTACATAAGGCTTCTCAGAAGAAAGCCCTTTTCTTCATTTCCCGTCTGTACAAGAGAAAGCCTGCATCGGCAAAAGGCAGCAATGCGCACCATCAAAAAGGAAAATTTCCGCATTGAGTCCGTCCCATGCCCACAGATCTTCACAGCACTCCCAGCTTCTTCACCTTGTGATGTCGAGGGCTCTCATCCAGCTTTCCGTCGCTTGCATCATTGTCACTACAACAATCATCCTCCTCTTTCACAGCAAGCTTTTGGTCCCTGGAATCTCGAATCTTCTGCTTGATGTCATCCAGGGGGCCTTCGCGGTTGATTGGGTGCTCGTAGTGGCCATAGGGGTATGTGGTCTCATGCCCATAGGGAGTGATTTTGTAAGAGGACCACGGAACTCTGTCGCCGCCCCAGGCATTACCTCGGAACAACAAGACCGGACGTAGAAGAGTAGATGCAAAAGAAGCGCAGAGTTTCTCTCTCTCTCTCTCTCTCTCTCTCTCTCTCTCTCTCTCTCTCTCTCTGTGATGCGTGCAGGTGTCTGCAGAGAACGATAGATGCGATGCCGGAGTGAAGGAGTCGTCATGAGAGAGACTCGAGAGATGGTGATAGGTCCGAGTTTACAGAGATCTCTCCGTGCAGAGGATGAGGAGGTAGGAGGGTACGAATACGCAGGCAAGAGGTGGGTGAGGGAGAGGGAGGTGTAGCCATGGGGCAAGCACAGTATCATATGCGCCCGACAGCAGGAGATCAGGACTAGATGGCGCTCGTAGATTAGATGTATCATTGTACAATCATGTTCTGCAACAGTTACAGCCTCTTACAGGCAAGGATAATGGCGCATGCATGGGGAATTACACGTCTGCAAAGGATGGGTGTAAACAACAGCTCCCCCCGTTCATCAACACCCCGCCCAACACCTTGCCAACAGCTATCTATAGCGTCGCTATCATGCTCAAGAGCTCACAGTCCGTCTCCGCGCGCGCGGACGGTCTGCGAGCTTTTGCTAAGGATCTCACGTTTCCTTCAGTGTGGGCTCTCAAACTAGAATGTATTATCATAAGTAGGACTTCAAAACATCAATGCTTGGAGGACTAAAAAAGGTATATTATTGCTCAGAGCCAATCATTAGTATGTCGCTAGATGTCCAAATGTGTGTCATGTGGATGATGATGTTCAACTCTTATAATATCTTGGGAATATCTTTTGACGAATATCTTGGGAAAAGATTCTTTCATTGGTTCTCTTGCAATAAATTCCATAATATTGGAAGAAGAATTCCACTCATTCTGTCGTTGAGAGATGAAAGATTGTCTGCACGACTCTACACAATCTTCAAATTTGAGGCTTATATGCTAGATATTGTTTTTACCAAATATAGCACAATCTTAATATAATTTTTACCTTAGAAACCTTGAAGAAGATTGTGAGTGGAAGATTTGAAACTGGATATAGTTGTGGAAGAAGCAATTGAGTATGGCATTGGTGCTACACAACACATAGATAAAAGAATCTGGAAGCTGAATAACAAAGAATCTAGCACCGCCGCATGCTAAGTTTGAAAGTATCCTAAACAAGTAGCCAATGACATCATTAACGAATACAAATGCAAAGATGTCTAGCTAGAAAGATTTTTTTTGTAATGAAAATACTACACCTTGATTTCTAATCTTATTAGATGGATCCAGTCTATGAACTCTTTTTCTATGAACGCTTAGACTGTCTGTGTGTGGTCTTTGAGCTTTTCCTATATGAAGATTTGGAAACCAAATTGTTTTGACCTAGATCTTAAACAATAATCTTTCAACTCAACACTTACTAGTTACATCTTTGTGGTCTTTTGACATCACTCAAATTATTAAAAATGTTATTCTTCTATAAGCTTATAGACTATCTTCATTCATGCCATTGACTTGTGAGCTATTGTTGTATGAATATTTTAAAGCCAAGGCTTTATATACCAGGAACAAAGTTCAGAATACCGCTCTTTTAAGTTCAACACTTGTGCGCCTTTATAATTTTTGGGCCTCTTTGGATTGGTCCTACAATGTAAATTTTGTTCTTTTTCCATATAGTTCTTGCTATATAGAGACTTTATGACCAAATGGTGCCTACACAAGAAATAGTTTTGAATTAGTCTTGAGCAACATGTATTTACTTGATCAAAACAATCTACACACTCCAAAATTACTTGCTTTCAAATTAATTCCCTAGAAGGCATAGCGAAAGTAAGATTCATTTTGAGCAACATGTCTTTACTTGATCAAAACGATCTACACGCTCCAAAATTACTTGCTTTCAAAGTAATTCCCTAGAAGGCATAGCGAAAGTAAGATTCATTTTTTTGCGCTTATGTAGCATATGTAAAATCTACAGGTTCAAATGTATAAATATCCTTTATAGTTTCTTCAGTCCCATACTTGACCTTAATATATATTCTATCTTTAGTAAAATTTTCTATTATAATTGCTACTTTTGTTTTATCTAAATAGAAGCTTGCTCAAACCCCCAAAGTGTATACTTACCAATAGTCAAAAATCCTATCCTCAACCCCTTAGGGGAAGGGAGGGCCGAGGAACAAGGATACCCCCAAACTGTAAGTATAGCATGCGAGCTTTTCAATTGGGAATTTTTAAAAACTAGAAAATTTGCAATTATAAAAGAGGTTCTATTGCATTATGGGAAACAAATCCATAAATCTCTTAAAGAAAAGGGGTTGCCAAAGCATGCACTTGGATCATAGTACATGAAATTTCTCTATTTCCATGCAACATAGCTCATTATTTATCTACTTATTTGCAAGTCTTGTGCTAGAGCTACAATAGATGAAGAAATGCAAAGTTTTATATCACATGTAAGAAGCATCGATAGTCTATGTGAATGCTAGAATACTAGTGAGAATTAATTGCAATGAAAATATTTCTAAAGAGATTTTACTTTTCAAATCACATTCTTATGCACTTGTTTTGGATCCACAGGTCTTAAAATAGGTTCAATGTGGCACCTTCTAGGATAATGGTGTTAAATGTGCTTGATCTCCTTGTTAAGACGAATGCTCATATAAGAGATTGGATAACATGAAAATATTAGTAGTAAACAATGAAGGGCTCCCCCTTGTTGTAGGGATTGTGTGTTCTCCTCAATGTGTTTACCACTTTGGAGGTAACTTGAATTTATTGAGTAGTTTTAGTACGGGTATGCAGCATGAAGACAAGTTTCCCTACCATTTAACTGTCATATGTGTTTTCCATAGGAGTGACAACTCACATAATAATTCCGTAAACTTTCTCTCTTGTAGTTAACAATGCGCCTTGCTCGCTCCTCTCAATTTATGAGTGCCTATCTTCAAAGTCAATAATTCCCTTCACATACTATTTCCTAACAATGTAGCTATGTTATATACACTCACAACCTAGTGCATAGCATAAAGAAATTAAAGCGAACTTCTATAGTATAGAAGAAGATTTTGGTTGTGAATGACATAATAGAGGCACCACAATGTGTTTTTGTTTACGACGCTCACAATCTACTGCATAGCATGAAGAGCATAATTTGAACTATCATAGTATAAAAGAAGGCTTTGATCGTGAATGACACAATAGAGGCACCGTTTCGACTACTACAATTTTGTAGTCCAAGGTCTTCTCCTTCAAGGGTAGAGGGGCCATTGGCCAATAACGGACCAAAGTCCAAAACAAGGCCACCTTAAATGAAATGGAAATATTACCAAAAGATATAAAAAGCATGATTGGATGGCATTGGGAATGGCAAAAGCTTGATATGATCTATCTTTTCATATCAATTTCATTGCAAACTACCAATCCTATCATATAATTTTGATCATTCAAAGTGAATGTCCCTCTATTGGCCCTCATGTTTTAAGTAGCCTCATATTGGCCCCTTTACCCTACATTCATAGATGCATATGAGGATTTTGATTTCTTTGAATCTTACTATTTAGAAATTGCTTAGTAGAAAAGTAGTATCTTGGTCTTATAAATACTAATTTAAAAAAGCATACTACGCAAGCCTCTTGAGAAGCACTTAGAACAATGGTTTGTGGCATTTAATTGCTAACCATAATCACTAGCTTGTGTCAATACTCCGTATATATTATACTTTACTTTAAAATGGTTTGCTACTGGAATAGTGATAGAGAGAGTACATTAGGGTTGATGTCTTGAATCCAAGTGTATTGATGTAATAATGCATTGAAAAAGTTATTGTTTTGGGTACTACAATGAAACGTTAGCATCATGATTAAAAAGCTCTAAATTCTCTCTAAAAGCTCTAAATTAGAAGCTCACAAAAAATAAGCACTCGATAGGTAGGGAATCTAGTTGAATATTGTATGCATGCTATATGTAATAGAGCTAGCTTGGACAAGTGGTGGACCTTGGATCAAAACCCCATGTAAAACATATCATGCGCATTCCAAGCGGTGAGAAAGAATACCATTTAAGATATAGCCTTATAGGTTGGACAAGTGGTGGACCTTAACACCCAAATCTTCTTATTATAATGACATAGAGTGGAAAAGTGCTGAATCTTGAGACCAAACCACTCATGCTACTAGGGATAATAGGTTGGACAAGCGGTGGAACTTGAATTTAAACCCCCCATGTACAAAATATCGTGGGTTTAAGGTATTTCAATGGAGCCTAGCATCTTGGAGACATGGTGGAGCTTGCTTCTCTTCATGTTTCAATTGAGCATATCTTGGAGAAATGGTGGATCATCCTTCTCTCGACATTTCAATGGAGCCTAGCTTGGACAAGTGGTGGACATTTGCTTCTCTCTATGTTTCAATAGAGTTAGCTTGGACAAGTGGTGGACCTTGGAACCAAACCCCCATGTAAAACCTATCATGGGCATTCCAAGTGGTGAGAAAGAATAGCCTTATAGGTTGGACAAGTGGTGGACATTAACACCCAGGGCTTCTTAATATAATGACATAGAGTGGAAAAGTGGTGAATCTTGAGACCAAACCACTCATGCTACTAGGGATAATAGGTTGTACAACAGGTGGACCTTGAATTTAAACCCCACATATACAAAATATCGTGGGTTTAAGGTATTTCAATGGAGCCTAGCATCTTGGAGACATGGTGCAGCTTGCTTCTCTTCATGTTTCAATGGAGCCTATCTTGGACAAATGGTGGAGCATCCTTCTCTCCATGTTTCAATGGAGCCTAGCTTAGACAAGTGGTGGACCTTTGCTTCTCTCTATGTTTCAATAGAGTTAGCTTGGACAAGTGGTGGACCTTGGAACCAAACCCCCATGTAAAACCTATCATGGGCATTCCAAGTGGTGAGAAAGAATAGCCTTATAGGTTGGACAAGTGGTGGACCTTAACACCCAGATCTTCTTAATATAACGACATAGAGTGGAAAAGTGATGAATCTTGAGACCAAACCACTCATCTACTTGGGATAATAGGCTGGACAACTGGTGGACCTTGAATTTAAACCCCACATATACAACATATCGTGGGTTTAAGGTATTTCAATGGAGCCTAGCAGCTTGGAGACATAGTGCAGCTTGCTTCGCTTCATGTTTCAATGGAGACTATCTTGGACAAATGGTGGAGCATCCTTCTGTCCATGTTTCAATGGAGCCTAGCTTGGACAAGTGGTGGACCTTTGCTTCTCTCTATGTTTCAATAGAGTTAGTTTGGACAAGTGGTGGACCTTGGAACCAAACCCCCATGTAAAACCTATCATGGTCATTCGAAGTGGTGATAATGAATACCCTTTGAGATATAGCCTTATAGGTTGGATAAGTGGTGGACCTTAACACCCAGATCTTCTTAATATAATGAAATAGAGTGGAAAAGTGGTGAATCTTGAGACCAAACCACTCGTGCTACTAGGGATAATAGGTTGGACAAGTGGTGGACCTTGAATGTAAACCCCCCATGTACAAAATATCGTGGGTTTAATGTATTTCAATCGAGCTTAGCATCTTGGAGACATGGTGGAGCTTGGTTCTCTTCATGTTTCAATGGAGCCTATCTTGGAGAAATGGTGGAGCATGCTTCTCTCCATGTTTCAATGGAGCCTAGCTTGGATAAGTGGTGGACGTTTGCTTCTCTCTATGTTTCAATAGAGTTAGCTTGGACAAGTGGTGGACCTTGGAACCAAACCCCCATGTAAACCTATCATGGGAATTCCAAGTGGTGGGAAAGAATACCATTGAAGATATAGCCTTATAGGTTGGACAAGTGGTGGACCTTAACACTCAGATCTTCATAATATAATGACATAGAGTGGAAAAGTGGTGAATCTTGAGACCAAACCACTCATGATACTAGGGATAATAGGTTGGACAACTGGTGGACCTTGAATATAAACCCCACATATACAAAATATTGTGGGTTTAAGGTATTTCAATGGAGCCTAGCATCTTGGAGACATGGTGCAGCTTGCTTCTCTTCATGTTTCAATGGAGCCTATCTTGGCAAAATGGTTGAGCATCCTTCTCTCCATGTTTCAATGGAGCCTAGCTTGGACAAGTGGTGGACCTTTTCTTCTCTCTATGTTTCAATAGAGTTAGCTTGGACAAGTGGTGGACCTTGAAACCAAACCCCCATGTAAAACCTATCATGGTCATTCCAAGTGGTCAGAAAGAATACCCTTTAAGATATAGCCTTATAGGTTGGACAAGTGGTGGACCTTAACACCCAGATCTTCTTAATATAGTGACATAGAGTGGAAAAGTGGTGAATCTTGAGACCAAACCACTTATGCTAGTAGGGATAATAGGTTGGACAAGTGGTGGACCTTGAATGTAAACCCCCCATGTGCAAAATATCGTGGGTTTAATGTATTTCAATGGAGCCTAGCATCTTGGAGACATGGTGCAGCTTGCTTCTCTTCATGTTTCAATGGAGCCTATATTGGACAAATGGTGGAGCATCCTTCTCTCCATGTTTCAATGGATCCTAGCTTGGACAAGTGGTGGACCTTTGCTTC
Organism: Adiantum capillus-veneris; assembly: GCF_014529385.1. Lineage (NCBI taxonomy): Eukaryota > Viridiplantae > Streptophyta > Polypodiopsida > Polypodiales > Pteridaceae > Adiantum > Adiantum capillus-veneris. The sequence continues at coordinate 149,366,496 of NC_140932.1, read as the reverse complement.
TCTCTATGTTTCAATAGGGTTAGCTTGGACAAGTGGTGGACCTTGGAACCAAACCCCCATGTAAAACCTATCATGTGCATTCCAAGTGGTGGGAAAGAATACCATTTAAGATATAGCCTTATAGGTTGGACAAGTGGTGGACCTTAACACCTAGATCTTCTTAATACAATGACATAGAGTGGAAACGTGGTGAATCTTGAGACCAAACCGCTCATGATACTAGGGACAATAGGGTGGACAAGTGGTGGACCTTGAATTTAAACTCCACATGTACAAAATATCGTGGGTTTAAGGTATTTCAATGGAGCCTAGCATCTCGGAGACATGGTGCATCTTGCTTCTCTTCATGTTTCCATGGAGCCTATCTTGGACAAATGATTGAGCATCCTTCTCTCCATGTTTCAATGGAGCCTAGCTTGGGCAAGTGGTGGAGCTTTGCTTCTCTCTATGTTTCAATAGAGTTAGCTTGGACAAGTGGTGGACCTTGGAACCAAACCCCCATGTAAAACCTATCATGGTCATTCCAAGTGATGGAAAAGAATACCCTTTAAGATATAGCCTTATAGGTTGGACAAGTGGTGGACCTTAACACCCAGATCTTCTTAATATAATGACATAGAGTGGAAAAGTGGTGAATCTTGAGTCCAAACCACTCATGCTACTAGGTATTATAGGTTGAAAAAATGGTGCACCTTGAATGTAAAACCCCCATGTACAAAACATCGTGGGTTTAAGGTATTTCAATGGAGCCTAGCATCTTGGAGACATGGTGCAACTTGCTTGTCTTCATGTTTCAATGGAGCCTATCTTGGACAAATGGTGGGGCCTTCTTCGCTCCATGTTTCAATGGAGCCTAGCTTGGACAAGTGGTGGACCATTGCTTCTCTCTATGTTTCAATAGAGTTAGCTTGGACAAGTGGTGGACCTTGGAACCAAACCCCTATGTAAAACCTATCATGTGCATTCCAAGTGGTAGGAAAGAATACCATTTAAGATATAGCCTTATAGGTTGGACAAGTGGTGGACCTTGGAACCAAACCCCCATGTAAAACCTATCATGTGCATTCCAAGTGGTGGGAAAGAATACCATTTAAGATATAGCCTTATAGGTTGTACAAGTGGTGGACCTTAACACCTAGATCTTCTTAATATAATGACATAGAGTGGAAACGTGGTGAATCTTGAGACCAAACCGCTCATGATACTAGGGACAATAGGTTGGACAAGTGGTGGACCTTGAATTTAAACTCCACATGTACAAAATATCGTGGGTTTAAGGTATTTCAATGGAGCCTAGCATCTCGGAGACATGGTGCATCTTGCTTCTCTTCATGTTTCCATGGAGCCTATCTTGGACAAATGATTGAGCATCCTTCTCTCCATGTTTCAATGGAGCCTAGCTTGGGCAAGTGGTGGAGCTTTGCTTCTCTCTATGTTTCAATAGAGTTAGCTTGGACAAGTGGTGGACCTTGGAACCAAACCCCCATGTAAAACCTATCATGGTCATTCCAAGTGGTAGGAAAGAATACCATTTAAGATATAGCCTTATAGGTTGGACAAGTGGTGGACCTTAACACTCAGATCTTCTTAATATAATGACATAGAGTGGAAAAGTGATGAATCTTGAGACCAAACCACTCAAGCTACTAGGGATAATAGGTTGGACAAGTGGTGGACCTTGAATTTAAACCCCACATGTACAAAATATCATGGGTTTAAGGTATTTCAATGGAGCCTAGCATCTCGGAGACATGGTGCAACTTGCTTCTCTTCATGTTTCAATGGAGCCTATCTTGGAGAATGGTGGATCATCCTTGTCTCCATGTTTCAATGGAGCCTAGCTTGGACAAGTGGTGGACCTTTGCTTCTCTCTATGTTTCAATAGAGTTAGCTTGGACAAGTGGTGGACCTTGGAACCAAACCCCCATGTTAAACATATCATGGACATTCCAAGTGGTGAGAAAGAATACCATTTAAGATATAGCCTTATAGGTTGGACAAGTGGTGGACCTTAACACCAATATCTTCTCAATATAATAACATAGAGTGGAATGAATCTTAAGACCAAACCACTCATGCTACTAGGAATAATAGGTTGGATAATTGGTGGACCTTGAATTTAAACCCCCATGTACAAAGTATCGTGGGTTAAAGGTATTTCAATGGAGCTTAGCATCTTGGAGACATGGTGTAGCTTGCTTCTCTCCATGTTTCAATGGAGCCTATCTTGGAGAAATGGTGGAGTATTCTTCTCTCCATGTTTTAATGGAGCCTAGCTTGGACAAGTGGTGGACCTTTGCTTCTCTCTATGTTTCAATAGAGTTAGCTTGGACAAGTGGTGGACCTTGGAACAAAATTCCCATGTAAAACATATCATGGGCATTCCAAGTGGTGAGAAAGAATACCATTTAAGATATAACCTTATAGGTTGGACAAGTGGTGGAACTTAACACCCAATTCTTCTTATATTAATGACATAGAGTGGACAAATGATGAATCTTGAGACCAAACCACTCATGCTACTAGGGATAATAGGTTTTCCATGTTTCAATGGAGCTGAGCTTGGACAAATGGTGGAGCTTGCTTCTCTCCATGTTGATTTTGGAACTAGCTTGGATAAGTGGTGGAGCTTTGCTGTGCAAGTCTTCATAATACAATAACATATAGGTTGGTTACATGGTGAATCTTAAGGCCATACCTCCCATTTTACTCGAGATGATAGGTTGGAAAAGTGTTCAACCTTCTATCATTTCTCCATGCCTATATATTAGACAATTAGTAGACCTCGAATCTCTCCATGTTGTCTAGAGTTGAGCTTGGACAAGTGGTGGACCTTGCTTCTCTCTTCCCTTAGTTTACTAGCTTAAAAGATCACTATGTATACTTGCTTAGATCTAGCTTGAACAAGTGGTGGACCTTGTATTCACACAAACTTAATCCATTACTAAAAAGTATATGTTAAAATAACATTTGTTTTTTTTTTTCCAGGAAAGATGGCTTCAAAAACACAGGTTTCAAGGGTTGCTATCTCAGTTGACTATACTTGCAATGATCTTAGGAAATGGCATTTGGAAACACATGGTATAGGGGGTGCACAATTTCATAAGGTGCATCTATTTATTGCCAAAAAGGAGAATGAAAGCTTGTTTGAAGATGTTGGACAAGTTGTGGAAGCATCTGTCTCTGTAGTTGATAGTCATCCGGAGGTGGAATGCATTGACATTCTAGTTCCAATGAATCTAGAATTTCAACTATCTCCAGGAGCATATGCATTGGAGAGCATGTCTAGAAACAAAGAAGAGACAATGTTTTCTCGAGGATGGAAGTTTACAGAATCAATCCAAATATCACAGCAGATCAACTTCAAAGCTACATCATTGCCACACTATAACGAAAAAAGGTGAAAGCTTCACGACCACCATTCACAAACAAGCAAGCAAAAGTGCAGAAAGTAGTAGCTAAGCGAACTATTTCTATTTTGGATGTAGACAATGCATCTTTTGCATCCTCATCAATAGAGGGTTCACTATCAAAGATGAGAATTGTGGATCGAGATATTTTAGAAGCTGAGGCCATGAAAGGACAAGAAAAAGATACAGGTGGAATGAATAAGTACATAAACTATTTTCCTTTCCAATATAGGGAATTTGATATCCCTATTCAAAATTGTTGGCTTGCTCCTTATCACTATAATGCACTTATTATGGATAAAAAAACACGCTGAAAGTGTGTTATTTGGATTTTCATGGAGATAACCAAGCCTGCAACATGTGCATATTTGATGCATGTTCGAAATGCAAAGTCAAAGAAGGGGACTCCTTTGGTAGTAGAAGAGGTAGAAGAGAAAAAAATTAAAGATTATCATTATTGGATTCTTGATGGGCAGCATTCAATCTATGTTGCAAAAGTTTTGCTTCACAATGAACAAAACAACAAAGAGATATTTGAAAGACTGATTGGCGTGTATAAATTTAGAAAGGCTCGCATTGTTGTGAATGCTCCTCCATTTGTTGCAACTGCTATATCTGCCATTGCAAATGAGGAGGCTCAGGCATTGTATGTCAAGCAACCTTACAACCAAATATTGAGACATTTACGGAGTCAATGGATCTTCTCAGGATGACCATAAAGGCAGCAAGTGGAATTGCAGAGGGACATGCATCTCGTGCCGGATGGGATGTAAGTTATTTTCTTTGTCTTTCTGATAGTCTTTAATTAACAAATCTTGCTCAATAGTTTAATTATTTCTCTATTTCTTTTTAGGCTTTTCTTTGATTGGCAAGAATGAGTGCAACAGCAAGTTGGATTTCTAAACAGGCACACATGGTCACGTACTCTGATCCAATTTATGACTGCTGGTGGTTATAAATCATTGAAAGGCTAGAAGAGGAGAAGAAGAAACCCCCAAAAAATGTATTTAAATACCTTTGTGGCCTTGAGGAATCAGAGGTAAAGACTATTCAAAAAGAGATTACAGATGAGAAGATTTTACTGTCAAAGAGTGCAAAGGATGGTGATGCAACTGACATGTATGATCGAATCAAGCAGTTGAAGCAAGACAAATTGATTCAAGGTGCACTTTTTGAAGGCTTCAACAATTTGAATGAGTCTTCACCATGTAAAGACTGGGAGGAGGTGGTCAAAATGTATAATATCAATGATGTTGTTTATAAAACACTTTTAATGCTATGCGAGGAATGGCTCAAATCTAGTTTGAAGCGTGGAACAAAGAAAATGGCTTTTCCAGATGGAGCAATAAAATTCATGCAATGGGCAATTCACCTTCAAAAGGAGAAAATTGAGCATAGAGATTTGCCATGGTCAATCTATGTGGTGAGCCTACAAATGGAAGGCAATCTCTACTTGATGCGCCACTTCAATAACAAAGTGCCTATTGGCTTATGTGTTTTAGATATGACAAAACACCTTGGAGGTAGTTTGAAGTGGGGTGAGGAGACATTTAACAATGCTTTGGATGAGATCTTGACTATTGCTGGAGGGTCAACAGATCCTGGATTTGTCTTTCTTCCATTTGTGGATTTCACTAACTTCATAAAATTGCAATGTGCCTTTCACGCCATGGGAGATAATCTGAGCTACTATTGTTGTGGTGCACTGCATCACTTTCCATCATCTCCTTGCACAGGAGCAATTCAATTCCTAACAGTTATTGCCTTCTTCGGACAAGGCAATGCATTTGAAGACCTGAGAAGAAGACAGAGGAACATCCCATGCCAATTGATTGTTCTCTTCTTCGAGTAGCAGATAAAGATATGTCAGATTTGCAATATTTGGAGGCCAAAAAAAGAGCTTTGGTTAAGCACTACATTCATACATATTGTTTTGAAGACCGCAAGCTTGTTGATGTTTTTGGTGATGGCTCCTTGGTTGCACAAGAAGGAATACAATAGAAAAAAGAAGTTATATGCTTAGTTGACAGTGTGGAGGAGGCAAAAAACGTGGAGACCAGGCTGCTAGACTTTGTTAAGTCTCATGAAGATATAGAAAAATGGGCTGGACTTCAACTATCCACTTTGCATCAGATGGAACTGTGCCTATTACAAAGGAGTGCTCTCCACGAAGAGAAGAAGAACAACAACAACAACATCCTCTATCAATGAAGGACTTTTTGGAAATGGAGACACGGATGTTTTGAGCTTCTTGTGCATGTTAGTGTTTCTTGTTGCTGATTTGACACTCTTAATGTTAGATTTTGCTTTATATAGTATTGATTGAGTTTGTATTTTTTATCTCAAGCATTTAAGGTTTGAATGTAAATAGTAAATTACTTGAGTTTTTGAATGGTGGATCTTTAGACTAAAACTATAACATTTGATACTCACGAAGACTTAATTACTTAAGAGCTTGAACTCAAAGTTTTGGACCTTTTATCAATACCCCCTTGATCTGCTACATTAGATCCTAGCATGGTTAAATGGTGATGCTTCATAAATTGAACCTAGCTTAGACAGGTGCTGGAGCCTAAATTTAAACTAACCTTGCTAGAAGGGATCTTATGTTTGGACTTTGAGAAGTAGCATAAGTAATCGATTAGAGCATAGATTAGACATGTGGTGGTGGCCTTAGAGACCAAAATCTTAATGAGCTTGGAAAGGTATTTAAGTATTGTGATTTACTTAGTTTTAGTACTCATTAAAGGCATAGCTTGACAAAAGGTGGACCTTACATGGATGCTAATTTCAAGAGGTGTGGTAGACCTTCAAACCAAGCTCATATAGCTTGGACATGTGGTAGACCTTGCATGGAGACTAGTTTAGACAAGTGTGGTACACCTTGAAACCAACACCCATTTGTTACATTAGCTTGGATGTCATTAAATATCTAATATCTAACCAACCCAAATGATTTTCTCATATTAAACAAATGAGAGATGGTCTGTCAAAGACCAAGGTAACTAATGAAGCTTAAATGACCTTAGGGTTAGCTTCATTAAAGACCTCCAATGGTTAGTGTTAAAAGTCCTTTGACCTTAAGCAGGTTAGGGCCGTGAGCTTGAGGTGGGAACCCGACCTAAACGTAAGCAAGCTAGGACTGTGCTTGAGGTGGAACCCAACCTAAACTTAAGCAAGCTAGGGCTGTGCTTAAGGTTGGAACCCGACCTAAACTTAAACAAGTTAGCGCTGTGCTTGAGGTGGGAACCCAACCTAAACTTCAACAAGCTAGGGCTGTGCTTGAGGTGGGAACTCCATGTAAGGTGCTTGACATGCTTGATGACTAAGGTACTTGAGGTACTTGTCACATTCAATAAAGAAGTTGCTTGAGAAGCTTTATATGCATAGGAGGTAAGATGCTTGAGTCAAAAAGAGAACCTACACACTTAATGAGGAAGTTTCTTGAGAAACTTCCTATGCATAAAAATACCAAAGTTAGGGGAATTCTAAAAGAGCACATGGGACACATGTGATTGGCTAAGAGGAGAGGGATCCAATGAGCTTGTAGCATGTAGAATTTTTGCCCAAAGCAAGGACGGGAGGTGCTAGGGGGATATACTCCACACACACACTCATTTGTAAGGCCATTCTCACTTGGTGAAAGTTTAGGAACACCACCTCCTTCTCCAAGCTTGTGAGAGTGAAAGCCTACACCAACACTCTTGGCTATGGAATGCAAATCCAACCAAGAGTCATGCTTCAATGCTTAAGCTTTCCATCTTCTCCATCTTCATTACTATGCTATTATGTATGCTAGCAAGAAGAGTAATGATAAGTGAGGAACTATTTATTTCTCCTATGGAATGTTTCTTCTTCCTCTTTTCTATGCTCATTCCCCGCTAGCTCTCTCCACCTTTGAAGGTGTTTGAGGCCTTGTGGCTAAGGCTTGGGATAGTTAATGCTTTCTACAAGTTTATGTTATGCTTGTGATGCATGAAGCTTTCCATCTTCATTGCATCACGTAGGTCACAAGGAACACAAAGATTGTATTGTACCAAGTCTCTCTTGATAGGAGAAACTATAATACAAATGCCTACAAGTTTATGTTATGATTGTGATGCATGAAGCTTTCCATCTTCATTGCATCATGTAGGTCACAAGGAACACAAAGATTGTATTGTACCAAGTCTCTCTTCATGCCAAATTAATTAAGTACCATGTTTATGTTGCTAGCATCAATTAAGTTCACCCGCAAGTAAGCTCTCAAAAGTGCTTCACCTAATTTCCTAATTCCGCTACTCTCCAAGTTAATAGGCCATTTCCATTACATTGGTATCAGAGCATTAGGTTTCTCTTTTCTTGCTTAAGAAGAGAGGTCCTTAAGTAGCCTATTAATGGTTGATTTTGTTGATTATATTAGGGTAAGTGGGATTGAGATCTATTATCGGTTTTGTTGAGCCCACTATGTGGGATATGGTGCACACCTCGGGATTGGTCTTAATAATGGAGTCTCTTTAGACTTGCCTACGGCTTTACCACTATTGAGCCATAAGAAGTCCAAAAGCAGCTATCCCTCGACAACTTCACTATGTTAGACTCACTCCACTACTCTCTATAATTAACCAGTTTGAGCCGTGGGTGTAGATACTTAAGTGCCTATTTTCAAAGGCTAAGAGGAGTAGCAACTAAGGTTTTGAATTGCCAAAGCATACACTAAGTAAACACATGAGTTCAATTAACATGGCTGACAATAACCAAGAGAGTAGAATGAACATTGATAACTTTGATTTTGCACATGAAGTGCTAATGATTGTTAACCCTCACGGCTCACGGACACCCCATCACCTACGACGGACGTGTATTATGTATTTGGTAGAGTCAGGTACCGGGCTTGTCGGACCAATAGGAAAAGGGTAAGAGTGATCGCCGATGAGAGGCGCACTCTAACTGGGACATTCAAGGGATTAGTTGGCTAAGCATGGGCGCCCAAGTGTGAATGGGGTGAGCTCATATAAAAGCCAACTAAACCTAAAATTCGGGGATTCTCTCATTTGTGCAATAGAAGAGTGCTCTTGCTCCATCTCCATCACCATCTTCTTCTTCTTCACCTCCTCGTGTGTGTGTGTGTATGTGTGTGAGAGAGAGAAAGAGAGAGTGTGTGTGTGTGCGATCGAGCATTACGAAGGCATGACGGCGGCGAAGCGATTGAGCGCAGCACTAGTGCAGCTTCTTCTTCATCGCGGCGAGGAATCCTCCACGGCCGGAGCATAGAGCGGTGAGTGACACACCATTTCCCTCTTTTGAGCTTGCTAGATTAGTCTTGTTGTGTGCTTGGAGCCATTTGTGGCTCGTACACGGTGTATCAGCAAGTCCCTTGCTTCGACAGTGCGGCAAGGAGCGCACATTTTTGGCGCCGTTGCCGGGGAAACGCCCGGCACTAAGCCCAAGAGGCACTTTGTGCTTCTCCTATGAGTTGTTTGTAGTAGGAAAGAAGAGGAAGAGGAAGAGGAATGAGTTGTTTTTCTGTAAATTGTTAATTTCTATGTTGTCTGCAAGTTCTGTGATTTCTGCATAATGTTGTGTTTTCTGTCTGCACACAGTCTTTGCACAATTAGTAGTCGTTAGCTTGTTTGCAGTGAATGAATAAGTAGGAAGGCAGTTAGCAATTTCTGCTTGCACACAGTCTGCACACAGTTTCTGTCAAGGTTTGCCTGCACACAGTTTTTTGCACAGTAAGGTAGTGAGAAAGGAAGTAGGTGGACAGTTAGGTCACTGTCAGTAGGCAGTTAACAGATTAGTTAGTGGTTAGCAGCACTGTTAGTAAGTAGATAAGGTAGTGAGCTGTTGACTGGGAGGGTAAGTAGGTGACAGTGTGTGTGGCCAAGAAAGGGTCACCAAATCTGTGCACGGTCGTCGCCCAAAAAAAAAAAAAAAAAACCGGAAAATATTTAAGCGTGAGTGACTGAGGGGCTACACTAAAATTTTGATCGGGATGGGGATCATTTCCCCAAGCCCAAGCCCAAGCCCAAGCCCAGGCCTCAGCCCTATGATATATACTAGACTCACTCTTATATATATACCCTACCCCCTCAAGAGGGAATGAGAGCATGTGGGGCAAGTCCTCCACTCTCCTCCCTTCTCTTCCCACTTGCACCCTTAGACTTTCTAATTCGGGCCTAGTTCCTTACTAGAAATTGACGGTTTTAGGGATTCCGAGGGCATAAAGTGACCAAACGGAGGGCTGTAAAGCACGGCACGTCCCTTTGACCGAGACGCTCGTTTTGAGCTATCATACGTTCTATTCTATAGCTGGGTCAGAAAAAAAGGACCAAAAAATCAAAAAATAAGAAAAGACTTGGGTTGCAAAACACCCAAAATTACTAGGTGAGCAGCCTTCACGGGCCCTCACTGACACTTCTAGGGGATCCAAGTCATATGAACCTATGCTCAGGACGAGTGTTAGAGAACGAGCATATTGGTAGTGTCTCCATTTACGCGGGCACCCATTATTCCTCCACCTAGGTTCTGGACCTTCGGCCGGGACTCAAGGTAGCGCGACCCAAGATCCTCATATCGCGTCTAGTGATTCTTCCTCTGACTACGAAGTCATGGAGGGGTATCCTACACCAAACCCTGATAGTTCAAGTCAAGACATGCATGCCATGGGCCCACGGCCCGGGTCCAGCGTGTTTAGCTGCTTAAAAGAGACCCTTAGTAGAGCTACTCGCTCCGAACATGCGGTTAATGAAATAAATGAAGGGAGTGGGGAAGTAAATTCGTCATTCTTGCCTAAAATGGACTCTATGCTTCTTGAGAGTGTGCATGTGAATGTTCCATCCACTGTACCTCCTGATCCTTTAGGACTATCTCCCTCTATGGTTTTACTACCCGACGGTAGGAGTCTTGCCGAAGTGCAAGAGATCGAACACTATATGCAAGCAACAAGGGAGAGGGAAATTGAGAACCTACGAGGGCTAGAACAAAGTCGAGCCCTGAAAGCAAAGGCTCCTATGACAACAATCATGCCAACCGAGCAACCGAGTGCTCCCAAGGTAGCAGTCACGGAGGGGCAAGCTATGGGGAGCAATAATGCTTCCACTTCAAGGGAAACCTCCAGCACGCTAGGCCTAGATGGGATATTCCTAAACGAAAATTGGGAGTATGACCTACAAGCAGAAGCTTTAAGTGATCGGTACACAGGACACATCTATCATGTGGGTTGGTTAGATGTTCTACAATCCACATCGGGTGCTACTAGCATAGATGAGCAACAATAGAAAGTCTGTGATGTCCTCCATAGGATTGTCGAGTTAGAAAGACAGAACACAGGGATCAACATGCCTTCAACAGGCCTAATGAGATTCTTGGATACGGGAAAGGCCAACCAACCAACCCTGTCACAAATGGAGACTCCCTCAGTGAGCCCCATTGATCCTCCGTATGTTGTTTCGCCAGGAGCCTCAGTACAATCTGAGCCCACAAGTGGCAGCTTTACCTTTCCAGATCTAGCTCATCTTTCTCTTAATGACACTACGGCTACCATGCATATCCCAATGGTGAGCATGACAAGAAGTACACCATGGAGTTCATTTGTTAACACTGCGCCGATGCCTAGTAGCACAGTGCCCCCAACTATACCTACATGTATGTATCAATCATGTGCACCTGTCGTACCTCAGCCTCATGTAGCTCCTACACCTCCAATTATTCCAAGAGCTTACAATCCACAATGGAATTATCCAATCTCTTATACAAGTGGAGCCATGCCATTGAATAATAACATGCCATATCAGGCACCCCCTATGCCTAGGGCCACGCCTGTAAACTTTGGACCACCGTCTGGTACACCACCATACAAAATTTGGGACCCAAGAGCCGCGCGTATGCCAAGGCCAAGGCCAACTCCCATCTCACATGTGGTTCCAGGAGCACATACACCCATTATACCTACTCAAATAGGAGATCTGGCAGCATTTGCTCAAACTATCGGTCGCTCTATTGCGGAAAACATGTGTAGTGCACCTGATAGAGAGCCTAGGAGCTCACAAGTAGCTAAGCTCACACAGAAATTCAATGGAGACGGAGATGCTAGAAAGCATATGGAAGTCTTTGAACATGTGTGCGATTCCTTGGAAGAGCACAATGAGCTACATAAGTGTAAGGCTTTGAGTTTGACCCTAAGCGGAAAGGCTGGAGATTGGTATAGAACCTTAAGAGTATAAGAAAAAACGATCTACTCTACTCTTAGAAGACTGTTCTTAAAAGAATACATACGAGAGGGAGTACTTTGGGGTGTAGCCTCTCAGCTCCAGAAAGCCCAACGAGAAGAAGGTAAATCCATGAGAGACTTCATTAGTCGCCTAAAGAATTTGAATTCTCGATGCAATCCAAATGAGCGATTCAACAACAACCAATTGCTCGATAGATTCATTAGGGGACTACGACATGAAAGTATCTATAATGGCCTAGTCATTAGAGGTATCACTACTTGGGAAGCAGTCACCATGAATGCAATCCAATTGGAGGATAATTTAATGATTGCAGGAGAAAGAGTGTCTGCCGAGCCGAAGTCTAGTAGCTCGCAAGCATCAGGGCATGAGCCAATGAAGATAAAGCCAATCGTGAAAGAGCAAACGATATCTGAGATGACTTTGGCAGATCTCACAAAGGCCATCCAAGAAAGCCTTAGGGGTAATCGTGCTCCAGAAAACACTCATATGTATCCAAGAAGGGAGCAACAATGGTGCTCAATTTGCTTGGGCCCACATACTACGAGTGAATGCCCTACTTTCAGAGTAAAGTTTAACGGGACTTGTAACGCGTGTGGTAGGTATGGCCATCAAGCGAAGGATTGCCTAATGCTTAAACGCATCATGGAAAATAGACCGCCTATAGCTTGGGCAGACTCACCTTGAGTTCCTGCATTGATGCCTACCCCACCCATGGAGCAACAGTTGCCATTACAACACATGGTCCCTAGAACTCAAAATGTGGTCCAAACCACACCGTTGCCACCTCCAGTGCTAGGACCGCAACCCCCTCATCCAAGAGTTACACCTATGAACCAAATAGGTTGCGAGTCATCTAGTACTTATGTAGATTGCGAAGAGGACATAGACTCTAGTATCACCTATGGAGTCGACATGCTTGAGGAGTGTCCCATGTACTATATGGAAGACCATTGGGGACAAATAAAACCGGTATATCAAGCTACTGTGCTAGCAGCAAGAGGCCAAAACATTAATAGTTTTACCAAGAGACCACCTCTTCAGTGCTACGAATGTGGTGGACCACATCGAGTAGCTGAGTGCCCCATTAGAATGCAAAAGAATGCCGCACTAATGCAAACAAGTCAAGGGAGTGCATTGGCAATGCCAATACTCACTTGTAATCGTTGTGGCATAGATCATTTGATCGCACAGTGTCCTAACAATCCAAACACACCGAAAATCACACCATTGAACGTAATAGAGATTGTTGATGGGACACCACCAACTATAAACATAGCACCAGTGAATGCACTCACACGATCGATGCTCCAAAAGCAAAATTACATCCTCGAAGAGAGAGATGCTGCATCCATTGGCCGAGCGAGAAAGAAGAAAACACGAAGAAATAAATCCCTTAATGCTTCTAGCTCAAAACCTAGTTCAAAGACTAACATAGGGATAGGAGAGGATCCCGTGTATATGAATGACCCTGAGGATGACTCAGATTCGATAGAGACCACGGAGACCAAAACTGTTACTACAAAGGAAAAAGCCAATGAGGAGGATCACGAGAGGGAATTACGACGAACACCAAAAGAGTATTCAAAGTTAAACTACCCAGTTGCGAACCCCCAAGATAAGCCACGAGAGACAAAAAATGAGGATTGCAAGAGAAAGATTGGAACCTATCCAAACCCAACAGTGGAAATTGAATGAGTCCAACAACTGAGGGGTTTGGTGGAAGAAACTCAACGAACGTTAGAACCTGAACCCAAACACATCCAAATGTCGGACACAGTGTTTCCCACACAAGTTCAACCTCACAAGAACTATAGGCCGTTAGCTATACCCAGTATCATTCGGGAAGAGAGTGAGGGTAGGACATCTGAAAGTGGACACACACCTTTCCTACTAGAGAGAATGTTTGGTGAGGGAATACCTGACCCCCTTGAGGAAGTGGAGATTCCATCTTCACCATTCTCTTGTCAGGGTCCTACGTCCCACAAGATGCCATTAAATGTTGCCAAATTGATGGATTTCATGTCTTCAGAAGTTAGAACCACCATCAAGTCCAAACTATACAAAGACCCCGAGCTAGTCTCAGCTCTTCGAGCCTTCCTCAATGGAGAATTATAGGCCGGATTACCACAGTTTGCACATATGAACAAACCTGACTCGGTAATGAATGATGAGGAACATTTAGCACCACCATCTGACCTAGCGGGACATGAATCTGTAATTGAAGTACCCGTTAACAAGTTGGGGCAATACTTTGAAGGTGATGAATCTAATGCTACTCTGCCAATCACTACTAAAGGATTAACTGTAAAGGGAGTCCTTGACGGTGGTGCGGAATCAGCATGGTGACAAAGAGTTGTTGGGAGTCTATGGGGCGACCTCACCTTGAAGCCACAAGCGTAGTGGTAAAAATGGCTAATGGATCTATTGTTACGCCTATTGGAATGCTTAAGGATCTCAGGATCAAGGTCTTGGGACACAAGGTAAGGCAGACTTTCATTGTTATGGATTTTTCCAAGCATCCTATGTCATTTGAGATGATCTTAGGGCGTCCATTCATGAGGGAAGCAAAAATGGTGCATGACTGGTCCAAAAACCACGTCTACTTACAGTTCCAAGACTCTGTCATTCGAGTTGATCTTTTAAGTGGTCGAACGCATCCTCTAGGAAATAAATTCATCATTGATAATTGATCAGACACAACAATTCACTCAGCTCCATTACAGTATTGTTACACGTGTGACGAAGACACGGATATTGGGGAGAACTCTCCTTATATGGATATCCTACCCGGAATGGCTGAGTCAGACAATGTCGATTGGGTACACCTAGCGGCAACTATAGATACATGGGGAGCTAGAGGAACAACCTGGGTAACACCAGATGGGGAGGAGATACCACACATTGCACCAGTAAACATGTTAGGTGTAGCGCATGTAACATCCGATGATAAGAAAGAGGCACACCTACCTGAGAGTGAAACCGATGATTCCTCAAAGGCTTCAGGCCAATACACATCAAAAACGGAATCTCAGGGAGAAATGGATTCAGAACCTGAGGAAACATCGAGTGAGCCAAGTATAGAAACTGAACACTCAAGGTCTAGTACGACCATCTATGGTAATTTATATGAGAGTGAAGAAGATAGAAGCGAAGACCTATCAAGCGAGTCGAGTTCAAACATTTACCAAAATCAAAACCTTAACAAGAAACAAAGGTCATATAAGAGACGACGATATCGAGCAAATGTGAGAGCTAGGATAAACAAGGAAAGATCTACTGCAGAATGGCTTAGCTATCTAGGGGCATGTGATGCCCATCGAAAGCTAGTAGACAATTGGGGTGAACATCTCCAGAGTGTCATGTGGTGCAGCCCGCGACCCATTGACCTCGCTCAATTGGAGGTTACAGAGACGAAATTGAGTCGAACTATAAGAAGACGTCAAAACCGAGAGTTAGCACAACAACAAAAGGAGGCAGAACTAAAAGAAAGATCTCCGTCAGGACAAGAGCCTGCTGACTTACATACGGCTCCTGAACATTTTAAATCTTATACCACGGGGGAGCGAAAGGTTGTGTATGCCAAAGCCCAACGAATACCTACCAATGGAAGCAGTGGAGTCTATGATGGTCCAGTGGTAGTTAAAGAGATAGAATTAGCAGAACCAGGTGAGGAGTCTAAACCAGTCTTTATTGCTCAAGACCTTACCGAAACTGAAGAGGCTGTACTTAAGGAGCTCCTCAAGGAATACAAGGATATCTTTGCTTGGACATATCATGACATGAAGGGCGTTCCACCTTCTGTGGTGCAACATACAATTCCCATGATCAACACTGCTAAACCCGTCCAGCAACGACCCTATCCAATGAATCCTAAGTACGCCAAAATTGTACAAGAAGAGATTGAAAAACTTATCCAATGTGGGTTCATATACCCTATTGAGCACTCAGAATGGGTTTCTCCAATAGTCATTGTGCCAAAAAAGAATGGGAAACTAAGAGTGTGTGTGGACCTCAAGAAAGTTAATGCAGCCACTAGGAGAGATCATTATCCCTTGCCATATTCTGAACATGTGCTTGAAAGAGTTGCGGGCAAGGAAGCTTATAGCTTTTTAGATGGGTACTCTGGTTACAACCAAATCACAATTGCATTAGAGGACCAAGCTAAAACTGCTTTTATCACAGAGTTTGGAGTGTTTGCATTTCGTGTTATGGATTTTGGCTTAACGAATGCCCTTGCTACATTCCAACGATTAATAAACACTGCGTTTAAAGAATTTCTAAGGGAGTTTTGTGAAGCTTTCCTAGACGACCTTTGTGTTTATTCTTCTTGGGAAAAGCATTTGTTATATCTACGAAAAATATTTGAAAGGTGCAGATTTTATCGCATCTCATTGAACCCTTTCAAATGCCAATTTTGGGTTAAGCATGGAGTCATTCTAGGGCATATAGTGTCCAAGAACGGGATATCCACAGATGAGAGTAAGATTAAAGCCATTGCCGATTTGCCACCACCTACGAACTATAAAGGAGTTCAAAGATTTATGGGCCATGTTGGTTATTATCGAAGATTTATTTTAAACTTTGCAGAGATAGCGCGTCCATTATACAAGCTTCTTATCGAGTTTCACTGGATGGAAGAATGTCATCAATCTTATGAGTTATTAAAGAAGGCCCTAACAAGTGCTCCAATCCTGCGAACACCCGATTGGAATGTACCTTTTCATGTGCATATTGATGCATCAAATTTTGCTATTGGGTGTGTTCTAACTCAACCAGGAGAACATAAATTGGACTACCCTATTAGCTTTGCAAGTCGCCAATTAAATGATGCCGAAATGAACTACACTACTACAGAGCGCGAAGGTCTAGCTATGATTTATGCAGTAAAGAAATTTCGCTATTACCTTCTTGCTACCAAGTTTGTGTTTTATGTTGATCATCAAGCATTGCTATATTTGGTAAACAAGCCGTGTTCCACAGGTCGAATTACACGATGGTTGTTAATTCTTCTTGAGTTTGACTTCACCGTTGTTGTGAGGCCTGGGAGAAAACATGTCATGGCGGATCATTTATCTCGTATCCCTAATGGCGAAGCTCCTACGGGGGTTGATGATGAATTGCCTGATACTCCTTTGTTCATTGTTGAGACAATGCCTGAATGGAGTGAAAAGATTGTTAACTTCTTAGTTAACGGTTTTCCACCCAAAGAACTGTGAAAAGATATAGCTCGAAAATTAATGAAGGAATGCGAACCCTATTGCTTACTGGCTGGAACTCTCTATAAGAGAGGAAAAGATGATGTTCTTACACGCTGTGCCCGCGAGGATGAGTATTTATATATTCTACAAGAGGCACACATGGGTGTAGCTGGTGGTCACTTTTCAGGAAACTTGACTGCCCGAAAGATCTTACAGTCAGGCTATTGGTGGCCCACTCTGTTTAAGGATGCATCACTTTTTGCAAAGGGATGTGATGAATGCCAACGCTTCAAGAAGCCACAAAGAAGTGATAGGATGCCTCTACATCCCATCAAGGTAACCCAACCATTTGAAAAGTGGGGCTTAGACTTTGTAGGACCGATTAGTCCGGCTGCACGTAACACGCAATCACGATATATCATTGTGGCTACCGACTATGTAACCAAATGGGCTGAAGCAAAAGCAACACGAAAGGCGGATGCAAAAACAACAGCTAAGTTCCTCTTTGAGAACATTATCACACGTTTTGGATGCCCCTTTGAACTTGTGAGTGACAATGGAACTCATTTTATAAATGAAGTAATAAAAGAACTCACATCAAACTTCATGATATCTCACCACAAGTCTACACCCTATTATCCCCAAGCAAATGGCCAAGCTGAGAGTACCAACAAAACTCTCATCTCCATTTTGACAAAGACAGTTGAGGCTCATCGCACTAATTGGGACCTAAAGCTTACATCAGCTTTATGGGCTTATCGTACTGCGTATAAAGTTGCTATTAATTGCACACCGTTTAAGATGGTGTATGGCCAAGAAGCAGTTATGCCATGGGAATTTGTCATTCCTAGTCTTCGAGTAGCTTCTCAAGAAGGTTGGGATGGTAACCCCTTAGTGGAGCGATTATATATCCTGGAAAGGCTAGATGAAGAGAGGCAATTAGCTTTGCGAAATGCTCTAGTGGAGAAGGATAGGAGAAAGAAGTGGTTTGATAGCCATTTAAAGGATAAAGACATCAAGGTTGGTGATAAATTTCTTATGTACGGGGTACGTAATGAAAAAAAGAAATTGAAATACGCTAGTAAGGGGCCATATCGAGTGTGTGAAATTACTCCGCAAGGTACCATTCGTGTGGAGACTCTAGATGGAGTTGAAACCATTGGATTCCTTAATGGGAGTAAATTCAAAAGATATTATGATCCTCTAAGCCAGGAAGAGTTGCAAGCCATCCATCAAAAGAAGGCTGCCAAGGAACAAGCAGAGCTTTAAAAAATCCAAGCAAGGGTTGAGGCTCGAGAACGACAACAACGTCTTAGACGCCAACGAGAGGCTAATCTGGGAATCACGCAAGCATTTTTTGAGGACACAGATGACGACTCATTAGAATCTGAGCCACCCCTACCATACCCAATTGAGCTAAATAGCCCCTATGGGAAAGTACTATACAATGCCTTATTAGATACGGGAGCTAAACACAATTTGTTATCCTATGGAGTTTGGTGTCAATTAGGGAAACCGACCCTATCCCCGAGTACGATGCAAGTCAAGGGCATTAATAAAAAGAAAACTGCTATTCTTGGAGTCCTTCAGACCCCTGTTGTCTATGACAATGGAAGCATAGTGCAGAGGTTTCTAGTCATGCCCGCAGGAGCTATGGAAGGCAACGTAAACCTGGGACGCACGTGGATGTTGGAAACCAAATGCACTATTGATTGTGATACTGGTAGTGTCACGACGTGACCACCGACTCTTACCCCTATCATTCAAGCAAAGTCACCTACGTTGCAAACTCTAGCAAAGTTGAAGGATAGCCAACATTCACAAGCCAAGGTGGTTAACTCGTCTTTGCCGGCTATCCATGAATCTAGCACTTCAACACTTGTAGTTGCAGCAAGCAGTAATATTGCAAGTACTCAACCTGCACGACCTAAGAGTACATATCAATGGGTCCCCAAGGCCTTACTTCCAACTACCTCAACCCTCCCATCCATTCCAAGAAAAAATTTCCCCGGAAAACCAAGAGCGCGCCCCAGGATAGTCAAGACCAAATCACGATGGATTCCAAAACAATTGTTAGAAGCCCAAGGCTACTATGATGGAAATGAGCAAATTTACGTACCTAAACGTAAAATGTGTCCTGCCCTATCAACAACAAACCCATATGAGTTAAACAGTGTAACGCTAAAGCCAATGGAAGACCGTGGGAAGGGAAAGGTCACAGAATGCTACACACCTAGTCCAGAGCTAGTTTGGGCTCCAAGGCAGAACCAATTTATTCCACCTAGCTCTGGAAGGGGGGAGTTCCATGAAGCTTCTAGCTCCTCATGTAATACATCCATAGAGGTAAAAGCTTCTACACAGCCTCCATCTATAGTAGTGGACCTCCATGAAGCTACAAAAGAATCCACACCTCCCAGTGTTCAAGAATCACCTGATGAACCACTTCAAGTTCGATCCTGGGAGAGTACCTTACCACCCTTGCAACTTGACGAGGCACCTAGGGTAATAGAAAACTACTGGCAAAAATCCTCACCTATTACCAACTGGAACAATTGGTTTCAAAGGGTGACAAGCTCATTTCAAACGGTATGATCTACCCAAGGAAGGGGGGAGTGTTTGTGGACATCCATCATTCACTTGCTTCCCTCTCAACCTTTCTCCCTGACCTCTTAATCTCCGATCTTAGGGAATGTATATATAAAGCCTTATACTCACAAAAACAAGATAAAAAAGTAAAAGAGCCAGAGCCATAACACAAATCATAAAAACAAATTATGCACAAGAACACGACCCTTGTAATATTTGCACTCTAACCATCATCTATTTGCGTGTACAGATATGGCTAGTACGTTAGAGTCATCCACTCCTGCCGTGGGTGAGAGGTACCCTCGTTACTTTTCACAAATATTTCACATGGTCTTTCCAGTGCTTGCATGTGAATGGGATTTGATAGGTATGCTAGCATGTGAGAGGAATTTTGAGGAGTTAGAATGGCTGATACGTCTCTTGACCACGTCTGATCCATACTTAGTAGAGAGCGTTTCTCCCATTGCACAAGCCTACCCTTTTGACCAAGATGACTATAGGCGTCTAGTGACCTTCTTAGTAAACATGGGCACCTATGATGAAGAAGAAAATTTACAGGACTACACGGATGGCACATATGGTCTCATGGATGATGACTTTGTTTATCTCGACGACGAAGATAGGGGTTTAGCCTTAGGGTTTCCCCCCAACCTCTACAATATCCTATTCCCTTGACTCTCTAGGGGGAGTGCAAATAATTAGGTTAGGGTTCCTTATGTTTTTTGTTGTGTTCAATAAGTGTTGGTACCTTTTTCAGCTAATGTGCCTCCTAGAGGTATTCCTTTTGTTTCCTAGTGTGTACAGGAGCGTGTTGCTATTGGTAGGATTTGGACCTTCATGGAATCTTTATCTCGACTCACTCTTCAAATCAAGCGCGACCATCGACACAAACAGGTGTTTCTTGTCCATTAGCATTGCCCCTTATCTTTTTTGCATCTATGATTGTCAGCTTTAATTGTGATTGGTAGCCTAATATTCACCGCATTTTCTTAGTATCAAACATTTAATTCAATGTATTTTTTTTGTCATAATCACTTGTCTAGGTTTAAAAATCAAGCAGTCCGACAAACTAATTTAACCAAGCTAGGTGTTAGAAATCTTCTCTTAATACCATGGGGAATGCCTTCCTAATAATTAATGGTTACTTAGGTTCTTAATCCGATTTAGGCAGC
Organism: Adiantum capillus-veneris; assembly: GCF_014529385.1. Classification (NCBI taxonomy): domain Eukaryota; kingdom Viridiplantae; phylum Streptophyta; class Polypodiopsida; order Polypodiales; family Pteridaceae; genus Adiantum; species Adiantum capillus-veneris. Next base: position 149,345,917 of record NC_140932.1, on the reverse strand, counting down.
ATTGTGTGAAATGTACTAGGGCTTTCTAGTGGGCTTGACCCTATTGACCTTTAGCTTAAGTATTATAATGGGAGTTTACTAGTGTGATGAGCCTGGGAGGTGTATCAGTGTTATATGACCCCCCAAAGTTACAAAATTAAAATGCTGAAAATGAACAAACAAAAAATCAAAGTGCCACACTGTAAAATCTTAAGCTGGAAGAGAAATCTCAGCTTGATTTGGTACTTCACTCACATGTATTGCCTATGGTACTAGAGCCCTAGAGGTTCCCAGTATGGCGCTTTTACTTGAAAAGCAAAAAACCCAAGGCATACAAAATAAGCACACACATCAAAATTGAATCACTGTGAAAAGACTTTGGGGGGTCAAAGAAAAAGTAATCAGTCAGGCGATGATTTCATGAGAAATTCCTTTTATGGTAGCTTAACTACAAGGTCTTTTAGATATCGCCTCTAGTCAGCCCTCGAACATGAATACTTGGCTCTCGCGATTAAACAACTTAATTGACCACAGATAATTAAGAAGCTTACCCATGGTATTAATATTCGATCTCTAGTGCCTTTCGACCATCAAATTAACGACCCCAGACTTGTTTAATTTTTTACCTTTACATCTGTTTATGCATTTGATTACATTGCAATTTAATGTTCATTGCTGACAAATTGTTTGAAATTCTTTTACCAAGCAATTTGTCTACCTAAAACTGCATATGCTTTGTAAGAGAATGCAATTATTGTGCCAATGTTGTTTGATTTTGCAGTGACTGAAGAAGGCTAAGGACATTCATCTCAAATGCTCTTCCACCTCGAGAACCAGCTTCAACTCAATAGCTTCCGAGGACGGACTCTACATCAGGTAGGGGGGCATGTTAACCCTCATGGCTCACTGACACCCCATCACCTACGACGGACATGTATTATGTATTTGGTAGAGTCAGGTACTGGGCTTGTCAGACCAATAGAAAAAGGGTAAGAGTGATCGCCGATGAGAGGCGCACTCTAACTGGGACATTCAAGGGATTAGTTGGCTAAGCATGGGCGCCCAAGTGTGAATGGGGTGAGCTCATATAAAAGCCAACTAAACCTAAAATTCGGGGATTCTCTCATTTGTGCAATAGAAGAGTACTCTTGCTCCATCTCCATCTCCATCTTCTTCTTCTTCACCTCCTCATGTGTGTGTGTGTATGTGTGTGTGAGAGAGAGGGAGAGTGTGTGTGCGATCGAGCATTACGAAGGCACGACGGCGGCGAAGCGGTTGAGCGCGGAACAACTGCAGCTTCTTCTTCATCGCGACGAGGAATCCTCCACGGCAGGAGCATAGAGCGGTGAGTGACACACCATTGCCCTCTTTTGAGCTTGCTAGATTAGTCTTGTTGTGTGCTTGGAGCCATTTGTGGCTCGCACACGGTGTATCGGCAAGTCCCTTGCTTCGACAGTGCGGCAAGGAGCGCACAATGATGATGCCCCCATGTTTGTTAATTATCTTGTTACTAGGTTGCAACAAGCTATGGGCAACCCCTCTTTGCAAGCCGAAGTTACTCAACAACTTCATGCTTATGGGATTTTCTTTTCTCTCAAAGAGGAGAGAGAGCTTAGGAGGCCTCATGGTGAGACCCCCCAAAAGGAGAGAGAGCTTAGGAGGCCTCATGGTGAGACCCCCAAAAGAAGACTCTCTCCCATACGAGAGGAGGAATCCAAAGAACGAGAAAGTAATGACTCCCTAGGTTCCTCAAAAGATGTAGCTCCATGAAGATGGCGGTCTAGACGATCGCCAACTCCTCCCAAGAGGAAATGGTTAACCCATAGTCCTTCTCCTCGTCACTCCAAAAGGGAAGAGAGAAAAAAAAGGAAGAAAAGGGCAAGAAAGAGGTCACCCTCTTCTCCTTTTTCTTCACCTTCCTCCTCTATCGATGAAAGCTATGGCTATTCTCCTAGAGAATACAAGAGGGAAGGACATCACAAATCTTACCCTGCATGGTGAAGGTCACAAAACCTAAAGAAGTTCAAAGAGGGAGGAAAGATTATCTCTTTTCTCACCTATGATGGCACCTTTAGTGCTACCGACAAAGTATTGGCCTTCATCCAACAATTTGATGGGCCTTTGGAGACGAGGGCTTCACGGATTCCTCCAAGCTACACCATGTAGCTATGCACTTCCAAAAATTGGCTCGTCAATGGTGGGCTAGCCTTCGTGGCAACGGTGAAGCCCCAAAGACATGGAAAACTCTAAGCATTTCCATCATGAAGCAATTCCTTGCAAGTGATGCAAAGGAAAAAGTTCTTACTAAATGGTAAAGTTTAAAGCTTCTCTCTCATGAGTCTATCCACAAATAATTGGACAAGCTTTGGGATTTATATCTCAAGGCTACTATCTTTCAAAAGATAGACTTTGTCGAGCAAAAGCAACAATTCTATGCGGGATTACCCAAAGAGATGGCCGAGTATGTCAACTCTCAACGGCCTGGTTCTATCACCAAAGTAATCCACTACACCATGGTTGCTTCGCACATCCATTTCCAACAAGGGGCTAGATGGAATGTCAAGCCCATGGAAAATAAAGACAAAAATGATGCCAAGGGGAAAACCAATGCCCAAAATTCTTACCAAGGCTATTCCAACAACAACAACAATTGGTCCAAGGAGAAGGGGGTTTACAAAGGTAAATATAAACTCTCTCCTAAAGAGCTAGAAGCTTTTAGTAAGGACCACAAATGTTTGAAGTGTGGGGAGCAAGGCCATGGTTATTGTCTGCAATGAGACTCCTAGAGTCTCTATGTTTGAAGCTCCAAAAGAGGATGCTCATTGCCAAGGATTTCTCCTTTCCTATGCTTGGGGAAAGATGCAAGAGCATGATGCCTTTATTTTGTTTGACCCTAGTTCAACTCACAACTTCATATCCACGGAGTTGACCACTAAGCTAGGCATACAAGCCCATAAGATGGGAGATGCATTGAAAGACAATGGAGCTATCAAGGGGCAAGACGTCTCAGTTACTTCTTTCATTGGAAAATTAAGGCTTCATGTCCAAATCTATTTGGACAAAGAGGATTTCTTCATCTCCCCTCTCAAACATGAGAATGTTATCGTTGGGGCACCATGGTTTAACCGCATGGCTTCCAACATGAATTTCCTTGAAAGGAGAATCTACTTCACCTACAGGGAAAAGAGGATTTACATAGATGCTAATGAGTTGGGGAACACCATATCCCTGCAATAAAGGGAATCAAGAGGAATTAGAGTTGTCTAATTTTCTAAAATGATTCCAAGATGTTTTCATTGATGACATCCCTAGTGAGCTATCTCAGAAATGAGGGATGATGACCATGCAATTGAGCTCCTATCAAGAAGCTCACGCCTAACAAGCCTCCTTATCGAGTTTCACAAGCTCAACAAGAGGAGACATGAGGCAAGTGCATGAATTCGGGTTTTTTTTTTTTAAAGGGGGAATGGTGAGGTCTAGCTCCTCTCCATTTTGTTCACCATTGCTTTTAGTGCAAAAGAAAGACGACACATATCACATGTGTGTTAAGATCACTATCAAAAATAGATTTCCTGTGCCACAGGTAGAAAATCTATTTGATAATTTACAAGTTTTGGCCTAACAAATGCTCCAGACGCATTCAAACTCATGATGTGGACAAAAATCTTCACGCCATCCAAATTCTCTTGAAGAGTACAAGCAACACCTCCAAGTAACCTTTCAAGTTGTGTGAGAGAATAAGATTTTCATTAATCAAAAGAAAAATGAATTTTTTCTACAAGAGATTCAATACTTAGGTCACATTATCTCTAAAGATGGCACCCGTATGGATGCAACAAAGATAGAGGTAATAAAAAGATGGACTAATCCAAGGAATCTACAAGAGGTACGAAGCTTTGTAGATATGTGTGCCCATTACATGACTTAACAAAAAAGAACATTAAGTATTCATGGAATGCAAAAGTACAAGAAGCCTTTGATGAAGCTTAAGGAGAATCTTATCTCTCACGTGTGTTCACACTACTAGATCTCCCAAAGCCATTTAAGGTCTAATTTGATGCTTTGCTTCAAGAAGGGCATGCCATAGCATATGAGAGTCAAAGAATCAACTTCAATAAGTGAGTATTGGGAAAATACGAAAAAATCTACTAGCTATTCTATATGCCCTAAACACGTGGAAACACTATCACTTCGGGACTCCATTCATCCTACGAATGGATCACAAAGCCTCAAGAACTTCATGACGCAAACCAAGCTCCCCAACAAACAAATGAGGTGGGCAAAATTTCTTTTGCACTTTAAATTTCATATTGCTCACATTGTTGGCAAGCACAATCAAGTGGTCGATGCATTTTCACAACGACCATGGGTCAATGTGGTGTCTATGGAAACTCACAATGCTCTATCTTTTATGATAGATGAGTCTGCTACTACGGACCGAGACTTTAAGTACGTAATTACACCCTTTGCAATAGGGAAGTAACAAGAACCATTAACCTTGAAGGATGATTCTCTTCCAAATGGCAATAGGCTATGTGCTAATCACCCATACAATAAGAACGTCATGTATGAATCCCATACATCTCCTTATGTGGGGCAAAGAGGAAATCCATAATCTACTCTTCAAGGAGTAGAAATGTATTTCTGTTGGTCTACCATGAAAAGTAAACATACAAGAGTATGTTTCAAAATGTGTGGTATACCAAAAGTTTAAATTTGATCGAGGGAAGCAACTTGGATTGTTTCAGTCTCGACAGGATTAACAAGAAAACACACTCTATGTCTGTCAAAAAGACTATTGAGGCACATCAAATGGAAACCCTCTTCAGATCTCAAATTTTCAAGCATCATGGATTTCCAATACCCATAGTGTCGGACAAAGATCCTAGAATGACCAGTAATTTCTAGAAGGGTCTCTTTGAGAATATAGGAAGTAGATTAAATTTCTCTTTCGGCCTATCATCCACAAACGGATGACTAAAGTGAAATAACTAATCTAACGATTCTTGATCTACTAAAAGCCTATGTCATGGAAGTAGATCAATGTTCTCAATGATAGAAGTACCTACCTCTTATAGAGTATGAGTACAATGATATTGTACGTACTTCTATGGGGAAAGTACCTTTTGAGGTTAAAGAAGGAAGATACAAAAGTCCCTTACTACTTAAAGTACATGGGAAGGTCTTCGTTGTGCTGATGAATATAGCCGAGACCTACAAGAATCTTTTTCCAAAGATTAAAGGGGCTATATCCATCTCATAGGAAAGGCAAAAAGGGTTGCTACTAATAAGCACAGAAGAGTCTTAGCCTTTAAGGAAAATGATTGGGTCTTTCTAAAGTTTCTCAAGGCTCATATGAGGCACACTACGGGCAAGAGTCCTATGGACCATCAAGAATATGATGCTAAACTAGCAAAAAGATATTATGTTCCTTTTTAAATTCTTAAGCTAATCAATGAGATAGCTTATCAATTAAAGTTTCCCAACCATTGGCTCATGCACCATTTTTTCCATGAGAGCCTATGTAAGCCTTACAAAGGAGCGCCATCAAAAGAAGCAAAAGCCCTCCAAAAATCGAAGATCAAGAAGAAGTACTTCAACCTATGACATGAAGACAAGGTATTAAGAAACGGTAATATTATCTGACAATATCTTATTAAGTTAAAAAATTATCCGTTTTAAGATGCTAAATGGATGCAAGGAACCTAGCTTAAGGATAATATGAACCTTGTGAATGCTTACAATGCAACACTAGAGTAAGCATATGAAACTATATTTTAAATGAAAAATGTTTTTGTCTTATAAGACTAGTTCTCTTTTTATTGTGCACAAATTTAAGAAGTATGCATGCTTAAAATCATGTTTGGGACGACGAAGTCTCTCAAAAACCATGTAGAATTTGTCACTCTACTTAGGAGGATGAAATGGACTAAAGAGCAGACATGCTTGTGGCAGCTATGTCTCCCAAGCACCAAATGGATTAGTCATCCATCTTGGAATGATGTCGTAGGGTAAAAAGGGATTCTCTACCCACTAAGACAAATTGACTAGTGACTATGACTTTATCTCTTTTACCTCATAGTCGAGGACAACTATGATTTCAAGAGAGAGTTAATGTCATTAAATATCTAGTATCTAATCAACCCAAATGATTTTCTCATATTAAACTGATCATTTAATATGGGATAATAAACGGGAACAAGGGTTAGAATATAACATGTGCTTACGGATCTATCTCAACACGAGGCCAAATGAGAGATGGTCTATCAAAGAGCAAGGTTAACTAATGAAGCTTAAATTACCTTAGGGTTAGCTTCATTAAAGACCTCCAATGGTTAGTATTAAAAGTCCTTTGACCTTAAGCAAGCTAGGGCTGAGCTTGAGGTGGGAACCCGACCCAAACTTAAGCAAGCTAGGGCTGTGCTTGAGGTGGGAAACCGACCTAAACTTAAGCAAGCTAGGGTTGTGCTTGAGGTGGGAACCCGACCTAAACTTAAACAAGCTAGGAATGTGCTTGAGGTGGGAACCCAACCTAAACTTAAACAAGCTAGGGATGTGCTTGAGGTGGGAACTCCACCTAAGGTGCTTGTCATGCTTGATGACTAAGGTACTTGAGGTACTTGTCACATTTAATAAGGAAGTTTCTTGAGAAGCTTCCTATGCATGGGGGGTAAGATGCTTGAGTCAAAAAGAGAACCTACACACTTAATGAGGAAGTTGCTTGAGAAACTTCCTATGCATAAAAATCCCAAAGTTATGGGAATTCTAAAAGAGCACATGGGACACATGTCAGACTCTCACTAAGCTTAACCACATGGTGTGCTTGAATGCTATTGGTTGGGCTAAAAAGGGTTCCAATGAGAAGATTCTACTTCCATCTAATAAATATCTAGATATTTTCAAGATCGGGTAAGGAGGACACTTGTCAAAAGACTACCCATGTGCTTGATTGCATGCTGCATGTGATTGGCTAAGAGGAGAGGGGTCCAATGAGCTTGTAGCATGTAGAATTTTTGCCGAAAGCAAGGAAGGGGGGTGCTAGGGGGATATACTCCACACACACACACTCATTTGCAAGGCCATTCTCACTTGGTGAAAGTTTAGGAACACCACCTCCTTGTCCAAGCTTGTGAGAGTGAAAGCCTACACCAACACTCTTGGCTATGGAATGCAAATCCAACCAAGAGTCATGCTTCAATGCTTAAGCTTTCCATCTTCTCCATCTTCATTACTATGCTATTATGTATGCTAGCAAGAAGAGTAATGATAAGTGAGGAACTATTTCTTTCTCCTATGGAATGTTTCTTCTTCCTCTTTTCTATGCTCATTCCCCGCTAGCTCTCTCCACCTTTTAAGGTGTTTGAGGCCTTGGGACTGAGGCTTGGGATAGTTAATGCTTTCTACAAGTTTATGTTATGCTTGTGATGCATGAAGCTTTCCATCTTCATTGCATCACGTAGGTCACAAGGAACACAAAGATTGTATTGTACCAAGTCTCTCTTGATAGGAGAAACTATAATACAAATGCCTACAAGTTTATGTTATGATTGTGATGCATGAAGCTTTCCATCTTCATTGCATCACGTAGGTCACAAGGAACACAAAGATTGTATTGTACCAAGTCTCTCTTGGTGGGAGAAACTATAATACAAATGCCTATTGGAGGGGGGACCGGCTCCATATGAATCCGGTCCTCAACTATTGTCATGTTCTCTAAACTCTCTCTCTTGCAAAAGTATTGTTCATGCCAAGTTAACTAAGTACCATGTTTATGTTGCTACCATCAATTAAGTTCACCCACTATGCTCACAAAGTAAGCTCTCAAAAATGCTTCACCTAATTTCCTAATTCCGCTACTCTCAAAGTTCATAGGCCAGTTCCAATGGAGGACCTTGCTTTTATGTTTCAATGGAGCATATTTTGGACAGGTGGTAGACCTTGTTTCTCTCCATGCTTCAATGGAGAGAAAAATTAGCTTGGACAAGTGGTGGACCTTTCTTTTATGTTTCAAAGGAGCATATTTTGGACAAGTGGTAGACATTGTTTCTCTCCATGCTTCAATGGAACCCACCTTAAACAAGTGAAGTACCTTGAAACCAAACCCCCATAATACAACATATTAAATAGGTTGGAAAATTGGTGGGATATGAAACCATTCATGATAGATCATAGTATAGGTGAAAACGTAGTGGTCCTTATATCAATTACCCATGCATATCTTGGACAAGTGGTGGACCTTGCTTCTCTCTATGTTTCAATGGATCCTATCTTGGACTAGAGATATATCTTACTTATTTTAATGCTTCAATGGATTCTAGCTTGGATAAGGAGTGGACCTTCAAACAAAACTCCATAGCATAGCATATATTAAAAATTCATGGGTTTTATAGAGATTTTCTTGCCTATTTTGGAGAGTTGGTAGACCTTTATTCTCCATGATTCAATGGATCTGAGGTTGGACAAGCGGAGCTGGAGAAGTGATCAACCTTAAAATGAAACCTCCCATGCTACAACCCATCATAGATTGTATATGTAGTGGACCTTGCAACTCTTTTATGTGCCTAGCTTAGAGAAGCATTGCACACTTGATAATCTCCATACATAAAGGCAGGGTTGGACAAGTGGTGGACCTTCAAACCAAAATCTCTATGCAGTAATAGGCAAGTAGTGGAGCTTGTTTTCTCCATGTTCCAATGGAGCCTAGCTTAGACAAACAATGGAGCTTGCTTCTCTTCATGTTTCAATGGATCCTACCTTGGAAAAGTGGTGGATCTTTTCTTCTCTCCATGTTCCAATGGACCATAGCTTAGACAAGTGGTGGACGTTGAAAAACACCCCCCGTATACA